>NC_134570.1:43583862-43888028 GCF_050947875.1 Dermacentor variabilis | reverse complement strand
GAAAAAAGACAGTCGCGACACGTTCCGTTCGCAAAAACAGGCGCGCTCGTTTTCCGCACGGTTCCTCCCATCCGGCGCAAGGTCAGACTCTCACCGCCGGTGGAGCGGCGCCCACAGTGCGGCCGAGAAAGAAAGAAAAAAAGTAAAGGTAACGTGGCCTCTTCAGCCTCACACGCGCAGCAGGCTTCATCATCATCATCATCATCATTGTAGCAACGGAAGGAAAACGCCGGCCTGCGGTCCCACGCAGAGACCCGACCCTCTCTCTCTCTCTCTCTCTCTCTCTCTCTCTCTCTCTCTCTGCACTGCGTATGCCATATCGGCACGCGGCTGACACACAACAACGCGCTCGTGGCACCCCCCGAGAGAGAGAACAACAGCGCGAGGCGCATCGGCAGATAACGGCAACGCCTGCCTGCGCTAAGAACTCGTTGACCAGGCGACCCGCTGTTGCGTAGTAACACCGCGCGGTTCGGCAACGCGAGGATGGCGCGACCTCTCCGATGAACGGCGAGAGAGGGAGCATCCTTTTTGGTAGCCGTTGTTGTGCGCGCCAGTGATTCTTCCCGCCGGCCTCACTCTGAACTTTGGGTTAGCGGGCGATATAAGAGATCCGCGCGTGGCCGTACGTACACGCAGTCCGATGCGCGGTTCTTCTTCTTCTTCTTCTTCCGGGTGCGTGCGTGAGGATGGCCGACCGTGAAACGATTTTCGGAAGGTACATGCGAGATAAGCCCCGTTATAGCACACGCCGCCCAGAGTCCGCATGCGTGCAGCGCGTGCCGCCAAGACAGCTGCCACGTATACACTATATAGCCTATTACGCGTAGCCGTCGTCGGCGCATACCTGAAGCGAGCGAGCGCTCCCAAATCGCCGTTTTCGCAAACCCTATACGTTTCTTCGTCGGGCTCCCTTTCTTTTTTTCATCGGCTCTCCGTGTACCTTTCTTTCTTCCGCTATCTCGTTCTCCGCTTTATCTTTATTTTTATTTCTCTTCATTTAGTGACGGTCTTCCGAAGTGCAACTCTCACGGGGAGAGCTCGCGCTCTTTTATGAGGAAGCTTCTTCGCAGAGGAGCCGCTCGCGCGATCTTTCTTTCCTGCCCGAAAATGCGCCCCGGTTAGATTCGCACGCCACCCCCCCCCCCCCCCCTCGACGCGCACCATGGAGAGGCGAGATTAGGATAAGAGGCGCGCTGCCATACAACGCGCGCGCCCGGCCCGGAAGTCCTGGACGGAACCGGTTGGCCCGTAAGTTTTGGTCCCTCTTCCTGGGCCGCCCTGCAAACTCGGCGACACCGCTGACTTAACGACACCGCACGTGACGCAACCGATGCCCGATTGGACCGTTGTATACGAAGTTTACGTCTACTCGCCAGTGACCACAGAGCTCACAAATCATCGAACCGGTGTGTATAGATGTGCGTGCGTGTGCGTGCATGAGTGTGAGTCGCAAAACCACGCACACATGGAGAAACGGACGCAGTAACAGAACGCACAGACGGATTGCTGTTCCATATATATATATATAGTGACTGAGGGCACTATACGCGGTAACCAGCCTTGGCTACATACCAACAACCGGTACAGTGATTTCTTGCAAACAAGTTACTCGTGCTACGTGTGTTCCTTACCAAGCTACCACTTGGGAGTTAAGGCCGGCCAACGTGACCTGCCCGAAGTGTAACTTAACAATACAGAGTAACAAACTATTTGATTATATAGCGTAACAACATCATTTTATTGTCCTACTGACTTTCTCCCCTTCCCCAGGTGCACACAGTAGCCCGCCGGACGGTTACTCCGGGTAACCTCTCCGCCTTTCATCTCTCAATTTCTCTCTTCGCGAGTCGCCTCACCACTGGGGCCAAAGTACACGCACAAAAGAGTGAGGAAAACGAACACATGCAGAAACCAACTTAAGTGTACGTTCTTGACCGCGAACACGACGCTTAAAAAAAAAAGAACTTAATTGCAACCCAGGTTGCCAAAGTGGGTTTTCGAGGCAGTGATGCCACCGCAGTGTGTGGCGGACTTGTAAGTAAACAGCGCTAAAAGGACTAATTGCGCTAACTACCCACGCGCAAGAGCAGCACCTGCGTAACAGGATATGCATAGTCATACGCTCAGGTAACAGCTCGCCATCTTGACGATCGTTCACGCGGAAGGCACGGCAACGCTGAGCGGGAGTTACTGCCAACTCTGCATGCAGAGGCGATTAGCCCGAGAGAAAGAGAGGGAGTGAGTTAAAAATGAGTAATAAGGAAAACGGCAGTATTTCTTTAGACCGGACTGAAAAATGTTCCCATTGTTCTGTCCGGCGAGGAAGGTAGCTTCCTGGCCCATGCGCGTCAGTGTACCGGAGCCAGTCCTTGAAAAATAAACAGGCCGATAATGGTCGTGCCTCGTTAAGCGTCCAAGCAGCTAATGGTCACCGAGTGTGGAAATAGCTTGTGGACAGACGTGTCATCTGCGGGCTTTGCGGTCGACGGGCGGATACTTTCCTTCTGGGGAAAGCGCCATCAATGGGAGACGAAGAAGAGAAGAAAGGAACAAGAAAATCTACATGCAATAAGGATGTTTCCAGTCGCACCACGCACACACGCGCGCGCGCGCGCGCACTCAAGCACGCACACGAAGAGCAATAACAAACAAACAAACAAACTGGCACGCGCTCGTGCGTTAGATATATGTTGATACTTCTTTTTTTATCCTATAAACATTCCAAACCGCGATGTCACAAGTTCGACCCCACGGGCGCGTATTTACAAACCATATCCCGCACAACGTGACAGTTTCCTTTGTAGCAGTTGCTGCGATATAGGGCGGATGTCTAATTTTCCCTTTATTAATCACTTCCCTCCACCTGGCGGGTTTCCGCGGAACTATTACGTCAAACCTTCGCTTCGGAGTTGTTAATGAGTTCGACATCGCCCTAACGCCTGCTGGCCGCCTGGTCAGCTCAGATGGTAGAGCGGCTGCTCCGGAAAGGCGGTGGTCCCGGGCTAGAGTCCCGGACCAGGACGAATTTTTCTTCAACTGCGAAGCTTTTTTTTTCTTTCGAGGAATCCTTTGTAGCAGTTGCTACGATTGGGTGGATGTTTCATTTTCCCTTTATTATTATTCCCCGTACGAGCGCAGCTTACGCTGACGACTACACAAGCGATGTTCTTAGCCGGAAATCAGCACAGGGCCCGACCTCTATACGGTACCCTTCGCCGTCTTATTATACGTTCGTTATACATTATTAGGCATCTTATTACACATTCAGCGAATACCGGGGCATGAGCCTTTGTGACGTTGCAGCGCGTTTTTAAATCGACTCGGTTGTGCCTGCTCAAATAGCGTCCAGTTCGCGACATTCGGTCTTCAAACGTCATGGCGCCTGACTTCTGACTATAGCCAATACGTACAGTCGCTTTTGCAGTCGTCAGACGAAGTAGTGCTCGCACAGGACACGACTTACCGTTACGTGACACGAGGGTGGGGCCATGGAGCCTATAACGAAAGCGCTCTTAGATTTGTGCGTGTATTTTAAAGGTTCCTAGGTAGTAATAATTAACCTGGAGTTCTCACAGACCTGCCTATCTCTCATGCTTCAGTTGTAGCTTTGGGACGTCAACGGGACCGTTTTTCCGTTTAAGTTGAGCGATATCAACGCAAATGTGATGTCAACGCAAAAGTCCGTAGTTTCAGGTCTTCAACAACATATTCGCAACTGCTGGCTCCTGTCTTATTGCACTTAGTATGCAATGCGAGGCCGGCAACTCTTGCCTCGGTTCAACAAAGTGCGCTCGAGGACGGCGAATTAGCCAGCCAGGGGCGTTCCCGTCCGGTGCGCACGCTCACAACGGCATTATGCACTGCACGCAAATAACCTTCCCTCAGTGTGCACACAACGTTGAGTTAATTTTCGCCGACCCGTCTTATTCCTCGTTACTTAATTAGGGAAAGCAACGAGAGAGCCACGACGCCAGCGTGCATGCATGTAAGACGCACGCACGCAAAAAAAGAATATAATTGCCTCGTCACGTCTGCTCGCGTGAGTTCGCTGACTCATTTCACTCGCTGATACATGGCGTGTTACTCCGAAGAGAATAATACGTCCCGCAGGGCTGGTTAGAAAAGAAAGTTGGGGAGGCCGGGGGGGGGGGGGGGATGAGGCGTACAAGACGTCAAAATAGCGATGAGAGAGACGAGGAAGACAGGAAGGGGTGGGAGCGTCAGACGAGCGCATGCGCACTTTCGCGCTGTCGGTTCATCTCGTCGATACAAACGCATGCGCGGAGATACCTAGAGGTACTGTTATGCACGTGTCGTTCCACAACACACGCAACGGGGGAGCAAAAGAGAGAAGAAAAAAAAGAAAGCGAGGTCCTCGGGAACGAACGAAGGACGGAAGGTCATCTCTGGCGTGCCGCCCTTGACGCGGTGCGACCGAGTGGGCCATACGCGGCGCGGCGGACGTCGTTTGCGGTGGACATTGTCCTGGACACTATTCCCTCCTCTTCCGCCTCCCTCTCCATTTGCTAACGGACCGCAGCTACGGCGCAGCCGCTCGATGTACGGCTATGCACTGTGACTCGTGCACGCGTCTATAACCTATGCGTGGCGTATACACCTGCAGCTCGCCGAGGGGCCCGGTTTCGCGAAGGGGACCCCGTCCATTAGAGGCACGCAAAGGAGTCTCGCGTTCCGGGCTGCGTGCGGCGGCGGCGGCTGCTGGCATCGGGAAGGGAAGATAAGGAGGCCGAGATGCCAGCGCCGTGATTAGACGCAGGTATGACGGCGGCTGGCGCTGCGAATGTATACACACGCGGTGTATACGCTCGAAAGTGCGCGTGCGGGCGACGGTGTATATAACGCTCTCGGGACACACCGGCGCGAGAGGGGGGGGGAGGGGGAGGTCTGTGATACTTCGCCTCACGAATCCCGCGCAGTGCGGTGGAAGCCGTGGAACTCGCGTCAGCCAGTCGCGAAGTGAGAATCGGAAGGAGCAGCTGATCGCCCTCCGCGTGGCCCCCACTGAATAGTTTTGCGGAAGGAATCGCTGGTGCACAATGGGCGAGCCGTCGTCGCCCCTTCCGTTATCTGGAACGCAGCAGTTGATTTTCGCCGTCGATTAGTTCTATAGAACTAGTTCTATAGTTCGGCAGCCTTCGGTGTGCAGTGCACGGAAACGACGAGACGGAGGAGAGGGACACGGCACGTATTCCGACAGCGCGTGCACGAGAGAGAGAGAGAGAGAGAGAGAGAGAGAGGAGAGAGAGAGAGGAGAGAGAGAGAGAGAGCATGTATACGGGTGGCGTGCGCGGCGCATTGAAGGGCGAGGCCACCGCTGAATATGGACGCCGCGATCTTCGGCGCTGTGTGTGTGTACGACGCGCGCGGCATCAACGCAGGAGGAGGCGCGCGCGCGAACAGACAGATGTGTGTACGTGATGCCCGGTTCACCAGACAGACATACATACGTATACGGGGCCACGGTCGCTGGGACGACGCGAACGGGGCTTGGGGTCAACGAACGCTCGCGCGAACTGGGCACGGGCGACTCGCTCCCGCGGTGTTAACACAGCCCCGGAAGGCTTCCTTCCTCGTCCCTTCTTCCTGCTCCACCCTGGAGACTCTGCCGCGTCAGCGCCTTCTCGAACACTTTCGTCGCTGCCCTCTCTTTTCTTTTTCTCGGGTGGAAGTGGAAGCTGCGTTCGCTCGTGCGTTAGCAGACTGTGTAAGACGGTTCTGCATATAGCAGCAGGGGTGCGTGGCGTTAAACGTGACCTGCTTTAGCTTTGCCCGCTCCTGACGCACTTTCCATTCGCGGCGCGCGCTCTTAATATAGCAGCAACAATAATAAAAGAGGAGTGCAATATGATGGTTTTCAACCTCTAATCGACCTTCGTATGGAATCATCATCATCATCATCATCATCATCATCATCATCATTATTATTATTATTATTATTATTATTATTATTATTATTATTATTATTATTATTATTATTATTATTATTATTATTATTATTATTATTATTATTATAGGCGTGTTGTGTTGCATGTAGACTGAATGTGCACAACACGAAAAAAATAGGATGTATAAAATTTGTATTTGTCCCGCCTCTTCATTCAGGGTACCCCATGTTTGGTGCGAATCCGAAAAGAACAGAAAACAAATAGGAGAAGGGGGGAGGGCGGCGAGGGGTTGTCGGTGAGAAGTGGCGCCCTCACGAGAGGACATGGCCGTCACACGGGGCGGACTCTCGTGCCATAGCAGGCAGTGCTACGTACGCAGCTATAGAAGCTGAGAGAAGCCGTTAGATCAAAAAGCAAAGCACACTCGAGCGCCTCTGTAGAACGAAATGACCTGTATGACGGAGGAATGATTATGTCCCGGTTCTATTGTGAGGTGTGCGGTGCGCGACCTTTGCGACGAAGTGACCTGCATTTTTTTCTTTTTTAATGCGAGGGTAAATGCCTCAGGGCATACAGGGCTATGGGATGGGGGTGAATAAGAATGATTAACTGAATGAAAAAAATATTTGCTGATCTAATGAAGTCCAAGAGGGATCGATAATGTGGTCCCTGCGTCAAAAAAAAAAAAAAAAGTTGACCTGCATGTATCGCGAATGATTTCGGACGCGCCGAGCACTTTGCTAAATAAAGGTGTTCGACTGTACACCCTAAAAAAAAAATTTTTACAGTCTTTAGAGCTTATCTTTTCCCAAAACAATAATCGTCACTAGCTGCCTCGCTTGCGTTTCCTCTCTTGAAAACTTGGCGCTCGCTACTTTTCTGTCAAGAATGCTGTGTCACGCTGATAACGCGCATGCCGTTCGTGGCTATAGGAAGTACCGGGCTCATAGCGTTAAAGAAAGTAAATGCGAAAAACACAGATGACGATTATTGTTTGGGTACAGAATACAACCCAAAGAATGTAAACTTTTTTTAGAGTCTATACGAACAAGTTATACAATATAAGCCGGCCTACCGATGCTACCGAAGCTGCGGTAGCTACGGAAGCTCCCTGTTGAAGGCGTTGCTTTAAACTCAACACCTTCACTCTAAAAATAGTTGCACCCCTTGGGGTGTATATTTGCCACACAACGATAATCGTTATCTGTCTTCTCCGCATTTCCTTTCTTTAACGCGGCGAGCCCGGTGCTTCCCAGTAACGAACTGCATGCGCGTTATCAGCATCACATAGCATTCTCGACAGGAAAGTAACGAGCGCAGCGTTTTCAAGAACGGAAATGCGGGCAAGACAGAGGACGATTATCGTTGTGTGGCAAATATGCACTCCACAGGGTGTAAACTTTTCTTAGAGTGTTCGATGGAAAAGTTGTTGAGCCCACATGCTGACAAATATCGAGATAATTTCTTTCCTTGATGATAGCTGCTGCGGTTCTAAAATTTTCCGAGCTGCAAATAAAGCGTGCGAGTTTTGAAAAAAGAAAGTTCCACGTGAGTAATGCGCTTACGTTCAAACATGCTACGAACTAATGATCGATGCTGCATGCTGACAGCCTCAAACATTCTATTGTACGGCTATAAGCTTATCTGTAGAACTTCGAGCACTTAACTCTGGTTTCTACACAGCGCAAGAGCTACAATTTTATCTGTAGGTTCTGCAGTTCTTGCGTTTAGCTACGAAGTCAAAGTTCAAAAGCTACGCTACGGAAGTTAAAGTTAGAAAACGCTATAGAAAGTAAGGTATAACTTTACAGAAGCTATGCAGAAGCGACAGAGCAAGAGCTTACAGCTACAACTTTTGGTTTTGCTTCATAATTTCTGTAGCTTTCGCTGCAATGTTGCTTGTGCTATTTTCTATAAATGCTGCTTTAGCTCTGTTGTTTCATTATATCTTCTACGGTTAAATTAGGAAGCTATATATAGAAGATATGAAATCTGTCGCATAGAGGTCTTCTTGAAGACTTACAAAAGAAAGGCCACCCACGTGCATGTCTGCAACACATTGTGTTTCCGAAATAATTCGCTATCACCCGCAAAGGAAGCTTCGAGCCTTCTTCTCACACTCCTGAAAGACGCTGAACTGATCGACAGGTCGTAGGCAGCCCAGTGGCAGAGAAAGGGGGCGCCCAGGTGGAGCAATCGACGGTCGCCCTCTATCGCCGGGCTAAATTCGCGTGTATAGCTACAGTTCACGGCACCACCACCACCTCCGCCAAGCTTAAAGGAAGGGATGCAAGTACGGACGCTAATAGGCAGCAATGCCGTAGAAATTCCCGTACTAGTGGTACGCATCGGTGAGAAAGCGAACGAAGAAGCTCTGCATACCTTTTGTTTAATGTTTCTTTCTCAATCACACAGTCTATACATAGACAAACGCGTGCACGAACGCTGGAAGCACGCGGGTCAAGTTTACTACAAAACCGCTTCCGTAACGGATTATACATAACCCTCTACCCCGGCAAGCAGGCTCCCTCCCCACGCAGTTTCCCAATGCCAATCTCCCGCCCACCCCCTTTCCCGGAAGTGACGCATGCACGCACGCCCGAGTCTTTCACTTCCTCAGGGGGGGTCCCACTGGGCGCCCATCACACACCGATGGCCGGTCAGCCAGCAGCAGCAGCGGGCCGGTCACTCTCGCGGCGGAAGGGAAAAAGGGAACGGTGAGCTCGCGCTGTGCCCGGTAGACCGTGGCCGCCATCTTATTCTTTTCTTTTTCGCTCTCTTCTTCTTCTTGGTCTTCTTCTCTCGGCCGCGCAATGCAGCCATCCGCGTCGGCCGGCATAGTAGCGGACCGCTCGGAAATAATGCTCGCCGGTATAACAACGACGGCTCGCCGCCACCACCGCCGCCAGATTGCTCTCGCGTTCGCTTGACCCCGAGGGTCCTTGCACCCGACGAGGAGGAGCGACCACGCGGCTCGCTTTCCTAGGCTTTCCCGCCGTCTCGGAAGAAGCGTATCCCTCTGCACGCACGCGACGCAACTCGCGCCCTGTTCAGAGGCCGGGTTTTACTTTATATTTTTTTTCTTTCTTTCCCCTCTCTCGTTTTCATAAAGGTCACCGGGCAAAAGCCGAACTTGCTCCAGAAACACCGTGCATCTCTGATGAGCGCGGAAGAATTCGTAAGCTTAAGCGGCGAATGCGCTTCCGATGAAATCGTGCCCTGCGGAGCGAGAAGCGTACATTATTGATCCGCTTTTGGAAAACGTTCTCGGACCGAAGCTGTCGCAGTCGGACGGGAAGTAAAGTAGTGAGGGTGCAGCGCTGCCGCCGTTGCGGCGTCATGCTGGTTCAGTCGTGTAGAGACGATGGCAACAGGTTTCGACGGGGCTCCCGGAACTTATAGACCGGCGACTTAGACCAAGGCATGCACGGAAAAGCTCGGTTCCATTCCACGGCAAGTCACACGCGCACACTCACACATCTGCAGTCGTAAGTGTAACTATTATGCGCACAGTTAATTGTGCGGTGCGGAACTGCGCTTCCAATAAAGCCACGCGCATGCGCGCCAAGTTGCGTAGCTTCGCACATACGCAATCGAGCAGCAGCGAAACCGGGAATAAGACCACCAGCGATGCCGGTGCTGTCACCCTTGAGCTACAGTCGCGAACGCAGTTTACGTACGCGCGTTCCAACAGACGACCAACGTAACCACCTTACCGAATGAACGTACAAAAATTACGACGCAAAGGGCAGCAGACGTATGTGAACAGACGACGCAGGGTCGGCTTTCGTTTTTTGTACGCATTCGGTTTATAGATGCGGCGCGTTCGTCCTTCACTTGTAGTATACTTGTCCCATTCGTGCATACTCAAGGACAGACGTACAACATGCAATGACGCGAGTATATATATATGTGTATATATATATATCGCTGCGCGTGTGCTCTATATATATCTTCCGCTTTGTCGGCATGCTTCAGCTCCGCTGTAAAGTGCACGGCCCACGGATGAGTCGCTTCGACCGGCGCGAGTTTGGCCTTAGAGGTCGTCTGCTGCGTAATCTGGACGAACCGTTATGCGTTGGCGCGCATGACTGCACTTCCGGTTGATTTGTTTCCACTTCCTGCTCCGGGCTGCGCTTTTTCTTTTTTTCTTTTTTCATTAATAATAACGGTCTCGAATGTGCGTACAGACGATGCGGCGCGCAGAACGCTTCGTGTTACCCTCTCGCTCTGAATGCATGAAAGTTTGCACAGTTTAACCTAAACGAATAAGGAAAAAGAAAGAGTTTATAATGGGGCCCGTTCAGGGTTGTTGCCTGGCATGCAGCGATGAGAGTATGCCGCTTCGACCTGGCGGCTGGGATTAATACGGTGCCGCCGTCTAGTGGTGTTTTCTTTAAGAACTGCGAGGAACACATGCTAGGGATGAAGCTGAAGGCATGAAGGAAAAGGTTCCGTTAGGCCTTCCTTTTTTTCTTTCTTTGGTTATGATTGACAAGTTCATTATATTTTATTTTATTTTTTTTGCGTTTTCCTCTTTTTGTCCGTTCCTCTTAACCAGCTGATTCATGACCAATTGCACACCGTGGCTATGCGCCAGAATTATGCAGGATAACAACATTTCACTCGCATAAACCACAACGGACTTCAAATTCTTGTGAATGCTGTACGCTTTGGTATCCTGTCTGATATAATCTTAGCATTTGTTACACTTCATGGCTAAAATATCACCGACCTGACGCGCTAACTGATAGGCCTGACGTTGAAATGCGAAAGCGGCTGTATGGTGAGAGAGAGAGAGAGAGAGAGAGAGAGAGAGAGAGAGAGAGAGAGAGAGAGAGAGAGAGAGAGAGAGAGAGAGAGAGAGAGGGGGGGGGGGGGGGCGAAACATCAGATGCGACGAATGCATAGAGGAGATAAATGGTGACCACAAAGTTTCCTACATGAATTATTATCTAGTAGTTAGTAGTAATAATCTAGTATCTACTAGAGCGCAGTAATAGAGTTCCCTCCAAAGGGTACCCTGGAGGGAAGAAACTCTTGACTTCCGTCTAGGGGGGAGGGGGGGAGGGGGGGGAGTCAAACATAGTCTAGAGGGTAGCAAATGACTGTATGCAGGGACAAAATTAGGAAAGTCGCCCGCTTACGAAGGGCTTGGCTAACACGGGAAGCGGGGGGGGGGAGATAGGGGGGGGGAGATAGGGGGGGGGGGTAATATATTGTAGATCTCTGGTAGATGCTTATTTCCCATACAGTGAACTCAAATAGGTCGACGACAACGATGATGATGATGCATCAAGCGGGCACCTATTTATGAAAGCTTAGTCCGGCAGCCCTCGAAACCAAATTCAGGGTTCTATGAACTCTTGAATACTAATGACCTGCTTTCGCATCATAACATGCAACTTTGTACAGGATAGCCACGTGCCGCAAGCGCTTCGAATCGACGGAACATTTTCGCTCTCCGACGTTCTAAAAAGACACGCGTGTTCACAGCCTTCGAAAAAGGGAAAAAAAACACCGCTTGTGATAGAGCGCGAAGGAGTAATCCACTTTCATCTATCACCACTTATAATCACGTCGTCCCTTATCCACTGTTGCGTTTCGCCTGCGACACGTGGTTTTGCCGGCGCGACTGCGGCGGGGCGGCAGACATTTTGGCCCGATCGTCGTCGCCGCAACACTCATCGCCAGGTGTTTCCAGGCGCGACTGCGGCGATGCGACCGCCTAGGGATCATCCTCGCATTCCAGTCATTGTGCCCGAAACAGGCGATGCCAAAGCAGGGATCTCATTCCAGTCATTGTGCCCGAAACAGGCGATGCCAAAGCAGGGATCTCATTCCAGTCATTGTGCCCGAAACAGGCGATGCCAAAGCAGGGACCATCCTCTCATTACAGTCATTGTGTCCGACCGGCAGCGCCACGACAGGGTGCTACGAGATCGTGCTCGACATGGTGCTACGGCATCGCTACGACAGTGTGCGTCACCATTAGCCCATTGTACATTCACGTGCTCGTCTTTTGAGGGGTTCCTTCTTGCCCTCAACTGCGAGAGTATAAAAACAGCTGCCCCCGGACGCCAAAAGGAGGGCTCCGATTTCTTCTGATGAGTAAAGTGCTCTCCCGTCTCCCTACTTCGGTCAAACCTGACCGCCAACTCTTTGCGATGTTAAAATAAACAAGTTGTTTCGTTGTTACCAGTCGACTCATGCTTTGCCGGGACCTTCGGATGCTTCCAGTTGTACCCCAGGCCGCCAGGCCAACGCTACCCTTGGGGCTTGCGACCCAGGTACAACCACGGGCGTCAGCGCCGAGTTCCCAACAGATCGTACCAGCAGTCCGATCCCAAACATCTGGTTGGCAGCGGTGAGATCGCCTCCGACTTCAAACAACTGTCTGCCAGCGGTGAGACAGCGACAACGGAGGCCAGCAGCAAAGAGATGCAGTTGACTGTATGCTGAGCAGCTCAACGACGATCCGGGAGCAGTGCAACGAGCCCTGTGTGATGACTGGTTGCCTGCAGCGGAACGACTGCGCGGAATTCCTGCCTGCGAGGTTTGGTGAGTGCGGGACTTTCTTCTTCTGAGCTTTGCCAGGCTTTTGTTAGTGTTAGAAACAGAGCTGGTAATTGTGGTTGTCGTTGCTGCCGGGTTAGTTTGCGGCAAGACAATAGTAAGCAGTAGAGAAAGCAGCATTCAGAGCAGCCATGGATTTGAAGTCGTTGCGCAAACCGAAATTGTTGGAGCTTGCAAGAGAGTTGGGTCTGGATGTCTCAGACAAACTAAGAAAACCTGAACTGCTAAAGGCTATTCTTGAGTTAGAGGCTGAGGATGACGAGCTGTCGGAATGCCTTGAGACCATTGAAGAGAGAGAGACTGCAAAAAGACAGGAGCGCGAACTTAAAGAGCAAAAAGAAAAAGAAGAGCGTGAACGTAAAGAACAGAAAGAACGAGAACAAAAATGTGAACTCTCCCGAAGTCACTTTGCAGTGTCCCGTGCGAACCTGAACAAGAGAACGAGGCCTTCTCTGTGCGCTGCGCTCAAGAAACGTCGAGGGACGCCCGACTTCGGTTATGAGCATCATCGAGCGACATCCCTCCGGACAGCGGATGCAGTCCCCTGTCCATCGGGATCTCCTTCCCCCGGCGGGGCGGTCTGTTGCGTTTCGCCTGCGACACGTGGTTTTGCCGGCGCGACTGCGGCGGGGCGGCAGACATTTTGGCCCGATCGTCGTCGCCGCAACACTCATCGCCAGGTGTTTCCAGGCGCGACTGCGGCGATGCGACCGCCTAGGGATCATCCTCGCATTCCAGTCATTGTGCCCGAAACAGGCGATGCCAAAGCAGGGATCTCGTTCCAGTCATTGTGCCCGAAACAGGCGATGCCAAAGCAGGGATCTCATTCCAGTCATTGTGCCCGAAACAGGCGATGCCAAAGCAGGGACCATCCTCTCATTACAGTCATTGTGTCCGACCGGCAGCGCCACGACAGGGTGCTACGAGATCGTGCTCGACATGGTGCTACGGCATCGCTACGACAGTGTGCGTCACCATTAGCCCATTGTACATTCACGTGCTCGTCTTTTGAGGGGTTCCTTCTTGCCCTCAACTGCGAGAGTATAAAAACAGCTGCCCCCGGACGCCAAAAGGAGGGCTCCGATTTCTTCTGATGAGTAAAGTGCTCTCCCGTCTCCCTACTTCGGTCAAACCTGACCGCCAACTCTTTGCGATGTTAAAATAAACAAGTTGTTTCGTTGTTACCAGTCGACTCATGCTTTGCCGGGACCTTCGGATGCTTCCAGTTGTACCCCAGGCCGCCAGGCCAACGCTACCCTTGGGGCTTGCGACCCAGGTACAACCACGGGCGTCAGCGCCGAGTTCCCAACAGATCGTACCAGCAGTCCGATCCCAAACACCACGCTCTTGCGACACGAACGCGGACACTTACGAAGCCAAGCGACTCCACATACTATAGAACGAGTGAAATGATTCCGGAAGGAGTCATTAAGTGAGAGCGCCGGCGTCTCATAAGGGTCATCTATACACTTCTCGCGAAGTCTCTCTCTCTCAACCTCTCACTATGTTAAGTATAGAGCAACATCAGGCGAGCTTGCTCGAAGCTTGCCCTTGCGCGCCGCAACTTTCTTTTGCCACCTTCCGCCGCACGTATTTATCTAGACGTAACAGTGATACTTCGCACGAATTAGTTTCTCAAAACAAGCTCCGTCGAGTGTGTAAGTAATAAAGAATCATTTAAAAAAAAACAAAGAAAGGGAAAAAAAGACACAGCGGCACACCACCGCCTCTTCATCGCGCTCGCCCAGCTGCAGCCCGCGCAAGACATACCTATGGTAATTCAAAGCCAAACACACCCCACGTGGTGTCTTTATCGTCAAAGCCACCATTAAGGCCCTATCAAACCAGAATGAGTGGCGCAACTCCGGGGGAGACTGTCTTCGTCTTTCGACATATCTCTCTTGCAGCTGTTTGTTTTTCAACTCGCCCTTTGCAATTTCTTCTTTCAGGAACCTCTCGGCGACAGCTACGCAGGCAGCACGGCGCTATAAGCCAAGTAAAACATGCGCGCGAAGTGCAAAAAAAAAAAAAGAAGAAACAATAACAAGAGAAAACCTAACGCAGCAGCTCCCTTCTGTCGTGGTGCCCACCGCCCGTATACTCCCTCGCGTCTCGATAAGAAGCCTGAGCGCACAATTCGAGTCCGTGGGACGAAGTTACGTAAGAGAGCACCGCGCCTATACAACACGCCGATGTAATACGTTCTCGCTGTACGCACACCGCTTCGTGTGACGCTGTACACCTGTAGCGTGTGTGTACGCGATGGTATCGTGTAAATGCCAGGCGGGAAGAAAAATCGACGCACAGGCCTCTTGTCGATCGAGTCGTTCGAACGAGCTGTGATACTTCGCGCCTCACACTTCGCTCTCTGACACAACCCAGCGCCCCGATCTCAGCCATCTCTACGTGCTTTTCTTTCTTCTTTCTTTTACATTCTAAGTTAAGCGGCGAATGTTGACTTCGGCTAGACTTTGGATAAGGTTTTGACTTTACGCTGCTGCTTTCGTTAAAGTGTATGCGGCCACGTTCGGAAGCAACGTCACGACGCAGAGTTTGGTGTCAGAGAACGAAACTACGAGATTAACTTAAGATAAACTTAGGCGTGTGTAAAACCTGGCAAGAGAAGGCTTTAGCACCGTCCCCCACCGCATCTCTCCTGGATCCGTGTTTCGCAAGGCATTCACGTGTGTAGGCTCATGCAGAGAACGTTTGTGTTTGCGACGAAGGTTGGATAAAGCCCGGCCTCTTCTTTCAGCACGGTTGCGTTGGTCAATGTCGCTTTGCTTCTTTAAAAAGTCGCGGAGGAAATTAAGGCGTGTGCACATGATGAAGGTTCTCACCTTACGTCTATAAGAGCACGAAAAATAAGCGGGGCATAGTTCTGTTATCAGCTAGAAGCAGAGCCAAGTACACTAGCGCGTCATCACGTTAATGTTTTTAAAAGGCGTAAGAGAAGAGACAAGAGAGAGAAATTTATTTACAGAAAGGCAGAGAGGTCGGCCTGAGCTATAACTTCCTCTGACCTGCTACTCTACTCTGGGGAAAAGGGACGGGGAGGGAAAGGGCTGATGAATGATGATGGTATAAGGAAGAGATGCGTATATACAAATTCACAGAGTTGTGGTATCTCTAAAGCCGTGCGTCCAGCCCAGTGGCTTGGAGAAAAGCTATAGCGGCTCTTGTTTCTTTTAGGTCCTTGGCCTAATGCAACCAGCGCAGCCCTGGTAAAAGGCGTAATGTAACCCCGATAAAGGTTGCAAAAAGCACGATGCTACGCGCAATTATTTTCTTCACAGACATGATTTTGTGAAGTTTGCATCATCATCATCATCATCATCATCATCATCATCATCTTTTACGTCCACTGCAGGACGAATGCCTCTCCCTGCGATCACCAATTACTCCTGTCCTGCGCCAACCGATTCCAACTAGCACCCGCGAATTTCCTAATTTCATCGCCCCACCTAGTCTTCTTTCTGCCGTCCTCGACTGCGATTCCCTTCTCTTGGTACCCATGCTGTAACTCTAATGGTACAACGGTTATCTGACATGCGCATTACATGACCTGCCTAGTTTGCCCACTCACCTTCTAAACATTCAGTCTCTCACGACATGTATAAAATATCATATTGTTAATTATGGTTTATAAAATACAGCACGAAGTTGTTTACTGGCCGGAAATAAAATTAATAAAACAAAATAAAACGCATTCGCTAAGATCAACATCTTCTTAGTTGTTGAACTTACCACAAGTATAAGAACAATTTACGGCCTGTTTTCATTTACTGACACGGCTTCTAACCTGCTAGTAACAGCGCAAAATGTAGACAAGAGACGAGACAAGAAGACACCACAAGCGCTGGTGTCTTCTTGGTGCCTGCAGCGCTTGTGGTGTCTTCTTGTCTCGTCTCTTGTCTACATTTCGCGCTGTTACTAGCAGGATGGAAAACCAACAAGCCCAAGCTGCTATTCTAACGGCTTCTAAGTCGTTCAATTAACTTCCTAATCAGATAAGTTCAGCAACATCGCCATGTATGCTAAATCAGAAGCTTCGCGTACACATCAGTAGCATTGACTAAATATTCATCGGTAACATGTATAGTCCTACTCACGAACATTGCACTCTTAGCCTGCGTTTTGGCTTTACAAGCTTGCTTGAGATGTATGAGGGAAAAGAAGAACGTCATTTGTTCCCCTATTTTCTTCCTACCTTGTAACCAAAGGTGTTGAACTTATGTTAAATGGTCATATGCTGTAAATATTTCTTATACCTTGCGTGTGCCCACACTGTAATTGCGATATTATATCGTATTTGTCAATTGTTTGGCTAATCATTACTGCTAACCCAAGGACCCCTCTCACAACTCATACTTTAGCTCCGGGGTCCCAAATGCGTACATTCGCGTATATATCCTTCACCAACGAATCAATAAGCATCTTATTCTTCTTCCAATGTGCCAATGTGCGATCGCACGGCACTTGCATACTATTTTCCTACACGAGCGCAGACTGTACCTTATACATCCGCAATATGGCCTGACAGCGCAACTTCACCTCCGAGCTCAACACGCTTTAAGTTTGCTGAGCCTCCGAAGCTTTTTAGTCGGCAGAGGACGACAACTTGTGACTGGAGGGACTGCTTGCGGAGGATTTATAGTACACGCTGTGCGCACTGTTTGCTTTGACCGCACCTTCTGCAGCTCCTGCGACAGGTTGAGCAATGCCGAGGAACCAGGAGGCGAAGCGTACGAAACCGAGACACGCTCGCTGCTAGCGTAGGTGGCGCGTGTAGGTTACACGTTCCCCGATCCACGCATGCGCAATCGCGGCGCCATGTGTGCGCAGGTATGTGTACGGAGGCGTTCAAGGCTGCGAGAAACGCACACACACACATACGCACACGCGCACGAACTTCTTGCACGGATCGGTGGAGGAAGGGTTCACGCTGCGTCAAGGTGTTGTTTTTTTTTTTCCAGCCACGGATCGGCCGAGCTAAATGAAAGCGTACGTACATTCTCTCACGACGGAGAGGGGCACGGCACGGACTATTTTCGCGGCAGAGGCTTTGCGAGGTGGGACGCATCGTTGAGCAACGAAAAGGACAGCGCGGGCTATGTGGTGATGATGATGGAGGACATGCTGCGACGGGAACGGCCATCTCTACAGTTTGCTTTCTTAACGACTGACCTTGCCAAGGAGAAAGTGATGTCAGCTCCTAAATCGGGCAGGGTCGCATCCCACCGACGCAACGAGGAAGGTGGTCGCCGGTGGCAACCAGGCGTGAGCCTTCCTTTAAAGGGTTGCGCAAGGTGTTGCATGTGCCTACGTACAACGCTTTGCTCGGTAAAGTATAAGATACGATCGGTGGTGCTAATAGGTGCATGCGAAACTAGGGACGCTGTCGTAAGCCTCGCTACCGGCGCGGCGAGAAAAGGCGGAGGAGGCCGCGCGTTTCTTAACAGCGTTGTATTCGGTGTCCTTTCGCAACCTGAGCAGAGCGTATAAGTCGTTACTTCGGGCACTGATACAGCCTTACCAACCGTGCTGTTTACTATAATAAACTATGCACATTGTAAATGCCACTCCCGGATTGGTAAGATATTGCTACCTCCGTTGATTAATTACAGGCACGCTGTGCGGCACAGGCCGCCGGAGTTATCAGCCCAGGCTGTGGTTTGTTAGAGAATAATAATCGACGTATTCTTTCCAATGACCGCGCGAAAATTCTCTCTAATACAACTCTTATAGCGCAGCAGCAACCCTCGTGTTTACCTCTGAGCCACTTCCCTTATATAAGGAAAATTCGATTTGATGTCAAATCGACTCGTGTCGATTTGTCACGAAAGGCTAGTCGACAGGCCTCGGCTTATGGCTGTCATGCAACATACGTTTCAAACCAATGTATGGAGTCAAAATGTGTGTACCAAACCGTCGTTCTCTCAAGTGAATTCATCCGTCTTCATCCCCCCTGCCCCCTCTTCTACTCCCCCTCCTCCACAAAGTGCACGTACCACTGATAAAAATAAGGCGAGGGCTGTTTGGTTTGAGAAGTGAGATGCGCAAGCTGTGGAACTTGACGACAATATTTAGGACACCTGGCGGCAATTCCTTCCTGCCAGTCTGATCGAGAACTATGACCATCGCTTTCATCACTCATGGCGCTAATTTGAATACACGAAGATAATACAACGACCAAGCGCAGGTGCAATACAGGAAAGAAAGATGAAACAGCGAACTCTTGGTGAAATATTGCTCAGTTCCGTCACCAGAAAAGCAGTTAAAATTGCACGGTATATGCGACTGGGAGCCGTCCTTAAATGGAAGCCTGTTCCTATGGGAATTCCTGTTTGATTCAGCTGTGTGCCAACGACGACGTAAGTTCCGTTACAGCGGCTTACAGGGGATTGGTGAGATGGCCTCGGCAAAGAACGTTTCCGCGCTATAAAATAACACGCAGGAATGCTCGTGCGCAATATGTGGACGCAGGCGTGCCAGTGTCATGAGCTCGGCAATGGTCGCATCTTCTTCCTGTGCTATAGAGGAATGGTGATCGGTGGCGAGGGTTTCTTCGGCGACCAGGCCCACCCGTGGAGGTTTCGGTCCGTCGAGTCGGCATGCGAATGCCAGGATAACGAAAGGCTCACCGGTAAGTTACAAAAGAAAGAAGGATGGACAGACATAGACGGTATAAAAGGGCAGATAGTGCCGTCACAAAGAGACGAAAGAAGTACTTTCGCAGCGCAAACAAGGAAACCGGCGACGCTGTGCTTCCTCGATGGACCGAAGAACACTGACATGTGTGCGCCGTGTGGGAAAGGTACGCGGTAATGCTGGGAATGCAGACGAAGCTATACAGCAGGAAAGCAGACGAAAGGAAGTAGCAGACGAAAATAAAGAAAAGTTGCAGACGAAGACTGGCAAGGCGGACGAAAGAAGACGGGAATAACAGAAATGAAAAGAGTTATTGCACAACCACGGTTATGCGGCGAATGCGAGGGAGGCATATTCAGCGGGACGAGTAACTTGATGTAACTCTTACACCACCGGCTTGAGGAAAAAAAAGCAGACACGCAAATGACGGCGAGAGAGAATGAGAAAAAGGCAAAGAAGTCGCTCTTCTTTTTAAGGAACAGACGACAGGCATGTGGCGCGACACTGCAATTTGCAGACGATCCGAGATTCGTGGCAGACGCGTCGAGCTAGATCCGCCTCTTGATGGCAACTTGGCAATGTGTTTAAACCGAGCGTGACGTCGTAAACGCCGCTAACGCACGGAAAACGACATCAAGCCGCGGTTTTATACTGGCACGAAGATGGGGCGTAGGTGGAGTGAGGCGACGGCTGAGTGAACACAGACGATGACAAAAAGAAGAAAAAGGAGCCTGCAGCTATCGAGGAAAGGTATATTGCACAGATGGCAAGTGCGCTGTATGGGCGTGCGTTACCTTCACACAGCGCAATTGTTAAGCACCCGCAGCGTCATTCTAAACGAGTGACAGTGGTGCCGCGGTGAGTTCAATCCCAGTACTAGAGCGCGTTTCTCTGTCCGCTCCCGAAGAGGTATACGCCACACGTGTCAGGATCCAATAAGTTGGAGGAGCAGATGAACTTATCGCCAAACTCAGCTGTCCAAACATCGTACGCGAGTACTTTTTACAGCTCCGTGATATCCCATGCAGACCTAAACGTGCTAGACAGACAGACAGACAGACAGACAGACAGACAGACAGACAGACAGACAGACAGACAGACAGACAGACAGACAGACAGACAGACAGACAGACAGACAGACAGACAGACAGACAGACAGACAGATAGATAGATAGATAGATAGATAGATAGATAGATAGATAGATAGATAGATAGATAGATAGATAGATAGATAGATAGATAGATAGATAGATAGATAGATAGATAGATAGATAGATAGATAGATAGATAGATAGCAATAATCACTTGTAGTTACTTAATTACACGGTTGACTAGAGCTGCAGGTGACCAAGACAGAAAGTAGAGTTGCATGTTTCTGAGCAAACGTGCATAATATGCAAGCAAAAAGAGCAGACGACTATGTTGACGCTTATGCTCTTCCGTGTTCGCTGCTTTAAACAACAATATTTGAAAAATACCTTTTGATAACTTGGCGCCATCTATTAAGCATGACTTCCTAGAAAATTCACATCAGTAGAGTGAATGCGACGCCAACAGAGTAAATATGACCAGCAGCGAATGTGATAGTAGCGCCGCCGCATGTTCCTGCACATGACGTCACGCTCTGACGCTCGTCCGCATACGCTCGATCGCGCGCCGATGCCCTCTCTTTGCAGCTTTCTGCGTCATCCTATAGTGCCAGCCGGCACAAAAACGCGACGTTTAT
This sequence comes from Dermacentor variabilis, assembly GCF_050947875.1. Taxonomy (NCBI): domain Eukaryota; kingdom Metazoa; phylum Arthropoda; class Arachnida; order Ixodida; family Ixodidae; genus Dermacentor; species Dermacentor variabilis. Next base: position 43,867,166 of record NC_134570.1, on the reverse strand, counting down.
CGGCTAAAACCAAGCGCTATCGAATCGTCTCGAGGCGATTTCGAAACTTTGCCGCAATTCCGCCCGCGTTACCGGGCGTCCCGAAGTCGACCGCGCGTTAGTTGCCGAGCTACGCAGCAAAAACGAAGCAGATGCGCCTTAGCGCCCGCATCGCCGCAGCCTGCGCCATTCTCTTCGGCGGGCGCGGGACGTTAAGCGATCCAGGATAACGCACGTTTGGACGACACGCTCAGCGCGCGGCGTACGTTTTCCTCTCACTTTGACAGCGAGGGAGCTTCCTTTCACTTTCATTTCAGAGAAGTGAAAAAGAAAGAAGAAAAAAAGAAACGAGCCATCACGACGCAGCAGCAGCTCGCGTGGATGATTGTCTCACTCTCACTCTACATTTTCTTATTGCTTTTTCGTACTGGAGCCAGCTCGTATCCGTCTCTATGTGTTCGAGGCGGGGGAGCCGAGTTTTCTATGTCGGTCGACCTTGGACGTTTGCGTTAGAGGTCGCGGTCAACTCGCTGTGCCTCTCTTTGCATTTTCCTTTTTTTTTTTTGTTTCTTAAAGCGTTGCTGGCGCGCGTTGTGCGATGAGCGTCAGCCGTCACAACGACCGCGGGGAGGCGGCGGCAAGCGTCCGGCCTTCCTTCCTTCCTTCGTCAAAGCGAGCCGCCAGATGGCTGCACGAAATGGCGCGTCGGACCTGTCCGCTGCCGATGCTGTTTCAGTCGCCGTCATCTTGGCGCGGCTGTACCCGCGTGTGATGTCTGTATATATGTCTCTGCGCATATAGAAATATCGCTGCCTGCGGAGGCGCGATCTCTGCGCGCGTCGAACTGTCCAAGAGCGCGACGCCGCTTTATAGGGTATTTTGGGGAAGCGTTCGAGCGACGCCATCTTTATCTGTTAACGCTGCATTTATTCCTTTTCTATTTTTTTTTTGTAATTGCTACAGCCAAACGCAAGGTGCTATACATGTACATCAGTAGTATATAGCACGAGAACTGTTGCGCAGGTCCGTTCCTATATATATATATATATATATATATATATATATATATATATATATATATATATATATATATATATTGTCCTGTCGCCCACGCTGTTCGTTATATTGCATACATCGGCAGGACTAGATGGCACGGACCTTCAATTTCGCTGCCGGCAAGCGCAGTTTCTATACACTGAGTAGTTTTGAAAAACAAAGGAAAAAGTACAAGCAGTTGAATTTTAAACGCCTCTATTCCCTCGGTACTAACCGGTTTGTTTTTCAGGTATTTCAAGTATACGCGTGCAAGATAGCCGTGCCTGTTTCGCAGGCTTTGATAGAAGTCACGAAAACAAGGAACGCGAAACCACGGCGGACTAACGCGAACATGCGAAAGAACGTGCTGTGAAAAAAAGAAAAGGAGAAACAAAAAAACACGCACTGCTTGTATCTTGGTGGCACGAAGACTTCACTATGCACGCAGGTGGCTCGCGTCTCTTTGGTCAACACGCTGTAATGCGAACACGTTTTCTTCTGCTCTTGGCTATAGAGCCCGCGGAGCGTCACGCTTCGTGGTAAACATCTGTCGCCGAAAACACCCTGAACTGGTTTGTTTCTTAACGCAGACTACGCTTTCGCTGAAAGTGCAGCGTTTCCCAGAGCAAACGGTGCTCTGACAAGACAAAAAGAAAAGACGGTCACGAGAACAGAAGGAAACGCGGAGTTTCACTATTTTCTTCTCAGGCACCTGGACATTACCTAAGCTTTACCCCCTATAGGCCGGACTCTCGCGTGCGCTTCACATGCTTTCCGAGTATCTCGAACAGGAGAACCTTCTACGAAAGCCTGTCCACATCGTCAAACGTGCAATGTTAACGTCGTGTCTGTCTCTTTTTTTTAAGTATTTCTTTATTTTTTTCTTATTTCCCCGAAGTCGGGACAATGAGTCTAGAACGAAGACAACGTATCTTATTCCCTTTGGTTTTTGTTTTCGGTTGTTTTTTTTTTTTTTCGTCCGTATAGGTATGCGAATGACTCGCTTACCACCTCGGGGAAAGTCCCCCGATCGGCGGTAACAGACGAACGGCCCCGACAGACGAAGCGTTACTTGTATAGCTTCTCAGCGGGGCGTGTGCACACATCGGCGGCCATTAGACGGCGGAGGTATAGAGCTGCGGCACAGAACGCGTGGAAGGCTGAGCTCCGCTGCGATCACGTGACTGTAGCACACGTCACTCGGTGAACTCGCCGTGCGCGGGCTACACCCGTGCACATGTGCAAGCCATCGTTCTCCACGTTGGTATATATATATATATATATATATATATATATATATATATATATATATATATATATATATATATATATATATATATATATATAGAGAGAGAGAGAGAGAGAGAGAGAGAGAGAGAGAGAGAGAGAGAGAGAGAGAAGCTTTCTCTACACATACGTTCGCAGGTTTGGCACGCCTGCTCAGTTGGGTCTGTCGACACTTAGGCACTTGTGCATGTGCCTGTGCCACTTGTGCATGTGCCACGTATATGTATACGAAGGTTATATGTGCGCCTAATGCGATTACCAGCAGAGGGCCTTACGTAACCCTTGTGTGCTGACCGATAAAGTATAAAGCCAGCAGGAGCACGTAATAAAGAAGAAGAAAAAAAAAAGACAAATTCCTACATAAGGCCTGAACACACAATGCCGGCTCATCTACGTATCTGTAAAGCATAGCGATATCTTAGGTGAAATAACGCATTATACTCGCCAGATTCTTTGATTTAGTAGGGCGATTTACCTTGCTTTATCTGCTTTAACCCTTCGGCATGTGTCACTGGGCGTGCGCACGTTCTCGGCCAATGCGCCGGAGTGGGTACGCGCCACTGTGACACAAGAGGCACAGAATCGGTTTGACGAAACAAGGCGTGTTGCCGACGAACATAATTATTCAGTCAACTCGGTCCCGAACGGGAGACGTCCTTCACGAACGTTTTCTTCTACAATAGCTGTTATGGAATTCCACACATTATATAATACCTACACATTGGCGCAAGTGTGCGAACAACTGTGTAATCTGCGTAACTAGAAGGAACGAAACGTTTTGGTTTTTGTTCTTGCCCCCCTACGGGGTATAGATCTGCCAAAATAGACTTTTAATTAGTAAATTATTAGAAATTCAAGTATAATACTGATACGCCGTGGCGAATGGCGCGACTGCATGAATCATGGCTTACAATTCATGACAATGTACCCATGTTCGGGAGAACATTACTTGTTTCCCTATTATCTCTCAAGGCAGCTTTTCTCGAGCTCTCTCTCTCTCTCGAAGAAAAATAAACAGAAAGAGAAAGAAATGTTTAGATGGTACCCTGGTGAACGTAGCAGCTACGGTCGAGCCTGAAAAAAGAAGAAAAGAAAAACAAAAGAAACGCACGTTTTTGAAAAGTTACTGACGATGCACCAGTTCTTCGTCACGCACGGAGGACGAACGGAGGCGTTGCACGAAAACGTTATAGTATACGGGAGAGTCAGATTCAGTGCGCAGGCAACCGCAGCCTGGCAACTATGCACTTATAGCGAGTTATCGCGCTTATACTATTACGACGCACGCCTTCGACGTTGCGTGACCAGCGCGCTAAACTATACTATAACTGGTCCCTGCATACAGGCGCTGATGCAAACCACGTGGCCGGACCGGAAGGCGTGACAGAGACGAGAGCCCCCGAGTGTACACGCTTCGACGCCCGCTTAGAAACCTCGAGGATGCTCGCCTTCACTTTAGTGATGAGCGCGAGCACGCACGCCAGTAGAGGCATACGTCCGGGAGACGAGCAAGCGGGACGCCGCGTGCACGTACTCGTCCGTAAGTAAACCGTTTCCGCGGCAAATTCGCAGCATGCTACAGATTGCCGGGCGAACGAACTGAGCAATGTGCTACTGGAAGGCGCACGAACTCAGAGAGAGAGAGAGAGAGATGCGTACAGCAAAGAGAAGCACAGGAAAAGTGCATTACGCATTACACGGGTGGCCAGGCTTGGCGCACCTATAATCCCCGAACGTGCTCCATGGTCTCGCGCGTACACACACGCGAAAGCCTCGGCGCTGATGACACGCAAACGCGCGCGCCTCCGCCGTTGCGCCGATCGCGGTGCGGTGTGGGTCAGAGTTTATGCCAACGCGTTCTATCAGACAGCTCGCGCCCAAATTGCCGCTGCGTGCCGGCGAGCCGGGCAGGGCCGGGCGCGTATAGTACTATTCTCTCCTCGCGAATCTATACGTGCACCGCGTCCGAGAGAGAGAGGGGGGGGAGGGAGGGAGATTAAGTCGATTCCGTCTCGGACTCTATCCTGCCTGCCGTCGTCGGGGTTTCTGTTTGCTTGTTCTACGAAGCCCCAGTCGTGCTTCCTACTCCGCTGCCTCTCGTCTACACCCACCTACGCTCTGCAGTGCACTGCACTATACCGCGAGGTGCGCATTTCAAGCATACGGTGCACTGCACCGCATTGCGTGCCTCCAAAGCGTATGCCTGCAAAGTTGGTGAGTGAGCGAGATGAGGGAGCAGTGTGTGCAGTGGGCCTTACGGTGCATATTCAAGGTACGAATGCCTGCAAACTGTGTGCACGTTTACGGTGCAGTGGACCGTTTAGCGCACCTGCAACTATAGTATATAGGTATATGATGGCGAGCGGTGCAGTACAGCGCACCTTTTGCGTGAAAGATGCACGCAGATATACCGTGCAACAGTGCAGCACAGCTGCAAGGTGCAAATACACTGTGCATCGTATAGCATATATCTGCAATGTCAACGCATTATAATACGGTGCACTGCCCCGCATCGTATGGTATGCAAGGTGCCATGTGAGAATACACTGCACGGTATACAGCACAGGTTGCACGCTATAAACGAAGGTGCACTCAGTGTATTAGGAAAAGGGCTCGTTGCACTCGCCGCAACAATTAGGTGCACCGCACGAGCGAGCATACATAATACGGCAGTGCGCAACCCCCCCCTCCCCCTCCCCCCCACGGTTATGCCTCATAACTGCAACTTTCGTGCGCGCGTGAGCGCTACTAGACAGCTCTTGTTTTCGCTAATAGGAGGAGGAGACGCCCGTCGGAGCAGACGGGACCGTAAAAGATCGCCAGCGCGTAACGGCTCCGCGAGCGTGATCTCGATGCGCTCGGCTGTTCCCTTCTACCTGTATTCTTCTCTTTGTTGTTGATGTTTTTTTCTTTTATAGCTTGCATCGCGTGACTCGAGGATATCCCCGTGGCAGGATGATGTGCGCATAGCGGTCCTGCGCGACTGGACGCGGGTTCGTCTTTCCGGAAGCGCACATTCGGAAATTTTTTTTACGTGCCCATATAGGCACGCGGGCACGGTGGTTCCCGAACGGTATACACACGTGGCGGGCTACAGGCAGAGGGCGATTGACCGAGGCTGAAGCACGCTCCTGCAGGCGAGGCTGAGCCATCGAGCTTGAAACGATCCCTTTAATAGAACGGGTCGGCGCTGGTGTATACGAGCAACTCGACGGCGCAGCTTCTTCGATCAACGAGAGAGAAACGCCAGGGCAGGGAGGGGGGGGGGCGAGGAAGAAGAAGAACGTATACACATCAGGCCATTATGTATCGCGTTACGAAAGCGCTTCGCGATTGATCATAACAGATGTTGCTCCCGCAAACTTATATAGATATATATGCGCGAGATAACTAGCTTCACTTGCGATTTCTTATCGCGTGATTGATGCATCTGGCGAATCGAAACACTGGTCGCGCATCAAACGGGTCGGGTTGCGCGCACCTCGGCCGGCGCACGAAGGTAAACGCAAAAAGTGGTCACGACGTTCGGGATGCAATCACCGCCTTTAGTGGACCGCAAGAAGGGACGATATTAGAGAACGCGTTCGTACGTGGCCAACGAACGATAGACAGGCGTCTGTGGATGAGTTATGCGAAAATATCGTTCAAGTCGAACGCACGTATACGCCTCGGGTGGATAAGCGCTGCAGGTCGGCACCGCGGCGGCCGGCGCGAGTGAATTGTGCGTGCGTGTGCGTGCATGCGTGCGTGCGTGCGTGCGTGCGTGCGTGTGCGTGTGTGTGTGCGTGTTCGTGCGTGTGCGTGCGTGTGTGTGTGCGTGTGCGTGCGTGCGTGCGTGCGTGTGTGTGTGTGTGTGTGTGTGTGTGTGTGTGTGTGTGTGTGTGTGTGTGTGTGTGTGTGTGTGTGTGTGTGTGTGTGTGTGTGTGTGTGTGTGTGTGTGTGTGCGTGCGCGCGTGTGTGTGCGTGCGTGCGTGAATGGGTCTGGCGGTATAGCCTCCTCTGCAGGCGTTACCGATGCTCGAACTCGCATATCGTTCTAAACCGTTTTACGACGACCGTGATCCGATCACTTTGACGGCTCTCGTATATAAGCGCTTGCGACGAGATTCGATCCCTTCATCCCAGTCCCCTCGAGAGAAAGCGGATGCACGACCGGTGCTCCGTATGCATAGTAGGGTCGCCCGCTCCTACAAGCGGAACACCTCGTTAACAATTTAGCGCCGCTATAGATACCAGCCTCAGTTTGTAATTATTCGTTCACGTTCGGGCGCCCCCGTCAGCTTTCATTTGTAATAGTACTGCCTGGTAGAATTAACCCCCTTTTCCTCACGTTTACGTTGCGCGTCATGCGGGGACCCCTTTCTCCTCATAAATTTTAATAAATTCCGAGTTATACATTCGATAGAACGATAACGAGAGTCATTTTTCCTTATTGCGGACGACCGGTTACCCGGTACATAGTACAGCGCACTTCAGTCCTATACAAGCGGTGACGGCGCTTAAATTTGGAAGTAATTTGGCCCGCAAATTAATTAATACGCGATTGTTTCAAGCATTACGACTGTCCTTCTTTCTTTCTGCGCCAAGTGAATATTACGTTGACTGAGTACAAGGCCCATTCCCTAAGAGTAATAAAAATACCACCAGCTACATCCCGCGCGCCGTCAGCACAATAAAGCCTTATAGACATGTAAGGGCAAGAATTGCCAATTTCTCTCCGTGGTTCCAGGTGAAGCAGCGTTAATTCGCAAGCACCTGGCGCTTTCGCCTATAATACGCGTACTCTCTATTACAAATGCGACGCTGCTTCGAAGGGGAAGATTTACGTTGCTTAGGGATGGCCCAAAGCAACAGCGCTCTAATGAATAAACCCCGCGTCCTTCGAATGCCACTGCGGGATCGCTCGTTGGCGAGCAACGAAGAGCAACGCGATATACCGCTCGACCGTTTTCGTTTCTGTCCATCGTTAGACTGAGAGATCGCAGATACATCGGCGAGTCTCCGCTGGCTTCGCTCGAGGACAACGTTAATGAAGGCGTTCCTTCGATCAATCATCGCTGCCGATGATCTCGCGCACGGCTATCCACCTTGCGTCGCGTTGTCGACGCCACGTTTGGGAACACGCGTACCCCCGCTGCCGCTGGTAAACCCCTTCCGCGAGCAGCCCCGACCGAAAGATAAAAAAACGAAGAGGGGGACGGACGACGATCGTTCCCCGCACGGCACGAGCACAGTGCACGGGTTCGGGCACGCAATGGCTGCGACGGCGGTCAAGAATCCGCCGCCGGGAGCCTTCAACCGGTCTCTCCGCTCGCTGCCGCGTCTACGCCCTTTTTCGCCGCCCTGTCCCCCCCCCCCCCCCCCCTCCCACCTCGGGACAAATCCAACGGCGCCGGCGGGCCCCGGAAGTGCGGAAGGCTCGAAAGCCTCGCGGTGCAGCGCGAAGAAGAGAAATAAAAGAAAAAAAAAAACGAAAAGGCGCGCCGAACGTCGCCGCCGCCGCCACCTCCGGACACTGCCGGCAGCTCGGCTCTTTATTTGCTCGCCTCTTCCTACACGACCGCCGGTCGACGCGGTTCCGCCGTTTGTTCTCTCTCGACCAGGGGTGCAGCGCTGTTAAAGGGGGCGGCGAGTAAAGAAAAGAGAAGGAAAGAAAGTCCCATCCCATTTACGACTATAGCCCGCGCGCCAGCGCGCTGCTGTGGTAGTGCCCGTACACGAAAGAGGGCCGCCGCGGAAGGCACTGCTGCATAAAAAGGCGGTGCCTTTGTGGGTTCTGCATAAGGGCAACGTTGGTGAAGGGTTTAGCCATTCCTTTTCTCTCATTCTCTCTTTCCCTCTCTTTCCAATTACAGCCCTGTATTACCGCATAGTTGGGCCAAAGCTGTCGAAGATTTAGGGGCGTCGACATAACAAATCTTGTGGCTGCGTATTTCAGTTCACCCCGCCTCCTTGTCGACGCGAGTCGGCGGCTATATTCTCTCTGGCTTCGATGCAAGGGCGTCGAAATCAATAAAGTGTTGTTGTTGTTGCTGCTGCTGTTGTTGTTGTTGTTGTTGTTGTTGTTGTTGTTGTTGTTGTTGTTGTTGTTGTTCCGAAGGTTCGTGAACATCCGAGGACTACAGGTGGGCGCCGGATGAGAAAGCTCGATGTTATTACAAATACAAAAGGGGATGATGACACAAGCTTCCCTCAATAGCATTACGCCAATAAAGTTACTTGGCGAAACAGAATAAAGGAAATGGTAGGTGGGGATAAATAGACCCTCTCACCTTAACATTTTAAGTACGTTTCCGGCTGTATTACGTACATGCAAGGCGAGGACGCTGACCCTATCGTCGGCTTGTACTCATTCATCACCCGGGGTATCAGGTCCCGGTCAGTAAAGACACCAGCTTGCCATTTAACGCAGAAGAGCCGACATTTTCTCCATAAGCCAGGGACAGACATGTGCGAGGCACAGACAACAGGCATGCGCAGCGGCCCGCAGGAAGAAGGAAACGACGGGATCGATTCTGGGTCAACTACCGACGTCGCAGTCAGTCACGGCAGACAAATGATGCTCAAGGGAATTGCTGTGTTTTACCGCAACGCGATATGCGTATTGCCGCGTTATATGATCCTGCTTTCGATATATTGCCATAATTCACCGGCCCATCACATTTATGTACCCGATCTTTCCAACAGCGCACGGTCTGGTCACCGGACAGCTGCAAAGGGTAACGTTCGCACCGTACTGTTCCTTCGAGGCTTGCACAGCTCATCGAGTTGAGGCTGGCGCCCGGAAACAGAGAGAGAGAGAGAGAGAGAGAGAGAGAGTTCAATGGAAGCTGATGACGTCAGTCCGCAGGCTGACGTGGTCAGCTTCCATTAAGCAGGGCTTGCTACTTCATCTGTCAGCTTCCATACGCAGGCTTTGCTACTTCAGGTGATGTGTTTGAGATGACACGAAGAGCAGAAAGGAAGAGACGAACGCAAAAAAAGAAAAATGTAGAGATACATAAGCAAATCAAGACCAGATGAGATTACTAACAAAATGTTAAAGTACGTCTACAATAGCTGAACGGTGCAAGTATACAACGGCAGGGTATTCGCAACTCGTATCGCGTTTCTATTTCTGTCCCAGGTCCCTATGAAATCACTAACCCATATTTGTCCTTGTACACCAAGTGAAGTCCTTGCCGCTGACCGCGTGGCGGTCAACGACAGGCAACGACAGTGACACAGGCAACGACAGTGACGCAGCACGCGCTCGATGCCAGGTATTTTGCACTCATTGCTCAGCAATTACCGATTGGCGTAGAGGAACCCTCGGATATATAGACAGGACTGCAGCAGCGCGCCCGCGTACTGGTGCCGTTCAAGTCCCGCATACTGCGACTAAAAGAAGCGGCGAGCCAAAATTTCATAAGAGATTACACGCGGAATCTTCTGTGGCAGTTATCTAAGTGATGCGCAAGCATTTGTCACTATTCACCATGCTGTTTCGTTGTCGTATGCTGCCGTGTTTGGTATAACTGCGAGAAACACCGGGAAAGACTAGTGAAACGGAGAAGCGCGGTTGCAACGCCGAAATGTTGCTGCTGTTGCCTCAAAACATGACTCGTACCCACGAGGGGGATTGGCCACACTGGATGGACTGACACGAAATGTTCGCCGAGACCAGCATGAGACGACAAAGAAGAGGCGAGTAGCATATAGCAACGTTCACTCAAGTTATAGCTAACTCCCAGAGGATGTGGACGTGGGATGAAATGACGAGGGAGATTTTGTAAATGCAGCAAATATATACGATTATTATGCATAGACTGTCTCTTGTTTGGTTCTCCCTGTCGCGTTTCTTCTTTATCTTCAAATTGGGTAATGGTGCGTTTCGACGATGACGCTGCTTCGCGGAATATGCGCACTGGCCGATGCCTGCTGTAGTACGTGACGTAATGGAACAGTGTCACGTTTGGCATGCCGCGTACGCAGACGTGTTCGGTGACACTGCTTCCTCTCGATACGAACCATTATCAACCGTGATCAACCGCACTCCGGCGGCGGCTGCATATGGCGCGGCTTGAAAGCGATCTGCGATGGGGACAGTGCTGATAGCTTCGTGTGCGCCATCTTCCCACCGCTTGGTTCGCGTTGAATCGAGAGGCAGCACGAAGGTCAATTCGCCAGCTGCCGCGCACCCTATTTTCAAAACGATCGCCTCACGTGACGGGCGGGCGGACGGGTTTCCTCGTTGGGTAGGCATAGAAGTTCTTACGCATTCAATCCAATACACTACCGGGAAGCTTGGCACACCAGCGTTTCCGTAGTTACAGCATAGATTAGCAACGCAGCGCTCGTCTTGAGCGGTTTCCCTTGCTTTCCTCTCGCGTAACGCTTTGCGCTGTAGCTGGCGACGACTATATACCCGCATAAACTACACACGTGGGCGGCGTGTCACGGTCGTAATCGATTCACCCGGGCGTGCTACCGTCATCCCAATGCAGTGAGGTACAAAATAACAAAAAGAAAGACGATTACGGACGCGGATTCTTGATGTCCTCGCGTCAGTTCGAGCATATCGTCTTGCTTCCACGACGCCCCCGCGGCGCCAGTAATTTTCAACAATACACGTGTCTTGGACAAACCTGCTGGTGCTAGGGAGTCCGTCGAGCCTTTATATGCCGCCGTATCCTGTTCATTAGTAAAAAGAGCTGTCACACACATGACCGCGCCTTTCCCTCTCCGTGGGGTGTCGTCCGGCATTTCATATCCTTTGCAGACGCGTCGGTCAAAGCCGCAGCCAAACCGCGGTGCTGCAGCCTACACGTGACAGGAAAAGGCGTTCTCCCCATCCTCAATAAAGGAGGGGAGGGGAGAGAGAAAGAGGAGTGGGTGGGCTTTTCCTGTCTCCGATGCGTCTCCCAAGTTGCAAATGCGGCGGTCGTTTAGTGAAGAACTCTCCAATTCTATCGCTCTTTTCCCCGTATCGTCTGTACCGTATACGAGGATAAAACTTGGGCTGTTGCCTAAGCACTCGAGACCCGTCAAGGTTACGGCCCGAAAGACTCGCGACTAAGCTGCAGCTGCTAGAAAAGACGACAGACACAAGCAGAGTCGCGCAAACAAGTCAGTACGTGTATCCATCACAGCACCGTGTGTTCATCGTCCTTTGCGGGCACAGAATTTTCGCCACGGTTCAAAGCCACTTCGCCCAGTTATCGGTTCTATTGCGTGAAACAAGAACTCACCGTGGCGTTTTAAAGACGGCTTCTTTAATTAGAGCCAATCGTTCTTGCTCTGTCCGACGCGTAACTAAACTAAACATAACTAACGTAAACATAAGATAGCTAAACGACCCGGCGTCGTTACAGTGAGCTACTGTAAGAGCCTTAAAAAAAAACGTCTTCAGTGAAAGTGATACCGTATCTGTGTGTTAACACATAGGGAATTTCTTAATGTTCGCATTTATCTTGTATTAGTCGTTTCACACGATTGATTGACTTATGTCTAATTGCAGAAGCTACAGGCATTTTGTTGCGTCTTTTTCTTCTTCTATATTGATTCTTTAGCAAGATTGCGAAACGTGTTTTACAGACGGATTTGTTTAATATCACCGCGTTGTTATCACTGTTTGATAATTGAATAATTCATTGCTTGTGCAGAAGCCGGTGGTATAATAGTCGCCAGCATTTTCAATTTCATCCAAATAAACCAATCAATCAACGAACCGATCAAGAAATGTGCACATGCCAACGCCCATCCCAGAGGACTACCGCACGGGTTGTTTCACAACGTGTTCGCATCCGTAAAGCTTAAACAAACGCTCTTTGTGAACCACTGACGGCCTCTCCCACGAGCCAGCAAAGATGCATTTCCCAACGTGTCGCAACCGGACCTCCCGAGAGGCCACAATTGCAGGTGTACGAACTGTCTATTCATACATTTCTTTCTTTAAATCCAGAGAATGTTAAACTTTCCTGAAGAAGCCAGTACGATTCAATTTTGGCTGCGTATGAGTGCAGTACATTATTTTCCAGACGCGAGAAATGACTCAGGGCTGTGAGAAATGGAAAGATAGAGAGTGGGGAAAAAAGAAGAAACTAATAGGCTCACGGCAAACTGTGCGGAGGCAGAGCAACCGGATAGAAATTGAATAAAGAAAAAACCTGGCACTCCTGCCGCCACTGGCGCGCCTGTTATTCAGCCGGAAATATGTGGCCCACAGCCACGACAAACGGCTCTTCTCCCAGTCGCCGCCGCCTGTCTCTTCACCGCAGTACACGAGTGCACGCAGGCGCTGCCTACGGCACGCGGAAGCGCCTCGCAGGGCGCCGAGGTCGGGATAAAGAGATGCGCGCCTTTGTTGATGACCTGTCGCAAGCTGCGGTCGGTTACGACACCGGACTCCGCGCAGTGGGAGGCGTAGACAGCCCCGCGAGAAAGGTGATCCGTCGCCGACGGTAGGTGCACGTGCGTTGATTGTCACTTGGGGCGCTTTGAATGCAGAGCAGACGTTCTGCGGCGCCATTCCCGTCAGCGACCGGATACGCCACGTCGGCCGGGGCCCCGGCTGCTCTACTATAAAGCTCCTCGCTCGTACCTATACGCGAGACGAGGAAGCACTTGCCCCAGATTGATCGTTATTACTGCAGCGTCGATCTCGGAGATACTTGTGGCTATCGTTTTCCGGACGGCAGCCTGTTGCACGATGCTACTTCCTGCCGCGCTCTTGCTTCACGCGTGCGAGTACGCGGACACGAACCATCTGTGACCTTGGGCGGGGGGACCGAAGACGGCGCGAAGGAACGCCTCTTCCCGCTTGGGCAACACTCGGGAGAAACAAGAGATGAGCTATGCGAACACGGCCGCGCGCGCGCTGGCGCGAGACAGTTGAGGGAGAGAGAAGAAGAGGCCTCCTACATAAGGTTACACACTTTGCATCCGTTTTTCGGCGGGACACTTTTTCACGCCGAATCTGTGCGTGCGTGACGCAAGGCGGCGCGTCTGTACGCACGTATAACCGCCGGTGTATACCTGGCTGTCTCTCGTCCGCGGGGCTGTCCGAGTGTGGATAGATAGCAGGTCCGCTGCGCCGACCGGAGGTGCGAGAAGTCGTGCTCCGGCGGGATGGCGGTCTGCTGTTTCGAAACTTTGTATTAGCGCACGCGCTCCGGCATGCCGCTTACCGCACGGTCCTTGAACGAAGGAAGGAAGGAAAAAAAAAAAGACAGAATGCTGACGGAGGCGTGAGGAACGTAATGTACGAAGCGTGCTCGAGCTGGCGTTAGCCGATCCGCGTGATGGAGTGCGGCGATCGCTATACGTTCGACGAAGGAGCCAAGCCAAGCGGAAGGGAGCATATAGCTAAGCTGCTACGGGAGTGGGGGGGTGGGGGGGGGGCTTACTTCTATGTTGCGACAGCTGACTGCCAACCCACTAGGGCGTGAACGCCTTCCTTGCAACGTGCTCGTTTATTAACTAACTAACTAACTAACTAACTAACTAACTAACTAACTAACTAACTAACTAACTAACTAACTAACTAACTAACTAACTAACTAACTAACTAACTATAACCAATTAACCAACTAATCAACCAACCAACTAACTAACGAATTAACTAGCTAGCTATAAGTACCTAACTATAACTACCTAACTAGCTGACTGCCTGATTGGCAGATTAATTAAGTAAGCACCTAGCTAACTAACCAACTGTCTAACAAATATGTAATAAGAGAATCGCGCTCATTACGGAATATAGTTAATTGCGCTTAATTACCTCTACGCGAGACAGTTATGTTAGCAGTAAAGCTTACTTGCTGCCTTACCCGGCCTTATAAACGCTGCCGGAGCGCTTTGAAACGACCAGTCAGACGTTGCATAACTAGATAATAGACAAGCACGAAAACTAAACACGACTAATTGGCAGGCCAAATGGCACACTACGAAACACATTTTTCAAACAAGCAACTGAACTTCCCACTGATTAGCAGGATGATGAACTAATAAACCCACGAGGAAACTGTGCAAAAAGAAAGAGTAATTAGCGAAGTCGTCAAGTAATAACCCCACTCGGCCAACCCGCCCACTCGTCACCCATTCGCTCGGCCACTCGAAGCCATTTCAACGTTCGTCAGTGCCGAGCCTATAAGGCGAGGCTAAGCGCTCCGACAAACGGTTCGCGACTGGCGACCTTGACACGGCGGTTAACAACGGGCGCGTATTAACCAGCGCGTCGAGGCAAGACACAGCCTCCGCGAAGTCCTTCATTTGCGTGCCTGTAACGAACGCTTTATTGAAGCTGCGCGAGCCGACAGCACGCGCGCGTGCAGTCGAGTAACAGCGCCCCGTCCTTCCGCGCAAAAAAAGAAGAATGCAAATGAGCTGCCGGTCGACGCGGTCAGCGTCAGTCTCCCCCGCGCGTGACGAGACGCGAGGCAATCAGCGACTCGTCGACCGGCGACCCTGACACGATCGGCCGCAAGGATACGTCGCCACTGTGTGTTCCCAAATTCTTGCGCTTGCGAAGGATAGACGGTAAAGCACTCGTTTAAGAACGCCTAACTTGTCCTTCCTTCCACCCAGCTGTTCAATTTATGCTTGTTTCGGTTGCAGCGATGGCCGGTGCTTTAAAAAAAAATATTGCCGTTACCTCGTAAAACATCGTAAAACAAGCCGAACCGGCTTTACGAGCTAGGCTTAGCGTTATAACCGCCAGCCGTAAACGTCGCAGTCCAAAAACAGCTGCCGCGCAGATCTCGTCGCTGTTGTCGTATAGTTACTGTGACTATTCTCATTGCGGCCATTGCCGTCCCCGTGGTTATTGCGTAGCTATCAAATCATTATTAAGGCTGTGCACGTGTCCACAGATATAACGGCGCTGAGGCGTACGCACGTGCTGAAGTGTCCGTAAACCAACGCGCCAGTATACTAAATAACATATAATACGCTGGTGGTGCATGTATAGACAACCAAGTAAGGCAAACACTGTCAAAATACGTTTTTTTTTTTTTTAATCCTCCCGTTTCGGCTCATGTATGGGAGTCGAAACATTTCTTAACAAATCTGGCCTTGGTATAGCGTTTGTGTGTAATCCTTCCCGACAAGACGAGGTTGCTTGAGACCCTCGATTTCATCGATTTGACATATTCCCGGCAAAAGAGAATAGCGTAAACCATGATGACCACAAAAAAGTGAGAGGGGACGCGCACAGAAGCGCTTTTTTTTGTGGTCCGTGCCGGATTGCGCTGTTCTCTTTTACCCGGACACGTACCGACTCGCCCCATACAGAAGCTTTACTGACATATTCCCGTCCGCGACCGTTCCCGGCAGGCAGGGTTAATTGCAGGCTGATAATTAATGCGGTGATTACAGTTCACGCACGGATTGGAGAGCTATAGAGAGGGGGGAAAAAAGAAAGAAAAGTGAGGACTTTTCACAAACTATAGCGTCGCTGTAAAAAAAAAAGACACCGCGCCTTTGACAGGGGACGCGTCAACTTGAGTTCGCGATGACACTACGCATGGAGCGTGCGAGAGGGAGATGTTTTGGACAGGAACAAGTTCAAGGCCCTGCCCCCTCAATCCTCACGACGCGGGCGAGGCCCTAGCGATGAGACCACCGTTGACGCGCTGTGAGGTGCGGCTTGCAATCTAGGCATTCCATGCACCCCCGCTCTCGTCACCTGCCTGCTGTACACGTATCCATACGCGCCGCCGGGACTCGTTTAATTGCGTGCAGTGCTGCGAACAGCGCGAATCTGACCTCGACAAATCAAACAGCGTGCTTATCCACTAGGTGAGTATAGCGTTAAAACGCACGAGAACGACGTGAGAACCACGCTTGAGTTACTGCTTCACTGTCCTCGAAGAGTGTACTATAATTCGTGCCGCGATTCAACGCTCTATCGCGTAATTCGACCTCCGCGCGCGATCCTGGTTGCTGAGTACGCATTAAATTCTCATAGCGTTCGAGCGCCGCCATCTTCGGAAAGGGCGTAAAATGTCGATTTCCGTGCCCCTCTTTCCGGCTGGCGCGCGGTTGTTCCAGAAACGGCCCGTGTAGAGGAAAGTCTGACCGCAGTTAATGCAGCAATTTTTCTGCTATCATGTACCCGCTCGCCCTGTACCTGAGTGGCGCACACCACCCATGTTATCACCAATACTGGCTGGTACAGGAGCGGTGGAAATATGAAAGAAAATGTTATCTGGAGAAAAAAGATATCGTGATATTATACCCGTCCTGCCTTTCTTGCGTGACAGAGATATATACAACTTACCGCCTATAAGAGCGACAAATTTAGACTCCCGGTAGTAGCCTATACGCTCCGACTAGAGGTGCAATCTAGCCGACTTCGTTGCGAACTAGTGACATTCAAAACGTTCGTTCTCCGCTGGAAGACCGCACTGCTCAGCTCGAACCTGACAGCACAACTCTGAGCCGCCCAGCGAGCCGAGGAAGCCGTTTCGAGACAAGGTCTCGGAACCGCGTCCGCGGCGGGTGCCCAGACCCACTAAAGAGACGCCGGACTCGAATCTCGTTGATTTGAAAATAAATGTTTACGCTCTACTTTAATAAGACAAGGATACGGGCGACGATATATGGAGACCAATGATATATTTCCCGTATTTCGCATACCTATATACATGGTGGTCTACATCCCCACGAGCTCTCTTCCAGTTTCAGCAGTGTGTATACCACCAATCGGCAGTCTTTTGTCGGACGATGCCCTCCGCGACGGACCTCCCGAGGCCCTCCGAGCTGTGATACCACGGGCTTGAAACATCGCCGGAATCATATTAGGGATCCTGGACTGAGGGTTCCTCCCACACTGCTCTCGCCATTCAAATATTATTAATAAAGATGTTTTACTCTCTCTCTTTCGTCACTGTGCTTATTCCAACGACGAAGGCCCCAACGATAGTGCGCGGGCGACGAAACAACCCCCAACTCGTCAAAAAAAAAAAGCAAAAAAGAAAACATCGGCATCCTTCTAAGAGCCGAGGCCATGGATCCACATTTCGACCGATGACAACAGCGCTTTGCTTTCTTTTTTTTTTTTTTTTAACTAAGCGCAGTATGTGCGTGACAGCCGCAGCTTCCCGCGATACTGCTAGGCCTGAAGATGATCAGCGGTGGCAGTTCGATTGCCACCACACGTTGTATAGCTCGACGGTGCAGCTGAAATAAAGCGAGACGAAGGCGTATACACGTCGACTCACCGTGGCAGTCGAAGCCGTCTCCCTCGTAGCCGGGAAAACAGGAACAGTAGAAGCTGCCCATGGTGTTGGTGCAGTGGGAGAACACGTCGCACGGCCTGTACTTGCACTCGTTCTCGTCTGCGGACGCGATCCGTGCGTGAAGGAGCGTGCGAAGAAAAGTCGATCAGAAAAACAGCCTGCTCTTAAGTGACGAGCATGGGACAATGGGTTCGGGTTAGAAGAACGCATTCTTACTTGTAACACCGGGATGAAAAGGCGCAGACAGGTAGACAAAAAATAATAATAATAAACGCTAGATTACTTACTAGCATAGTCAAGATAAAAGTTACAACCTTCTTGGTAATAAACTATTTAGCTTCCTCTTTGGATTCCGGCTACAGCAGTATTTCTAGGGCAAGGCAGGTTGGTGTATCTCATATTCATGCACTATCCTAAGGGTACAATAAAAAAAAAAAAAGAAGTGGCACCAAAATACGGAGTCTCAAGTAAATTACTCAACCAGAAATAAGTATGGTTGCAGTTGTTCAACGACAAAAAAATTAAAAAAAGAAACGTACTTGGGAATCAAGTCAAAGTATGTCAGGTAACTCACATGCATGGAGAATTGCATTGCTCTATTTGAAGCATTTATTTCTTTCCCAACGGATAAAAAAGTGTGTGTTGACCTCAAGCTTTACTGTTGCTATCAAAGGGCGTAAATTTCGAACTATATAAAAATTATCCCAAATACATCAAGGAAATTAATTATAAAAAATTGCTCCCCGTGATCAAGGCGGGTGGCCCACGAAGGTGGTGGACCGTGGCCGGTGCCACATAGGCCTGACTGGCCGATGTCTAATAGTGTGGCTACGATAGCATAGCGGCTATACGAAAAGGCCCGCCTCGTACATTCCCTCTTCAAATACGTGTGAAACGCCGAAAAGTGTGCCGTCTCGTCAACGCTATAGGTGGCAGTACAATGTATGCTTGCACTTCACTACAGCGGTCGCTCTCCTCACCTGGCATCTCGCAGCCCTTGCCTCCGTAGCCGTCGTTACAGTAGCACAGGTTGTCCAAGCAGGCGCCATTCGTGCACCGGGGCATCTTGGGATGGCAGTGATCTGCGAAGAAACGAAAGAAGACGGCGCCTGGGTCAGCGACGAGCGAGAAAGACGAGAAATGGCGGGAGTGTTATTCGAGTCGCAGCTGGTGTACCACCCTAGAGTGGAGAAATGGAGAAAGGGGACCAGAGATAAGTAAACGAAGCTAAAGAATCTTCGTATAAAACTGCGTCTGAAAGGACTTGCACTCGCAAGGCTGAGATGCTACGCGCCCTAGTGACGCTGTGTTTGTTGCGGCGCAGTGCGGTGGCACCATCTAGTATGCACTCAACGAGTGACAGCTGTTGCCTCCGAGACTTCCGTGCGCAACTGTGCGTCTTTTCCCTTTTTGTAAAGCTTTCGCGATTAGTTTTTGAATTAATTAGACATAATATGCACTACATGCGTTAGACAAGCTGACACGAACCGCACAGTGCAAATAGTAAGCGTGCCTTGACATTGCAAGTAAAATTTTGCGTGATTACACATCTCGGAGGCCCATATGACACACAAAAAGCTTCAAACAAGAGGATTCTTAGGCTAATGCAAACACTAAGTATAACTTGCTATCGCAAGTAAAAAAAAAAAAAGAGACGGAATTTCCAGCACGTGAATGCATGCTCCTATAGAGGCGCGATAGCATGCACCGCGTATTCAGAAGTGGTCGCTCAGTTCAGTTGTCTTCCTTGCATAGTTGGGTGGTTCAGAGATTTTTTCTTTTCTTTCTTTATTTGACGGGAGTGGTGGGAGAAGAATAAAGCTCTTCATAAAACTGGAAAATAAGTCCTTGCTATTATACATGGAGGGAGGCCGCATTACGGCAAACAAAGTGAAAAACACCGGCGACGACAACCGAGACCGGCATGTCTACGTATATGCGACCTCGTCGATCAATGTGCCGTGCAGGAATGTGGTTTGTTTCCAAAGGGTATACACGCCTTTTCTAAAGGCAAACGAAACGCGCGCCCTCCGAGGAAATCAGTTCGCACGCCTGCATGCCGCAAACCATTAACACTCTGGTCAGTGGTTTGACCGACCGACCTACAGGCGGCAGAAATCAATATTGGGGAGCCGCCCGAGCAACACAAGAGAGAAACACCGCGGCCAAAGAATCGTAACAGGTGCGCGGGTACAGATAAATGCGCGCAGCCGCGCCGCATGCCCACGCGCACTGGTTGGCTCCGATGAGGTTACCCCGTTCGCGGCGGGCGCAGCACGCTGTTATTAAGGAAAGCGGCGCAAAAAGTCGAGACGGAGATCCATTAGCGGCGCCTCTTTCCTCACCTCAGTTCGCAGCCTCGCCAACCTATGCGCCATCCTCCCCACTTCGCCACCTCTGCGGCCAGCGCGTACGTGCAAGACGCGCGCAGAAGCCGCGAGACAAATGTAAACACTCTTCCCGTAATAAGCACCTCCATCTTGACACGGAGGCCAGGGGCGGGCAGTCGCAATCGCTGCCCCATCGATGTATACGCACCACGCCTGCGCTCGACTAACTCTTTCGCGGCGCACGCGACGTGTGTGTGTGTAGTGCGCATAGAAGCGGGTATAGCGGGGGGTGGGGGGGGCAGTATCGAGGGGCGGACGGGGCAATGAGCAGATCACTTTAAGTGCATTTATGGTAGAACTCTTCGGGGAACGAAATTACCTGGTGCGTGTGCATGTGTGTGTGCGGAAAGACGGAAGGGCCCCTCTTCTAGGTCTGGGCTCTGTTTTAAGACCTCACACGAAGCATTTCACTATACTGCTTAGCACCCCGTCTTGATCAGCTTCGGATCACGCCTCTATACGCCTCGTGCGCGTACAGCGGCAGCGCAGGTATCCACGAGCCGAGCTCGGAAAAATTCGCCTGCCTCGGGGAACCGCGTTCGGTAGCGTTACACCGGCGGACCTCGACCTTTCCGAGTTCACGCGACGCAACCAACTTGCTGAGCTGCGAGAGAGTGGCCGGTGAAGCACACACGCCGAATACCGCAGCTTCGAGTGCTTGAATTCAACGCCGAGCGCTTAGGCTGATACGCTGAACTAAGTGTGCCTCGTAAGGCAGTTTCCTGCGAACCTGCAGGTCAAGGATAGATGTCCAGATGACTGGATTGGGACATACATTAATTGCTCTCCAGGACCTCAGTGCCGTGTTGCTGTTCTCGGCATACTATTATTCTGCTCGTTCGCTTGAGCAACCCGTGCACCTTCGACGTCCGACTTCTTCGTTCAGGTTTCTTCGTGTGGCCTTTGTTTCTCTTGCTCTGGCCCGCAGCATATAGCCTCGGGCCATTTGTCGCACACGCGCTGACAGCTGTCGACGTCTGAACGTGACTGCTTCTGCAGAGGCCGTGTTCGTGTAGGCGTGTAAATAGCACGGGAGTGGTTCTTTCTCCTCTTCCGGCAGCTATCATCTACTACAAAGAAAGAAAGAAAGAAAGAAAAGAAAGAAAGAAAGAAAGAAAGAAAGAAAGAAAGAAAGAAAGAAAGAAAGAAAGATCTGAACTTAAACAACGGCCTTTGCAGAGGCGACTCACGCGCTTTCGAGCACAGAACTTTTCTTTTCCCTCTGCCCCCGGAAGGACGCTGCTTTGCGACAGAAACAGTCGCAACGGCGGCCCCGTACTTGAGGCGCTGCTGCGGTTCCGAGGGCTCTGGACGGCTCTCTCGCGAAGGCGTTGCGACGTGGGCGAGGTGTCAATGTGCTCAGACGCGAAGGGCGGAGTCAATTGACATTTTTGGGGCCAATCAGAGTATACTGCACTGTTTTTCCTTTGTTTATCTCTCGCTCTCTTCCGCACACACCGGCCACAATCGGATTCTCCAAATACTCCACCTAAACTACTGCAAAAGCGTGAGAAAATTCGGCAACGCCCGCCGATCACGGACCGCACGAGCTCGCGTCCGTATCCTGCTTATGAAAGAAAACAAACGGATCGAAACGTCAGATAAACTACAATAATAGTTCGTAAGCCGGAGAAAGAGCAATAAACTGCGCGAGGCGAGCGGCGCAGATAATGTGGGTATAAACTAAGCAGAAAAAGAAAAGCGTCACGTGGGGGGCAGAGAATTAACGTGGCGCGCGATGACGACGTAATGATAAGCTTCCAAAAAAACCGCAGACTCTCATTACGCGTATACGAGCTGCGACGGATACGCCTAGCTGGCCACGCGGCGTTGCCGTTCCGCCGTATCCTGGAGCGCGCACTTTCGTGTATCAACAAGTAATCGAGTTTATTTAGGCCGGAAAGAGAACGATGTCGACGTCACGGCACCCAGTCGCTTTAGCCCGAGCGAACGTATACATGCACGCGCCAATAATGGATCACCGCAACCCATTAAGGCAAGGGCCCGCGCGAGCAATTTTCCGGGAGCAATTCGATGAAAATTCCTGGCAGGTCTGGAAGCATTGCACTGTCGAGCAGAACGGAGAGTGAGAGCCTGACACGCTTGGAAATTAGCCAGGTATTCGAAGGGAGTAAAGAAGGGAGTAAGAAGGGAGTAAGAGCAAAGGAAGGTAGCAAGAGTATTGAACGGCGCAGACAGACAGACAGACAGACGGAAAGACGGACAGACGGACAGACAGACGGACAGATAGATAGATAGATAGATAGATAGATAGATAGATAGATAGATAGATAGATAGATAGATAGATAGATAGATAGATAGATAGATAGATAGATAGATAGATAGATAGATAGATAGATAGATACTACGTACATCAGTGAGCATTGGCAAAAACATTAGTCAAGAACGTCCTAGAAGTCAAGTCAACAAGTTTTTGCCCCTCAGGCTAAGAAAATAAGGTTTGAGAAAGAGGAACGCTGGGTTTGAGACAAGCATTGAGTCACGTTTCGCGTAGCTTTCAGACGATTATACGTTGAATAAATGCGTTGCAAGCTAGCGGAGTCACGTACAAACGTTCGCATGCAAATGAACGTAAAATTGCACACGAAGTTTTATTATATTGCTTTTCGACCATTTCTTCACGCTTTGCCCAACAGTGTAGACGCCAAATAATACCAGCCACTGACAGCAGAAGTAACTTTACATTCGTTTCACGTTGTGCGCGCGTGTATTTTTCAGCCGGTAACTCGCAAACTTGCCACAGAGAGCCTCGGCGGCGTCGAAGGGTTAGCCGACCAGCCTAACCGGCCGGGACCTCCGAGCTTGGTCTGACGCCAGACCTCGGCGAGCAAGCCGCCGGTAATTCCTTACACCACGGTTACCGCGTTTGCATAGCGTGCACATCTTTTTCCTTTTTTTTCTGTTGGTTTGTTTCCTTCTCGTCAGTTTGTAGAACGCTAATTGGTGATTAATCTTGCGGTAAATAAACCGATGGTGGGGGCATATAATTGGGCAATTTAAAACCTGTTTCGCGCCAGAACCTATAGTATATAGCAAAGTGCCTGTTGTACCACGGCGACGATGTCTTTTCTTTTTTTCGTTCGGTTACCACTTATAGCACTAGCGCACTTATTTTATTTTCAAGTAGGAGGTATCGTAGTATACGTTATCACCCAATTACCTAAATATCGGTGTAATCAGTTTACTAGGGCTAATGTCCCCGACCTTCGATGTATTCGCGCTCGTCGCTGCTTACGTTGATTTTCCGAGTCGCGATGTACATCGTAGGCACTACTATACCGGCGGGCATTCGACTATACCATACGTGTACAGACCGGCTCTCAGAGCATCGTTAGGAAAATTACAGCGCTCAACAGCGTAATTGCACGGCAGGTGCATTAGCAAATTCCACACGCCAACTAGAGTGCGGGGGGTCCGTTGATACCAGTGGCCTTTTTAGAGAGGTTGCGTGGAAACAGGAATACGCTCAAGGGAAAATGTTTACAATCGCATGGTTAGGCGCGTCGTCAAAGGGATATCTCCCACCATCGCCTGACACTGATGCCACATGTATGTTGCTACAAAGTGGTGCCTTGTGGCCGAGTTCTCTGTCGATGAACAACTTGATCTACGTTTTAAGGCGACACAACACGGAGAGATATGTTCGACTAGGCCGAGTTAGATGCCTTGAATGGGAATAATGCAAGGTTGGGAGATGGGGGCTACTGTATGTGACTCCCTACTTTTCATCTTATGGAGAAAAAAAAAAGTCTAATACGCGGTCAGCGCCCTTCCTTCGATGATCAAAGCCCTGTCCATCGCGACGTCCAGTGTTTTTGAAGCGACAGGCCTGTCGCTAAGAACGTCGTGACTTAGAACGCCGATGCAAAGCTGTAAACACCAAGGTCGCTGCTGCGTCTTCATATGCCAATCATTCGGTCCGTCGGTTTAACTACTGCGTAAGGTCATAGGAATAAGAAGACCCGTACAAGTGTGTGTGTAATACGTCTTACTCTCTCGTATCCAGGTTTGTCTTGCGCTCTCTTTTGTAGAAAACGCAACACCAAACTGAGCAAACCGCGGTGTTTGCTGAAGAGTGAAACCATAGACACGGCTACACCTGCAGATACCGTTGTGTACCAAGCTGAGGTCTGACTTTGTGCGCGTTCATCCGCGATCTGACGCTATCGCGGTAACCATTGAGCGTGGTCGCAGAGCATACAGCATGCCACGCTGACACGCCCCGACAGCCGATATAAAGGCTTTGGCGAAGCTACGACCCCGACATGCCTTGCCTCAATGTTATTACATTTCTACAGCTTATAAACGTCTCGCAGAAAGCTTCCTCTCCCCGCACATTTATAAATCTATTGTTTTGTTAAATGATAGCGCATATGTGTACTATATACATAGATAAATGTGTAAGATCATTAATTCGTATAGGATATCCACACAGAGTGCGCAGAAAATAGAAATCTGTATTTGCTGTCGACGTCGATTGGGCAATAGGTACTCTATCCTCCGTATATATACTGCCACTACACATGTTGCATAAGGGTGTCAAAAAGAGGCTGGTGCTATTCGAGATGTCACACAACGTTTGGGATGATCTACGTAAATTGGTATAGCTTTACAGTTCGTTAACTTCAACAAGTTTCGGGACCTTAAGCAACATTACCGAAAGAAAATGTAGTGGGCCGTCAAGTGAGAGACACGTGAGCGAGTCACGTGTGTCGTGCGTTATCGCATACCCCTTGCATTTGCAGGCATTGCCAAATTGGACTATCTTCTTTTACTTGCCTATATGATGTTACAGATACCACGCACGCTACTAAATCTGCAGCGGGGTTGGTACACCATTCTTGGGTCAGTCCAACTCCGTGTTCCCGAGAGAGACGGCGAAAGGAACGGTTGACTCCGCGATGTGAAAAACGATCTCCGCAATCAGGCCGCCACCTCTGGGGAGATCGCTTTCTCATATACAGAGGCCTAAGCTAAGGTGAGCGAAGAAAAATGACTTCGAAGGGAATGAAAACTACACGTTCTGCCTGCCTCCGCGCACTTGAGGCGTGTAGTAGGTTAATGCAGAAAGACAGCGAGTCAGCTCCAGCCCACGTTTTTAAAAATAGAAAGAAAAAGAAACGGGAAAAGAAAAGTCGTGATTGCAAGGGCCCGCGGGGGTCTTCTTGGAAGAATGCTGGCTGGAAAATGTAGACATCCTCTTTTGTGCTTGCATATGTATACAGTTCATGCACACTGACCCTCCGACTGAGCGAAGCTCCGCCAGCAGTCAAGAATTTGGGTAAAAACGCCGGGTGAAGAATACTGCAGTGCGTCTCGGTGACTGCTTGATTCCGGCCATGGCGCACGTCATCATTAAAGCGTTACAGGCTATTTTTTTTTCTTTTACCGCCAGAAAGCAAGCGCATTACAAAACCGCCGGTGACTGCGCAACGCATGGGAATGCGATTAATTAGGATATATATATCGTTGCCCTCACGACAGGCGGCGGAGATGAGGCAATTGGGATGGCATGCCTTCGGGTACGGTTACAAATAGGTGGCGCGTTTTAAGCGAAAGAAGATAAAGAAACCAGCGAGCAACAGCAGCTAAGCGCTGTCGGGAACATCCCCGACGGTTCGCTATGGCAATCGTAGCCAGGAGGGGAGAGCGAGCATACCTGACATACCGGATCGCGTACGTATGTGTACACATGCGTATACGAAGCGCGCGCGCGCACACACACACACACACACACACACACACACACTCGCACGCAACAACAACGCAAAATGTTTTGTTCCTCTTTTCCCCACTCAACTGCTGGGGGCATCCATTTGATCCCCCGCTGCCACTCGGACACAGGTAGAAAGCATAGCCGGTAACACCGTGCTGAGTCTCTGTCGTGTCTGTTGCTTTATGTTTTAGTTCCGATTATTTCGCTTCTAAACAAGTCGTGCATCAAAGGGTCGACATCCGACCAAACAACAACTGCTGCTGCTATCGCTATCACGCTCTCTCTCTTCCGCCCCTCCAGATTTTTTGTTTTCTTTCCCGTTCTTTAACGTCGATCGGAAAGGGGTTCGCGAGGCTTGTGATAAATGGAGCGGCGGGCGTACGTAGCCCGGGCTGGCGACCATAAATCGCAGGCGGTTCCCTCCGCGGCGTCTACCGCGAAGCCCGCGTCCAACGAGCCGCTTTGTTAAACGACGGCTCTTCGTACATATGAAGATGGACGAACTATTTGCTCTGCGCCCCGCCGAGTTTGCTTGGAGATCGCTATCGGTTCCTGCTCGCCGCGACGAATGCCAGAGATCGCCTCCCCTTTTTGTGCAGTCGTCTCGAAGTTTCTAATAGCGCATCGAGGGTGTCCTCGGAAATCCCAAATGCCGCTTTCTCTATAAAGTTGGCATCTTTGAGAGAGACACGTTCGTAAGAAGAATAACAAATATAAGTAAACAGAAGTGGTCACAGCCAAGCCGCGCATCTCGTAGTATAGGCGGATTAGGTCACGTGACTACAAAGACGCGAGCACGACGCTACGGGGACGCCTGGTGTGAAGGACGGGTTTTACCGCGCATTTCAAGGCTAAAGGGCCATTAGGTTTCCCGCAAGAATTTGCTAAAGGGAGCTCTGGAGCTACGATCATTCAGTTGCCGTGGTAACCATCTTGGGAACAATGAGTAGTACTTGGACTTGTCTAATCTTCGTGCGTGTGACTCCAGACGTTCTTGTGGCTTTGTTTGCTACACTTTGTCTGGGGACTCGAACGGCGTGAACTTTCTCCTAAGGCAATGCTTTAATAAACTTGATCAAGTTGTTAATAGTTTCTTGGCAGAGGTTATTGTTCAAAGCGTGCACAGCTCGGAAGAACATTAGCAGTCTGTTCATATTGCATGTACAATATGTATACAGAGGCCTCCAGGTATACCACGCCTGTTTGCAACTTGGTGAAGTTATATCGTCCTGTATTTTTTCGATGCCTGCATAGTCGCTCCGCAGTGTATAAGCGGTCCACAGCGACGGTACAACAATCCCAGTTTTCCAACCGTCGTTGCTAGAGTGTGGCCAACTTTATACGGCAGCTGATGGCGCTCCGAGCTCGATACTTCGCACCACACCATGACGTCGACGCGACCTTAACCATGCCCCATAATCTCGGACCAACCACTGGGAAAGTGGCGACCGCTAAGCGAACCACGTAAGCGTTAGTTTCGCTGTCAATGAGTTGGATTTGAAAAAAAGTAAACGAGGCTCTCTGCTGCTTAGAAAATGACTCGCACCCTTCTCACCCCCCAAGACTAATGACGATACGCACTTTGTGGGTCACGATGACGGCAGAAAAACACAAGGACGATATTATACGAGCACGTGAGAACTCCATACACGGTACGCGTCCGAGTACACGCGATCTTATAACACTGCTGCTTAGGCCAAGAGAGATCACAAGCACAGTGGAGAGTTGCATAGCTGAGCGTTTACGGTATGCTCCGTTTAGATCGGCATATTTTTACACATAATCTAATTGCAACATACATATACATGTTCTTGAATGTATGTAAGCAGGTGAAGGTTATGTACAAGTGACTAACTGCTAGAAGGGAAGTTAACTTGTACAAAAAAATCCTGGCTCTCCCGTAATCGAGAGCAGATAAATAAGCAAGAAATGGCTTAATATACTTAGACAAAAACTGCTTACGTACACACTTAACTATATCGAGCTCGTTTCCTGGACCAAATACTGCGACAGGCTGATAAACGCCGAACACGGGTAAAATTGTACAGTTGGGAACTCTGTGTTCAGGCATGTACCTATAACAAAAAGTAAAATAAATAAGAGCACCACCGGAGCTCAAGCTTCCTCTTCGGTGTTCGCGAAGTTTCGTTTAAGAAAATGCAAAATGCGAGAATAATTTCCAGCATTACGTAAAGCATATTATTTCTGCCGTATGCCTTTTATAAACTGTATACTTTTATGCGAAGAAGCAAAAACTACCAGATGGTGTTTGTGGCTTCTTTCTTTCCGCACTCTGAATGGAAAATTACGTCGCGGAGCTTCAGGGACAACACACCGCCAACGTGGACGTCGCAAAAGCTGAAACACAGCGTTCGCGGCCATCGATGGAACTCCATAACCTGTATGCGAAACTTTACAGATGATATACTCTGCGCTTGACGGCCGGCAGATGTGTCGTGTGTGCTACAAAGCTACGCGAAGCGTTATTATTTATTTATTCGTTATTGTATCTACGGCGCGGGGGGGGGGGGGGAGGCTTTTTCAGAGAGTGCTTATCCTGCGGTTCACTCGGAACTCCAGGCAGAGGGCAGCCTGCGGCTGCAGGAGACAATCTATTTCGGGAAACGACTTATTTCTATCTCTGGCCCACGAATTTAATATTAAAGTAGCATTATATCGTCGTGCCAGAACGAGTTGGCGCTTGATTTGAGGTCGTAAAGCCAGCGCCGGTAGGCTTTTATTGCTTAAATGGCGCCAGCCGCTCAAAAAAAAAAAAAAAAGCACGGAGAGCACGAGTTGAGTGCCGGACTTTCGGATGGGCGTTGACTCTTGAAATCGTCCTCGAAACATCCACGTGCCGGTTGGTTTCGAAAGCGCACTATTACTGCTTGATGCCCGAATACCATCCTGGCATCTCATCGCAGGCTGCTGCGCGACAGTCGTATAGAAAGGAGTGCTGCTATGCGTGTGTGATGCCCTTAAGAAGTACGATAGGAAGCATTTCCCGATACGCGTTTAACGACGCGTTGCTCCCACAGCAGTTCGCACACGCCAACGCCGCAAGCATGGAGCTGGAACTGTACGCCGCCGTTGAATTCACGGTGAATTCACGGCGAATTCGAAAGCAACAGGCATGAGACGTACAACACGACACGCCTAGCGTTTAAACTTAAGCTCATTCTCGGCGAGACCGCGCGTGAGATTACGCGCAAAATGCGGGTTTCAACAACCTGAGTCAGGCGTATACAAGTCTGGCTGATAGACGCTGTGTGCATGCTTGGTTGTAGTTTTCTTGCAACAAGCTGTATTACAGGATGTCTCCGCAAAAGTTTGACGCTGTCTTCTGCCTGCAAGTATAGGTATACCACCTTAAGGTGCCATATAGGTCACCCGCTCTCGGCTTTACGCCACGTCGTCCTTACGGGATTGATACTTACAAGTTCGACTGCCGAATGTTCTGCCACGTTTATTTAAAGAATGCATGTGCCTTGAAACCAATATACCGGCTGTCGTAACAGCTCTGTCAAACTGATACCGCATTTCGAGCTTTCTCGTGTTTCAAGCACCATGATAATTCTGTGCACATGTACCTCCCATACTCATCGCTTCTTGTGCACTCTCTTTTGATTTTTGAAAGGCGTTATGAGTAGTGACGATTACCTGGGAAAAACTCGCCCCGTCGAGCATGCAGTGATTCAACATGTCCTAAAAGCTAGGAAGACGTACACGAGACGTTGTCACTTAGAACCGTTTTCCAATTTCTCAAGTGCGCTTCTCTGCATCGTGAATTTTCCCCCCAAACAATGGCGGCATTGGCCAATGGTTCATGTTTTGGTTCTAACGAAGGCTAAGTTCTAGCTAGCTGCGCATGGCTGGTGCTTGTTTGTTTGTCGCACGCAGTTTTCATCAGGATAGCCGCATCTGCATTTCCCGCGTCATAAAAATTGCCCAAGCTACGCTCGTACCCCACATTGGCCGCGGAAGTGCGTGGTGACTGCGCCACAATTATCTTGGCAAACTACGAAAGCTAGCTTTACGATTAGTCGCGGTTAAAATGAAGCTTGCGCCCGCTTGTGTACAGAACATTTGTTTATAGTTACCCGAGCCGCGTGCACCTATTCCCGCGTCATAAAATGCACAAATTTCCCTCATACGTAACCCCGATTGGCAAAGTGACTGTGCTGCCATTAGCATTGCAAGCTTGTCTTGCGGAAAAGGTTGCTTTATAGTCACGAAGTTACGAAAAAGGGGCTCACTCAATAAGGGAGAATACAGTCGAGTTTTTTGGTAAAGTGACTGTGCTGCCATATTAGCATTGCAAGCTTGTCGTGCGCAAAAGCTTGCTTTACAGTTACGAAAAGGGGCTCATTCAATGAGGGAGAATATACAGCCGACTTTTTTCTGCGACACTCACTCCTGTCTGTGCACTTGAGGTCCCTGGCCAGTTCGTCGGAGCCCTGGAAACACTGGGGCACGCCATCGCACAGCTGCGACAGCTCGAAAAGCTGTAGCACTTCCGTGGACTCGTTCACTTGGCAGCCGAAGAAGCCGTCTTCCAGGTTCAACACGAATATCTCCTTTTGTAGGTACGGGCTCGGGAACTTGGGCCGGTACTGGCCACTCGCCTGCGAGAAAAGGAGAGGAAGGAAGAGCGAGAAACTTGAGACGAGTACCCCAAGATGTACGGAAGCGACAATAAGATTCATGCGACGTTTACGTATGCAGCGTAGGCACAAATTAGAGAAGACACATGATCAGCATTCAAGTCAAGC
The DNA here is from genome assembly GCF_050947875.1 of Dermacentor variabilis. Classification (NCBI taxonomy): domain Eukaryota; kingdom Metazoa; phylum Arthropoda; class Arachnida; order Ixodida; family Ixodidae; genus Dermacentor; species Dermacentor variabilis. The sequence continues at coordinate 43,836,744 of NC_134570.1, read as the reverse complement.
TTAGAACTTCCACATTCCTCCGTTTCCTTTGATAAAGATAAGACTAACGATATTTCGTATGGTGAATATATTTATCTTCGCGATGTTTGCAAGCATGTATGCGTATGTCATCATGAAAGCAGAAGCAACGTGAGCATAGACTGACAACAACAACAACGGGTACCGGCGGACAAAAGAACGTCAGCGCTGTTTGGTCCTCGAACGCGCTGGTCCTACTATCGTGAAAACTCGCAATTTTGATGCAGCTTGCCATATGAGTTGCGGTCAGCGCTGGAATACCATAGACGTCGGTGGAGACCACTGCTGGTCCTGGCCACCGAAGTCGCTTAAAAAACGGACGACACATATAGTCAAGTTTTATGCGACGAGAACTCTACACGAGAGAGGATATATGACGACGTTTACCGAAGCAAGACACGCGCCGTTCGCCGTGCCACTCGTCATTTCCTGCTGTTTCATATACAGCCGTTACCTCCAGCCGTCGGCGCAGGTAGGAGCATCGAACAAAAAGCCGGCGAGGTACCCGCTTTTCCGGTAGCACTAGAGACGTGCCGGGACAACAGCGCGAGTCTTTCGACATGCGCCGCGGACACGTGCATGTCATACGGTGAAATAATAACGATGATCATACGTCTGAGACGGCATGCAAACAACAACAACAACAACAACAACAACAACAAAAAAGGCCGGTGCAAAGTTGGAGAGAGAGAGAGAGAGAGAGCGTGTGGCGGGATATACGCGGATATCAGGGGGCCGGGATTAGCTTCAATCAGATCTCAACTCGGCGTCACGACGGAAGCCTTCGGTGGTCCCGCGGGGCGCCGCCTTGTAATCTCTGGTGGCCGCGCCTCTCACCATACATCAGGCACGCCACGAGCGGTGCCACCCTCCGAAGGCACTGACCCAAGGCCTGTATACTGCAGAATGCGGGTGCCGCTCCGCGGATAACAGCGCGCGACGTCGTCGGTCGTTCCGCCGCCGTCAACCGATGCTTTCTTCCCATGCACCGATGTATCCGATGCGGCCAGCGTACACAGCGTGCGTGCGTGCGTCGATATGTGCATACACGGTGCGTGCTTCGCATGGCGACCATTGTCAGCCGAGTGCCGTGGGTTGTATACAAGAGAGATCCAGATCTGGTACGCGCGCGTTCTTGTCGAGGTTCTTCTACGCTTCGAGACAGACGTGTATAGAGTATCTTTGAGAACAATCGCTTTCTAACTGGCGCCACAAGCGACTCTTTTCGGTGTCGACACCGTTACGAGGCGTTCACAGCTTTGCTGCTAAGGCACCGTAAGTAACCGTTCGTACGATGGCACACGCAGTTGCGAGTGTGTGCTGCACTTTCCTTCCAACAGCTCGGCGTAAACTCGCTCCGTTCACGGCAGAGGTTCGGTAGGCACGGCGTTCTGCAGCTAAGCACGAGGTTGCGGGATCGAATCCCGGCCGCCGCATTACACTACGAAAGCGGTACGTCAAAACTGTTCACGTGCACGGAGAAGCGCGTTAAATGATCGCGAGTATATTCAAAATTTAAGTCGGGGCTTTCTATTACGCCGTACACTGTCTATAGCAAGTCAGGGTACGCATACGGCTTAACCACGTGACGTCACGGACGAAATATCATTGACGCAATGTCGATGTTCTTTTCACAGCTTTCAAGTTTGCCGCTGGCGAAGGTGGAGGATAATAAACGCAGACTTTCGATCAGCATGCTATAGATGTACGCCTATCACAGTGGTCGCGTTAACGTCGCTCAATATGCTAAACCGGTGCTCTTTTTAACACAGATTAAAAGCACGGCCGGTGAAAAGGCCGCGGTTATACCCAATTCAGTGCGCGCTGCAGGATGGCCAGAAGAGGGCCTCCATATACTTGTTCTCCCTACTTCCACGAACCACGTGCACATTTCTTTCGAAGTGGAGCACGCGATCTGTAAACGAATACAAAGACAAACCGAGAAGTGAGGTCACGGCCTCGGAAAGCCTTTTCGACTCGCCTCTCTTTAATAGCTTGCACGAAAGCGAGTGCTCGCGGAATAAAAGAGGAATGCTCCTCCTCTTATTTTTTTCGACGCGCAGTGACGGTGCACGTTTCGCCGCGATGCGTAACCGCGCTGTAATAGTTTGGCGTGCCGGTCGCATCGGAGGGATTACATCCATTACCGTGACATAAAAAGCGAGGGGCCCGCAAATGCTGGGGCGTATACGCGTATAGTATGCGTAGGTATACAGGCGGCGGCACGGTTAAAAGTGAGCGCGGCTTCGATAAAAACGCCGAACCGCGTCGGCCTTGCCCTCGAGATCGCGTTTGCGTTGTATTGATGGCGCCGTTCATCACCGGTCGGTGCGTCGCCCACGTATGCTGCCTGCCTACGCGGTGCACCGCGAGGCCTGACCTACACACATCAGCACACCAGGGGTGGGAGTGTGGGGGGGGGGGGGCGAGTCTTGGAATACGCGCATGGCAATAACATTCTCTTCATGCAAACTCTCCTTGCCGCGCTCCTCTTAATTTATATCCGTTGGGGCCGCGTTGTGTCATGAAGCGGATGACACTGCGTTTCGCCTATGCCCGGCGAGCCACTCTCTTCTTGCTGCCTCTTTAGGAAGATAAATCTTTCTTTCGCATTCCGTAAACCAGCTGGTAATCGTGCACTGAGGGCGAGTTGTTTTGCGTGCGTCCGCGAGAAGACTAGCTTCGGATCGCGTGCCATTCTTCTGAGATTAATATCGCTTTGAAGGCATGCAAACGAAATGCGAACGGACTTGTTGAGTGCGCTTGACTTTCCTTCTTTTGTTTTGTACACGATACGCGCGTGCGTGCGTTGAAGATATATGGCAGGGAAACTCTGTAAGCGCACGTCACATACGCCGAGAGGGATTCACACACACACACACGTTCACACACACACACACACACACACACACACACACACACACACACACACACACACACACACGCACGCACACACGTATTCTTTCTCGCTCGCTAACGAACAATGCACGTCTCGCTGTGAAGAGCACAGAGCGGGCAGGGGCTCCGCTGACTCCAAAATGAGCGTTTCTAGCGTTTCCAGCAGCGAGCGGATAGACGAGACCTGACCACGGAGTGGACCTGACGTTTCGGCAATCGTCCCCCAGGATCAGCGAAGAACGCACAAACCTCCCCTGCGTAGGTGGTGGCGCGCCACGAACACACACACACAGACACACACACACACACACACGGACACACACACCAAAGCGCGCCTCTCAATTCGCGCGCACCACTTCGCCAGCCCCTCACCGGGGGATCGCCGCGGTGCGACCGCTGCTTATCTCGCCTCGGACCCACATCAACAGTTTACACGTGTATGTCGCGGTTTTGAGGTGCGCGGGCGGAGGGGACGTGTTCGTCTATCTGCGGTGACTCCGCGGCTGCGAGGCGTCGGTCGCCCGACGAGGGAGACAGCCAGCCCACCCCGATACGCGCCGTGTCGCGTCGTGGCGATAAGTCCCTCCTGCCTCAACACCCGTGCTTTCCGCGCCTCTCCTTCTTTACAGTTGTTCGCTTCGAGTCATTTTTTTTTTTTACAAGTGTCGCGCACGTTCTTCCCGATCGCCTCCTCCTTCTTCTGCCCCCCCTCCCCCTAACGATTCCTAAACCTCCACACGCTTCCCCTCTTGTCCGGTTTACTATCTAATTGACTCTCTCCGCTTCCCTCTCAGCGTGTAGTAGTTTCTTTTTGACACGTCCCGTTCGCATTCGGTGTCACCCGCGATTCGCTCGCGTGTCGCTCGCGCGACGCGGCTCAACCGCCTGGATTGCCTACAGTCTACCACTACCCCACCGTTCTTATCTTTTGAACGTCCTCTAACGTCCGCCAACAGCTCTTATCATTGCTCAATGCTCTGTTTTTTTTTTCTTCTCCTTTGTGCTTTCTTCACAGGCCTGCGACCGACAGTTTCTGTTAGTTTTCGTCTTTGTTTATGCATTCTTATTCTTTTCCTTCTGTTCCTTTGTTGTTTGCTTCCCCACAAGGAAGACGTGCGTCCCTGCACGTAAGCACGTACTAGTCGCTCCTAACGCGACATAAAGCGTTGTTTGAGCTTTCAGGCGACTTGTCGCAGGGTGGAGGGGAGGGGGGGGGGGTGTAGAACGCAACCAAAGAGCACGTATACCATAAGCGCATACAGAGTGTTTCAGCGAACGCTTTCAAAAGAGAGAGAGAGAGAGAGAGAGAGAGAGAGAGAGAGAGAGAGAGAGAAACGCCTGCGGTAGTTAGCGCAATTCTAGTCCAAGAGCTGGTCTACTCGAAGACGCGGACATAACTTGCACAAAAGAGTGAAAAGCATCAGCGATTAATTACCAGGACTCACATGGAATTAAATTTTTGTCCAATTACCTTATGGCACATATTGCAATTTACACATTCCAGCGGATGAGACTGCAAGTCGCATCCACTTGAATATAATTGTGTGCATGGTACCGTTTAGGAGGGATGCGCCATCAAACTTGCGGTAAAAATGCACTGTCGTTCCACTTACTTTCTTAGCAAAGCGTAATTTTATGCATTGAAGCAGAAAAGTAGCTGGAAGGCCAATGCATTTCTTCGCAAAGCTCGGAAATTAATATCTCGAAAGGGGTGTCATCCTGAGAATACGTTCCAAGCCGATCCGCCTTGCAAACTCCACGACTACAATCTGTAAATTGCAATATGTGCCATAGGGTAATGAGTTAAAAAGTAAATTAGTAAATTCTTGTTAATTAGTTGATTATGCATTTCAATTATATGTGCAAGTAATGGCCGCCTCTCCGAGTAGACAAGCTCATGCACTAGAATTATGGCATCTGCCAGAGGCAATATTAAAAATTTCTGAAAGCGTTAACTGAAACACCAGGCGCAATATCATCTTTAGGCCCTGCACGCTTAGAAAGTGTATATATGCAGCTTCTCACGATATGGATTGGGATTTCATTGCCGCGTAGCGTTCCAGCGCGGTCGTGTCTGAGTATACGAAAGAACAAAACTTTGTACTAGTGAGGTAGTAAAGAAAGACAGCTGGTTGGCGTATCCTGTTGTGAAGTTTTCTGAAACAGCGCAACTAAAAAGGCAAGAAGGTTAGAAGATGAACATTAAACATTACGAGCGCTTGTCCTGCTTTAGTTCCCTCTTTCTAACTCTCCTGTCATCGTTGTTCTGATTTTTAAAAAAAATATCTTCGACATGAGCACACTTGGATCACTATGGCTTTCCATCGTCGATTTGGTGAAAAAGGGACCCAACTATCCCAGTATGAAGATTCATTGGCAACGCTACGATGACGAGCGCTCCTTGTTGACTGGCTCACGTGCGTGTGAAATGTCTTTGGTACGCTCCTGAAGCAGTTTATGCAGGCGGAAAAATTAATTTCCAAAGGTGAGGTTGATAAGTTTGCGATTAGGGGGACTCCGTTCTGGCCTATTCCTCACACAGTGCTATCCAAAATGCGTGTGGCTGCGTGGCCACACGCATTAAGCATTATCACTTTGCTTTTTTTTTTTTTTTAGGATTTAGAGCTAAGTGTTGGAACGGGCACACAGCCCTTGTTGCATAATTGGGACGTGAACAAAGTCGAGGGACGCTCTGCGGCACGGCATGGGGCCTGCTGGACAAATCTTCGGGGCCGTGGCTTCCCTAAAACTGGCGCTCAATGAGGGGCAGCCCATTTAGCACCTTTCTCATTTCTTTGTTTACCGCCAATTTAGCACGCGATCTTGAATAACGCGCTCCGTAATTATGCTATAGCGAATGAGAGTACATTTTCTTTTTGTTCTTGTTGCCCGTCGGCGGAACTTCTGCACACACAACTCTACACCATCCGTAGAGCACGGGTCATCGCATTGTTGCGCCCGCATGGCGGCAACCACATGGAGCGCCTTTCCAGCGTATTTTGGCCGCCGATCGCGTCGCCCGCTTTCGATCGCGCGAAGCGTCCGTTTTATGCTGCGCGATTGCCGCGTTGTACGTATATATATACAATCTCGGGCGAAACGCGTACCGCGGCGTTCGCCACATCCTCCGCATAGCGCGCACTTCCGCCGCGATGGAAGGGAAGTCACTGCGCGACTTGCTTTTGCGGTCGTCTTCTCAAGCAACGCTTGTGCGGAACACATGGTCTGGAAATAGGAAGCCGGGAGGCGCAATTCCGTAAGGTATACGGCGGATGTGGCTTCCCCCGTGGGGTCTCTGTTTAAGCGGAAGAAAAGCGCTGTCGGAGAAAGAGTAATTCCCTCAGCCGTGTCTCCGTCGCTTGCGAAAGGGAACAGAAAGTAAAGTAGAATAAAATGCATTACACACGCCAAGCCGTCACGAGGTTAACGCCACGGCGACGACGTACGGTAGCACGCGGCGGCAGCAGCCGGCGATCCCTCCCATTCAAGCTGGCGCGAGTGGAAAACGCGGTGACGCTGCCGCAGGCAAGAAGCAGCGAACGCGCTGCGCTTTTCTTGTCTCTCCCAAAACGTGCAATGCTGTGGCAGCTATTGTGCCGAAAGCTGGCACAAATTAATACGCGTTCGCCACATGTGCGAGGCTGATCACGTGCGATAAACAGAAACTTTCGCGAGGAAAGTATTTTACAACTTATTTTACGAGTGGCGAGCTTCACTATATAGGGGCTGGAAATTGCAGGCAGGATGTCGCAGCAGCAAACGCCAATTTCAGCAGACGTTGTTGTGCGAACATTGTGCTCAGAGTCACCGACAGCAGTGAATGCCGAGCTGGAAACGCGTGGAAGAAAGAACGTAGGTTTCCGCAGACAGCGATGATATAAAACACTCACACTTGCATGGGTTGGTCAGTCAAGGATACAGTAAAATTTTGGTGTAAATGCACTGCAAGGGGCCGCAAGAGACTCGTTTCTCACGCCAGAGCACTCTGTTCACGCGAAGTTTCATTCAAGTTAGAGCATGCTTTCGGCGCGGGGATATGAGATGTTTTACGAACGTGAATATAAGTAGTTAGTTCAAAGTGACGTTGCGTGCCAACCAATGTGCATCAATGTAAAGGCCACCGAGTCACGTGTTGCGATCTCTCTCTCTCTCTCTCTCTCTCTCTCTCTCTCTCTCTCTCTCTCTCTCTCTCTCTCTCTCTCTCTCTCTCTCTCTCCGATCAAGTGGTGTTTCACGGCCCGGTGAATATAGTAAACGCCAATGCAGTGGGCCTGAGGCTAATTAAGAATTTTCGAGCGCCACCCAGCTTATGCACGATTCCAGAACTGAGCATAGAAGACAAATTGCTCGGGCTTTCGCGCATAGCTGCAACGTTTCAACGAAACAGAAGCGTGACAGCAGCAGCAGCAGTAAGGCGAGTGTGCGTGTAAATACAAACACAGAGAGCAACATCGGTGTTACAAAGCGCTGTCGTTTCTCGCTGTCTCCGACGTTGCGACTGTGCCGCCATTGACGGCGGAGTGAAAAAGCAGGCTTTGCGAAACGTCGTCGACCGAGGTTAAACGAGGCGCGCGCTGCGACGGACGCCACTGAGCCATATCCGGCGGATGGCTTCGCCCCCCCACCCACCTTTTCAGCCCAAACGTTGCGGAACACCCCCTCCTGTGCCGGTTCTTCTTCGGCTGTTCTTCATCCATGGGCGCGTCCGTTGGGTCGCCTTCCTCGCGTCTTCGCTCGCATAGCAAGCGCCAGAGTGTTGGAGAGAGGAAAACATTTAAAAAAATAAAGGTATTCTGGAAACAGTAGGGCGTGGTGCACGCTCCGCGAACGTGTCTGTGTGTATTTGTGTTGATGTCGCCGACCGCGTGTCCTTACACCTCCTAGTCATCCATCCATCCATCCCATCTTTTTCATTTTTCTTATTTTTTTCTCTGTGTCCTTTGACTTGCCTGCGCTACCGCTTGCACCTGGCCGCATGACTATAGCCCAGCGTCTTCGCGCACGCGAGTGTGTTGTGTGTCGCCGTCGAATGAAGTTTCGTCTCTTTCCCGGATGAATCGGAGAGAGCGTACACCCTACAGTCTCAGTCGCCTGGTGCCTACAGAACAGCGCTTTGTTTTTCCGACCATTTCCTCCCAGCAGAAGAGAGAGAGAGAGACAGTAGAAAGGAGAAAGGCGGGGAGCTTAGACAGATGGGTAGATTCGGTTTGCTACCCTACACAAGGGAGAGAGGGGAGAGGGAGGTAAAGTGATAGCAAATAGAGCAACATGACTACAGGAGCTTCCCAGTTTCCGAGCGTGAGAATGCGTGTGTGTCAGTAGCTAAGAGGTTCGCGGAGATTCGTGATCAGCTTCGCGACTGAAATGCGCCCAACGCGCTACATTTTTGGGGCATGCCAATTCTACAATGCGCAAGTGCCGAGTTTCGTATTACAGTCGTAACATTTGCGCGGCTGACTGAGAGCTATACGCGCCATCTTACTGCAGGCGATACGCTCAAAGTCAAGAGTCAACGTTTGGCTTCTAGCGTTGGCCAGAAAGCCATAAGAACAAACGAGAAACCGGTTAACGGCACTATGAAAGAAATGCCCTCTGCACGCGTGGACATACGTATGTGCTATTTGTCCGTTTGTGTGAGCCCGGCCGTTATCCAGGCTCTCCTTTAGTTCGATGCATCTAGCTCTCTAACTGCACTTCCCTGTGCGATATTAACTCGGCGTGTTCCCGAAAGCAAACGTGCTCTAGCTATCAGGGTAGTGCGGAGCTCTAAAGTAAAGGCGATAAAAAGGAGATGAGCATTTTTACCTGGAAAAGAAAGAAAGAAGAAGAAAACAATAAAAAAGTAACAAGGGCAAGTTACTTGCACTTCCTTTGTTTACGGAGTGCACGTAGACGCCTTCGGGCGTAACTCGCGCCGCGCCACAAGTGAAATTTTCGTGCCACTTCAGCGAGCCCTTCGCGGGACGCGCAAAAAAGGCACGCACGAGGCACGGTGGAGCATCCGTGGATGCTGGATGTGGACAGACAATGGGGGAGAGCGCACAGGAGCTCCCAGAGATCATCAAGGAGCGAGAACGAGCAAAACAGGGGAAAAGGAAAAAGAAGAGAAGTCGGCTTCTTCTCATGACTCGAGTGCCATTCACCGCGTAGCGTTAAGGACACAACTTGTGCTGCAGGTCCAGCGACGCGTGAAAACCGCGGTCTCCTCTCTAGTTCAACGTGCGCACGTGTTTGTGTATATACTTGGTTCCTCGAGAGTGTGCGCGTGTGTGCAAGGCGCCCACATTCGGGAGCGGATACAGGCGTAATGCGATCGCAGCGCCCCACATGAGCACGCGCACAGGTGCGAGTCTTATTTCTGAGGTCGCACCGAACTGCCCGCGCTTTGAAGATACCCGCAATGCGAGTTTTTGTGAACTCGAACGCGTCTGCTGACCTTTCTATACGGAGCTGGAATTTGCCGCCTTTGGAGTTTTGACAAAAAAATTGTGTCCGGTAGGAGAGCGCAAACCCGGGCGGCAGGGATTAATCGACTGCTATGTTTCTGTTTCACAGAGGCGTCGTTTTTTTTTCTCCCTCCTTATCTTCACCTGCATACGTGTTGCCCATGCAATACGAGGTAATTCAGCGCACTCATGCGGACCGGCTCCACCTATAATATTCTCGTCCTTTTTTATTTGTTTGTCACACTTTTGTTTCGCTCGTGTACGTGTGAAGAAGGCACAGCACGAAGCGCGCACGCTGTTCCGTTTCGTTCCGATTATGATAACCGCGACTTCGCACGCGAGCTTCGCCACATTGCGTCCGGTTCGCGGAGAGACGAATGGCGGCCATTAGTTCGCCGAGTTCGAGACCGCGCATGCGCGCGTCTGCCTCAGCAGGTGTTACCACATAGCGTTATTCGTATACGGGAGGACATTCGCCTGCAGGTCCGCTTGCAAGCACCCCCCGGGATGCTGACAAACAGGTTGAAAAGAATAAACGAAAGCAAGAAATAATGACGCAGCGGGTAAGCCGACGAGCGCGCAGGCGGTACAGTCTGCTGCGAAAGAATACAGGCCGTCGTCCTCGTGGCTGTACACTGCCATTTCTTGTATGCTGGACTTATTTTGGCTGCGACTCTCCATTGGAAGTTCCGGCGAGTGCAGTGCAGTCCGTTTCTGTGACGTCACAGAAGGAAGGACACACGCTCCTGTAACGCAACTGAAACGTCGAAGGCGAAAAGCGAGCGCGTCACACTGCTCCACTCGACTCGACGTCGGTGCATCCACCAGGTGGCAGCAGCGCGCTGCTGTCACGGATAAAAATGCTGCAGGTAAGCCGTACATTCAAGCAGTAGTCACATTAAACGTCAAGGCGAGGACCGATGCGTGACCAGCGCACAGCGTTAAACGGATGCGTCGATGCCACGTCGAGGATGCGGTCTGAGAGGCACGTATCGTGACTGCCGCTTAATGCATAGTGTACGTGCAGTGTTGCGCTAGTGGCTGTGAACCGACGTAACCGACCAATCAACCAGTTAGGAACTTGGAACAAAACTGTCGATAAACTTCCCCGTGGACGAGACCTAATCGAGACCTAGGACGCTGACCTGAACCTTGACGCGAAAAACAGGGACGAAACCAGAGCAGAACGGCTGAAGAAATGACACGAAAAGAGCTCCCAAAACGAGAGGCTTTTCCATTCACCAGTTCTTCACCTGACTTTACGTCGGCGCCGGATGGACATTGCAGTTCTCGTCAGGGTTGCACAGGGGACACGAACTTCACGCCTCAATGAGAGTACGACGAGCATGCGTCGACTACGTGTGTTTGCGGACGAAAACGTCCATTAAAGAAAAGAACGGAAGGTAAGCGTAAGGGGAGGGGTGATCGCGCACCCACGACGGTGACTCGGCGCCGCTCTCCAGTGTACTTCACTCCCCGCTCACCCCATGCGCGGCAGGAATCTCCGCCCGCGCAGGCGCATGGTGTACTAACACCTCCTACAGCGGTGCACTACACATGCGGCGCACACAGCACGATGCACACACGTACAGCTCGGGAGCGGCGCACACGATCTCGATTCGACGACGAGAAGTGGTGATCTATACAATTCGCGATAGCCGCGCAGTCACGATCACCCGAGTGTGCGCGCGTTGATGATTCGGAGGGCGAGGCACTGCGATCTCCCGAAGCTTTGTGGGACGGAACGACTTTTGTCTGCCAGCGAGCGTAGCCGATATGGCCGCCGTAAAGCAACAAAAGAAGAAAAAAAGAAACGTAGATTGCTGTGGCTGGCCGTGGCTTTATTGCCGTTCCAATCGTCGGGGCGTGCACGACACATCGTACATATACGGAGAGCTGTGTTTGCTTAGCCTCTGCTTCGCAGACGTCTGCATCGCTCGGCAGATCAGAGCCGGCCGCGAGCAAGCTCGCGTCTCCGACTTCTTTGTTCCCTTCGTCCTTTCCTTTTTTTTTTTTTCCCTCGAACCACACTGCAATGCTCGACATCATTTGGCTTTCGATTTGACTGTTGAGCTTAGAGACGTGTACGAACCGGCGCGGCGATGCTATACTGTTCTGCGTTATACTGACATCGCCCGAGTTATCCCTGCATTTCCTCACCTATGGGACGTTTCCTCACACGCAGCTCGCTTCGCATTCCGAAAGGAGGTGATGCACACTCGGAGTTACGTACCGCTCTCCTCCCGCACTGCGGAGAGGCGAATCGCGTTTAGATGAAACGGGGTCCGCGTTGAAGACGGTCCTCTGTTCGGGCCACGCCTTTCTTTACGCATACGACGTGGCTGAGGCCACCGAGGTGCTTCGCGTATAGCCGACGTAAGCGATTGTGGAGCCGCGCACCACAAATCAATGCGAATATATAGCACAACCGTGGACAGGAGGGTGACCTGCATGCACGCGGGCAGTGGCACCACGACTGCCGCAAATCTGCCCGCTCTGCCCACGCGTTGAATACACATAGCGTACGGGACGCGCCGCAAGGTCCGTGGGTGCCGAGACCGCGCGCGCGTTGGCTGAGGTGTCGCCTAGACGAGGACACGCCGTGAGTTCGGCGCTTGTGACGTCACGAGAAAGGAAAAATATTGGCGTCTGCGGCTTCCGTGCGCACGCAGGGTACTCCACGCATAGTAAAAATCCGCTTTCTCTCGTCCGCTAAAAACAAACAAAATAATAAACGAAAGGAAAAGAGGCAGAAGAACGTGCGCAAGCGTCTACATCTGTGCCTAATGTTTTTTTTTTTTTTTTTCGGGGACCAGCCCGCTCTCGTGTGCATGTGCGTCTCCCTCGCGTGGGCGTATCTGTCTCTCTCTTTCTCTCTCTCTGCATGTGTGAATGAGTGAGAATGCGTTCGTGCGTATGTGCACGTGTTTGACTTGCACCGTGTGACTTCGAATGTGCTCGAGCGACCCCGAAGGCGCCAGAAGCGCGGATGTCAGCGCGGAAGAGGCGTTGGGTGAATTACAAGCGCGCTTTCAGTGAGCTGAAATTTTCATTTTCTTTTCTTTTTCACTTTTCTCTCGTTACGTTTCTTTGATGATGTACATGCAAGGCTCGGAAAGGAAGCCGCGTACGGGGAAGACGTCAACGCTGTAAAGTACGAATCTACCAACCAGATAAGCTACTGATATCGGACAGACGTCAGCACGAACAGTTGATACAATAGAGTATGCGTATACGCACGTCTGCAGCCGATGCGCGTTATTCGACTTGGTTGCACCCAAATAGAGGCGCAACAGGCCACAACTTTCAGTTCTGCGTCGTGATGCCAATGCGCTTTGTAGCCAGTCAACAACACCAACGATCCGCATTTCGGACACAGATATATCAAATTCAGCACTGGAAGCCCCCACGTCAGTAATGTACTTATAAGTGAACCCCCCTCGCGATAAGCCAAGATTGCTTTGGAAATCGCCGGCACGGCTCGCAAGGCTAACACCGCCCTTAGCAACATCAACGCCACCCATAAGTCAAGCTTGCGTGCAACACTCGTTTACCTAAAGCTCGTCGCGAGGCAAAGAGAGAGAGAGAGAAATAAGGCAACACCGCGTTCACTAGAGGCGCTTTTGTACCGCTTTGAAGCATCGAACTCGTGGCTCAGTGGTAACGTCTCCGTCTCGCACTCCGGAGACCCTGGTTCGATTCTCACCCAGCCCATCTTGGAAGTTGCTTTTTATTTATGAAGTGCCTGCCGTGATTTATCGCTCACGGCCAACGCTGCGGACGCCGACGCCGACGCCGACGACACCGGCTTTTCTGCGACACGAGCTCCTTAACGCTACCGCGTTAAAAAAAAGCAACTGCGATTCAGTCAACCACTCAGTATAGGCGGTAACGGTTGTGCACAGTTGGCAGCGGCACACGCCGCTAAACTCAGACGTGTGCTTCGTTAACCGGCCTCACATTTTGTGCCTCTTCCAGCGAGAAGGCGAAATATGAGTGTGCACCCGCGCGTTCGTCGAGTTCGTGTATGCACGGGCGCGGAAACTGCAGTAGCAACGCAATTCGTTTTGAATGTATAGGCAGCTGGCGGACCTCGCTGCATACAGTCCAGGGCCGTGAGAGACTGCTGAGCTTTCGTTCAAAACGAGCCAAAAAAAAAAAAAAAGAAGTTTTAACGACGGCAGCGCGTTCCTCTTCTTCCGAGCGTGACCAAACAAATCTTGCGCGTTCGCCAAGTTCGGCGTTTACCGCGTCCTGCTCTTTTGCATACGGTTGAACCACGCGAAAAAAAGTATTCCTTTTTTTTCTTTTCTCGACTGCTCGTCTTACTGACCCCCTCCCTCTCGCGAAGCCGGCCACTGAGTGACCTTGCTGCCTCTTCTTATGCACCCTTCTCGCTCACCCACTGTAGATAAACGCCGCGCGCGCCGTAGCAACAAAATGTACACAACCTGGCAGGAAGAGTCCGGCTTTTATCTTTACAGCTGCGGACGACCAGCGGCGCATGCATCCTTGGACTTGCGGCATCGACGCAAAGCAAGCAGACCATGAAACGACCTCGTGTCGAACCGAGTGCCGCGGCCCGGTTTGAATGCAGTGTCGCCGGAGGCTAGTAGGTCCGGCAGTGCCAGCCATGCAAATGTGGGGTGCCCTCCCTCCGGCGCGACGATGTCTTGATGCGACCGTGTTTCTTATGTCGATTACCCGGCGGGTCGGAAGGGGGGGGGGGGGAGGCATCAGATGTTCCGCCGTCCGGTGATAGCGTCCTCGGCCAACGTAAAGTATGCCAAAAGGCAACAAAACGTATGCATAAGGTTAACAAACACTCAACAAAGTATCAACAGAAAGTCGTTCGGGCGGAAACACGTCTAACGAGCCACCGCCTGAGATAAGTGAACAAAAAGTAAAGACAAAGACAACAAAAAAGGCATACGTAAAGTCATCAAAATGGTCCGGCAAAGTCAAGAGAAAGTCAGTAAACGTATTCTGCTGCCTTCACGCGTGTTTGTTGTTTTTAAAGCCTTGCGGCGAGCGACCGAGATCTCATTGCTACGTGGTCGGCGTCGGAGCGCGCTGTCGTTAAGAGTATCTCACTGCCGTGTTGACAACGGGCGCAGGTTAGTTCCCCGCGACCGCATTGCTGCCGCTGGACGGACTTTTGTTTTGCAGTGAACGACCGGAAAATGTGGTCACTCACGCGGGGCGCCACGTGTATTATACGATCTAGACGGCGCCGCGGCCGAGAAAGTCAACGCACTGGTGTAATAATACTCGTTGTCAACAGTGTTGCTGTTGTTGTTGTTTTGTTGACCAATTCCTTTAGTGTTCTTTTTTTTTCCTCCCTGTCGGTTTGGCTGACTCGTGCTAGGGACGAAGGCTGCTGTCAAGGGGGGGGGGGGGGGGGCGCTCTTTTTTATTGTGTTCGAGTGTGCGCTTTTTTTTTTCTTTTTGTAAATCCTGGGGTTCTTCTGGCAAACATTATCCAACAGCTTTTGAAAAAAGAAATTTCGTTTTTGTTCTTTAACCAACACGGCTTTTCCGAAAATATTTCGAAAAAGAAATCCCGCTCTACCGGGCACAACGAAAATGCATTCTGAAGGACAGTTCTTCAAATTAGGATGGGCCCTATCATTTTTTTATACGCTAGAAGTGTGCCGGTATACTGATGCTTTACTGATCATTCGGCTTCCCAGCCGTGCCCACATACTACATGCCTTATTCCAGCAGGATACGCATGCACCATAGTGGTGCATCTTTTGTTTTTGTTTATTTTTTTCATCTTTCTGTCTCCTCTTACCCGTTTCTCAGTGTAGGGTAGCAAACCTGGTGCATGTCTTCTGGTAAACTTCCCTGTATTCTGCACCACACTTCCCTCTCTCTCTCGCGCGGGAGCAGCGCATGTGTTATTATTATTGTGCGATTTTCTTGTTTGAATACAAAATTAACCTATTCACTCCTGATGTGAAACGAAAGCTCTGGACTTGCGTGCTGCAAAATAATATTAAAATTTATTCTCCCTCTCGCTCTGGCACGAAGCACCCACCGAGCAGTGCACGACCGCATTGGGGCACGTGGCAAACTGCGACCTTCGAGCGGTGCCGAAATCGCTTCTCCTTGAAGGCAAACGGAACGTGCCTCTTCGCATGCCTATGCGACGCGCGCAGAAAGGCAAATCGTCAGATGGTACTTTTCGCGATAATTATCGACCTCTATAGGTTCGCATCTATAGATACTTCGGTCGGTGTATAGGAGAAAGGTACTGCACGCAACGCGAGCGCGTGCATTCTAAGTGTGCCTTGTCCTTCTTACACTTGGTGCACTCATTTGATTTATCTGTATATATATATATATATACTTACACGACGGTCGCTATAGGTACAGCCGCACAAGGCAACGGGGACATATAAAGACACTAAACGACACACAACGCGCTTGTTGCGGAACAGCAGCAGCAGCATGCTGCTGCTGCTGTTCTTGTTGTTGTCACTACAAAGAACTCCCTTTTATGTAGACCTGTTGTTCCTCCTAAGAAGAAGCGAAGGTGAACGCGACGTCGATACCTGCGTCATGCGTCACGACAACTGAATGAACTATACCCAAAACAGCTCTCACTGTATGCAAGTCGAAGCCGAACTCGCATGCATCGCCGCCAAGAGCAGCCCTTGCAGTAACCAAGCGTTCTGCGAATGAACAGGTATCTTAAGTTCTAGTTCTGATAATCATTCATTGCTCCATTCATTATTCCATTCAATACGAAAAAAAAGAGAGAGAGTGAGATAGAGAAAGAAAGAAATAAGCTGCTGCTGACGTTTTGGCATCGGCATGCGACTAAAAAGTAGCGCACATTAGCATCTGCCCGAACGCATCTGCTCATGCGAAGGAAACACAGTAACACACGCGCCATGTTCTTGGCGTATGCGGTCACCGTCTGTGTCCAAGGGCGTGAGAGAGAGAGGGGGGGGGGAGGCGCAATCCGGTCTCTTTTTCCTTTATGCACAGGAATGCAGATCAGTCGTTGCCGGGGGCGGAGCGGGTGCCGCTGAGAAAGCTCGCACGGCGAACTGCTCGTAACGATCTCGGCGGACGTCTGGCACGCACGCATGCGCAGTTCGACGGGAGCCCATACGCGCCACGGCAGAGCAGTTATATATATGGCATGCCGGGCACAATGCGGACGAAGGCGTCGAAGTGAGACGAGTTTTCTTTCTCGCCTTGGCTTCTTCGACATATACCGTCACACACGTTTCTCCATGCCCAGTTCGCTTCACTTCCTTCCGCTTCCTTTCCTTCTTTCTTTCTTTCTTTGCTCATTTAGTCTTTCTTTTTCGCTAAATCTCCATAAGAGATGTTGACTTGGTCTAGTTGGTGAGGTTCCACATTGAAAATGACGCAAAGTACATGTGAGGAGCCCTCTTGTTTGTTCGTGACTTTTGCGCTGTTTCCAGCGCGGCCTTTAAGGAGATGTCAGATTTAACAAAAGACAGAAAGAAAGAGAGAAAGTAATGAATGCAAGCAATAAATAAATAAATAAATAAATAAAGTTGCGTGGCGGAACTTACCACTTCTTTCTTTCGTGTACACGAATCGCGACTGAAACGAGCATTTGTTGGAAATTCACCCGCCGCGGTAGCGTATTATAGTGGCTATGGTGCTGCGCTGCTGAGACGAGGTCGCGGGTTCGATAGCATTCTGATGCGGGCGCAATGCAAAAGACGCCTTCACCGTGCATCTGCGTTCACGTTAAGGAACCCGCGGTCAAAATTAACCCGGAGTTCCCCCACTATACGGCGCGCCTTCTTGGCACGTAAATTACCCCGAATTTGTCGTTTGTTTGGAAATTATCGGCGCTTCGTCCGCGTCTGTCTATCGCTGTTCCTGCGTTGCTTTATTTCACGCTGCTCGGTTACAGAACGGAATATGAAGACGACCGAGCCTGCGTAGATTTTTTCTCATCACGCCACTGCTGCTCTCTCTCTCTCTCTCTCTCTCTCTCTCTCTCTCTCTCTCTCTCTCTCTCTCTCTCTCTCTCTCTCTCTCTATCTATCTATCTATCTATCTATCTATCTATCTCCCTCTCTCTCTCTCTTGAAGTTTATTTGAGACGCACAGAACACATACCCTACGCACGGCTTTCGAATCCCCCTTTCGTATCTCTTTCTTTCCTGTCTGTTTTCTTTTGCCAGTCGTTCTGTGAAAGCACCGCAGTCGAGAGCACCCCAGATGCAAGCTTCAAGGTGGACGCCTCGCATACTGGTCGTGGCCGAACCGCTTTCCTGGCTCCCTTCGCACACCTCTTGCGCCAGTCCCGATAAGCCGCTATAGAACACACTGCGGCCGAAGCTGCTCGCACGCAGCCGCTGTGCCCTTGATCCCAACCCTTTGCCCCAGGCTGGCGCGCGCGCTCTTCCGCTAAAGAGGTTGCACCTCTAGCTGAACGGAGTGCCCCGCAATATCGGAGGGATTTCGATTTCTTCTTCCTTATCTTTCTTTCATTTCTTATTGCGAGTAAGCCGCCGATATAGCGGCTGCCACCGCATGCTAGCCTTCCCCTGTTCCGGAAGTTAATTACGTCGCCGCCGATAGACTGGCCTAATACCGCACGCAAGCGGTCGGTATGCGTGCGTGTGTTTTGTGCCTGCGTGCAGGTATACGAGCGCGCGGGCAGTCTACGGGCGGTGCGGTATGAGCTATGCCACGAACGTTCATGGCGAGGGCAGCTATGAAAACAACGCAGAGAACTCACTGTACGCGGCTCTTCATGTACAGCATGTAGCGAGTTTTGTAGGTATACTGACGATCACACATAAAACGCACACATGAATTAGGTTGGCATCAATGTGTATTAAATGCTCCTCGTAACACGATTTTATAGTAGAACGTGTTAGCAGGCGTATGATTGCAATCGGTATATAGCACCAGAAGCGAGTCCAATATAAGCCCTGCGGGGTTAATGCGACCCAATATAGGATCAACACACACGCACACACACACACACACACACACACACACACACACACGCACACACACACACACGCACACACACACAATGATGAATAAATAATGAGACATATTATTCTTACCGAAAATTACTTTATTATTTCATCTTTTTCTGCTGGCCGAGGAAGTGAGGCAGTTATTCGCTATAGGGAGTTCAAAGAAAGGTTCGCAGCCCGTCCTTACCAAGGGCACGCGACCAAATGGGGGTGCTGGCCCGGCGAACAATAACCTTCTCGCGCCCTGCACTAAACGACTGCCTCTGGGGCACGAAGTCGAGACCCGGAGCGAAAACGGCCCTCGCCAGAGCACGCGCGACCCGCCGCGTCCTCGCCGGGAAGTGCTCGAGACAAACGACGTCTTCCGAGGGGGCGCGTGTCCCCACCGACGGCGCCCCCCTGCCAGCCATGGCCGGCTGCTGACCTTCCGCTATGGGACCCCGACGCGCTCGCCTGCATTGTTGCCCGTCTCACTAAAAGCGTGCACTACCGCGGAAGCTATAGGGCCGGCGTCCTCTCCCAAATCTCCGGCCTAACCAGTTGACGATCCCAATTCACAAATCCGCTCGCAAGTTCCTCGCAAGCCGCCGTGTTCACTGTGCATTGCGGTGCCCTGTCACGATAACTGGCGTCGAAACTGCTCACTTTTACTGTTGTTTATTTTGCTTATGCGTGTGCATTCTGCATAGTCCTGGAACATTGGGCTTACGCTCTTTTTTTGCAATGCTGTTAGCAGAATGCCTACGTATACGTTATGCTCACATAAGAGAAAAAAACATTCTACAACAAGTGTCTAGACTATTGTCACTGTATGTCCTCAAGTGGCACAAAATAAAGGTCTTCGTGTGGTCTAGGTACAATGCCATCACACTGGTAATCAACTTTCGTCTACAGAGTATCTACGGCTTACGTGTATATAGGAGAAAAAACGTCCCCTGTGAGGCACGGTTTAGTCTACGAGACGTCTGCTAGACAACTTACAAGGCGTATCAGTATATCTTTATTTGGAAAGAGATACGGAGAGAAGTATGGATCCTTCGCTCACGCTGGTAATCAGTTACCTGTAGGAGACCAACAAGTTGATCGTAAACAAAAAAAAAAAGATCTTTAGGAAGACAAATTACTTTACGAGACGTCTGGTAGACATCTTGCAGGTTGTTACATTCTAATATTACCTGGGGAGACATATGCAGCAAAGGGTGAATCCTCTCCAACGCACAACCAGAGATCTTTCGAATCCGGTCCCCCTGATTCGCTAAGAAATCTCCAACTTCCAAAGCCATTGCACGGTACTAGCGAGGAGGCTGCCGTTCGCGCTCCAGAGCAATGCAAACGCAAACTACGGCCAGTACTGCTTGCAGTGCAATCCATCCAATTCCTTTCTTGCTTACTCCTTTGCTTCGCGTAAGCACGCACGCACGAACTACAATCGCGCACATGCACTGCCCCGGAGCAGCTCGGAAAGCCCTCGTGGGAGCGGTTCCCGCACACCGCCGTTCCTTCGGGCCATTGTCTATCTCGCTGCTGCTCTCTCGCGCACACACACACGCACTCTGAAGCTAGCAGCCGCTGAGGAAAGACAAAAGGGACGTGGCAGCGGCTAATTTCCAGGAAGTCGTCGGTCGGTCCGTCTTAGAGAGACGCGGCGAAAGAAAAAGAAGAAAACCCGGAAGGAAACGCGCGGAGGGCCAGGACTGCACGGCAGACAGGACGCCTATCGCCAGGGGGCAACTGTTGGCCAGCTTTCGCTCGTTCGCAGTCCCGCAGCGCTTATAGACGTCGACGCTGACACCAGGGTGCCACCGGTGTCAGCGCCGCGTCGCGCCCTCTGTCTCTTTCTCGAGAGGTCGCGCAGCAACGTGTCCCATGGCTCGCGTGTCTGTGTGTGTGCGTACGTGAGCGTATGGTGTGCGTTGGAAGACTGGCTGGAGCTCTGGCCATGCGTGGGAGTGATTTTTAAGTGTAAACGTGAAGAGATGAGTGCAGCGCCGTAACTGCACTCTCGGGCGAGGTCACCTCAAGAGCACTGCGCGGGGAGCGGGAGTAGGGAGTAAAAGGAGGGACGTCGCTGCCACGCCACTGCGCACAATGTGTAAAACTGGTCGGCGTCCTGAACGTTCCTCGTTGTCGTCGCTGATATTGTCGTTTGCGATGACGTTTCACATTTCAAAGCTAAGCTATGTGCGCGGAGTGTTGCGGGTGTTCCGGTTTTATCTGATTTCATGATTCCTGGACACACCGCGAAATCCATGCAAAGGCAGATTTTTCACTCCACCCCAATATTAGCGCAGCCACTCAGACGGGCTATGGTAGCCGTCGATTTTACACTCAGCATTACCACACTATAGCCGCCTAATCACTATACAGTAAATAGAGTTATGATGATTGGCACACAGACGACTGATATGAGGTATAGTCCTGGGGAAACCGTGCCTAAAGGTGAGGCAAGCCCATAATGCTCGCAAATACGGCGTCACTTTCAGCGGACTAGAGGTCGTGCCAATCAAAAGCGAACTCCACCATGCAAACACCGAGGCAGCGGTCGCCTTGAAAGCCTGTTTTAAAGATCTTACGGGCAGTTTTCCGCCGAGTCTACAGATCACCTACGGACATCTTAAGGACACGTGGTACCTAAACTTTCGCCGACCATTGCCTGTTTCATAGTCTACGAACGACACCGTCAGAATTTTGTGTACGACAAACAGGCCGAAATTTACCTCTTCGTGACTTGTAGGTTTACGATACATTGTTTTTCCATGAAAAGAGGGTGAATACAGTAAGACAAAACAGGCTGCTAGAAAAAGAAAAACAATTTCTCTTTCTCTAGATAAGGCGCTCACGTGTCTAGGTGGCGCTGTCAAAGGTCGAAATTCACCGAGGTATTCCAACGTATAATAAGAACGGTCAGCGACTTCCCGGCGCCTCAAACTTGCTATTGTGCCTGCCAATGCGCGGGCAGCCAGCGAATAACGAAATCGGTCACAAAAATACGAGAGCGGTTTTGAGAGAGCGCACAGCTAATGTCCTTGCGGACGCCCATTGCTTGCATTCCGCAATCCTGCGTTACATAGCTTTGACGAAACAGTGCGCACAAGAAGGCGGCGTGCTCCATGCTGGCGCCGCTCGACTGGGAGGAGGAGGCCATGCGGACCCCACACGGGAACCCGTTATTACGGAGAAGGGGAGGGGGAGAGATCGAGTGGACAGCCTTTCTTTTATCTCTCGCAGCCGTCCGTCCTTTCTTCCTAACTTTCTGATTACACTGCGCGTCGAAGAATGCGCCCTGGCTCGGGCGCCCGAGAACAACGGTGATGCCGAGCGCGCACGAGGCGCATGAACGTGGTGGCACGTAATTAGAGGACTCCGGGGCGATCCCCCCCCCCTCCCGCCGTGCGGTCGCGATAGAGGGCGAGAGGGGAGGGAGGGAGGTCCAAAAAGAAAGGCTCCTCGGGGGTGCCGAAAGGCGCTCGGTGAGTTGGACGCAAAGGTGGTCCGTCCGCCCAATCGCCTCTCGCCGGGGTCGATTATGCGCGCGGGATAGATAACTTTTCGATTGTGTCGCCGCTTCCTGCGTTCGAGATTGTATAACGGTTGGGTTTCCTTCTCGCGATACCCTGTCGCCGAAAGAAGAGTGTACGCAGATCCTTTTCCCGCGTTTTTACAGAGTGGCGGCTTCCAGCACGGAGAAAGCTATGTGCGCCGGTTCCCGAGCTCTCGCTCAACGTGCCAATCCAAAACCATCCTTCCCTCCTTGCTGCAGATAAATAAGATAAAAGAAAAGGCAGGCAAAAAAAAAAGCCCCACTGAATAACCGCACGTACAGGACATTCAACTCACAGAAGGGACCCTTCATTAGCATTCAGGGGCCACTAGCATGTCTGAACTTTAAAGGAAAAGAAGAACAAAGATAAGAGAGAGAGAGAGAGCGAGAGCGATGAAGAGGGAAAGGTGAGGAAAGAAACATAAATCTTGCATTAGCAGATACGTAGCTGCTTAAAGCGTCATATCGGCCACTTTTGCCTCATAAAGCGGCAGAAATGATAACGTTGTGGTACCACAATGAGCAATTAATCAGGCGTCTCGCTTGGGAGAGAACGACCGTGTTACCGAAATACGAGAACCAGGGAAGAAAAACCCAAATACTTGTCGGTCAGCCTGAATGCGGGGTGCCTATATATATTCAGCACATGAGTCTTGGGGCCACGCGCATGTTAAGGGCTTGTTACTGATGTCTATAAAATGAAGGGCTCGCAGGCCTAGGGAAAAAGACGGAGGTATTAAAAGACGGCGTGTAAGCCGGTGGCATGGGCGAAGTCATGGGGGGTTCTGTGCACAGGAGTTGGAGCTCATCCGCATCGGTTATGCTAAGGGCACGAGGCTCAACTTGGGCTTGCTCGCAGCCAATGCTCTAGCAAAAAAAAAAAAAAAAAAAACCCTTTTGTGGGACAGCATACAAGGTTAATTAGACCCGTATTCCCATCAAACTATTACGCTAAAATTATTCGTAAGAGAAATCCTGATGCTCAATATATGATGAAGGCAGCTAGTCAATGGGAAAGAGCGCGTACGAACGAAAAGCTTTGTGAATTGGGTCCATGGCATCTGAACACGATAGCATTGTGCAGGTTGAGATGTAGACAGTGTGACTGCCGCTACGTTTCAGGGTGGGCTATATAGGACCTTGCCAAATTTGCGGCGTGCGGTACATGCCCAACAGCGTCGAGAAGAGGGAAGGTAACAACAGTTTTCAATCACGAGCAGATTCAGCCGTCCTAGAATTCGACCCAAATTTGGCACTTCTATAGCCCGTGCCATCACGATCGAATTCCGAGGAATCAAGTGCGCCCTTGAACTGCCCTCGAACTACGTTCTTTTCTTCAGGTGATTTATCTCTCACTTCGTACGCATGAGACAAAAAAAGAAAAAATGATTCTGAGAAGCTTATGCATTTATGTTATGGAGTGCACTTCTTCCTGCGTTCGGGGCCCGCGACGTTGCAAACATCGACTGAAGTGCGTGAAGAAGTCATCCATAATCACTGACGCCAACTCGAGGCAAATTAGGCGCCCGTTTGGGCGGCCGCAGATGCAGTCGATCGAGTTCCTTGCAAATAGCGTCCGCAGCGGGACACCAACACTGCCACCCACGGGTCACTAGACTTGATAACGATCCCTCGTTGAGCTCTCGGGCACAGGCGCGTCTTCGATAAGCATTTGGAAGCGGTGGCAGCAAATCAAAACGCGGAGTACTCGTGAGGTAAGTCAGTCGGTCGGTTGGCCAGTCCTCCGCGCTAACGATAATAAATGTTCTCATCCACGCACGTCGTGGTCGGCGCACCGCCCTAAGCCTCCGGGCGAGACAAGTGAACGCAGAGAACAACGACGGGAGAGAAAACAGGATAAGAAGCGCATCGAATAACGAGGAGTTGCCGAACATGCCGTTCGGCTGTGACGCCCCGCATGCGAGCCCTCGCTCGTGCATACAGGAGACGAGGCCTACGGCCGCCTCCCGACAATCCAATCCGTTCCGTTCCGCTCTCGGCGGTCTGTCCCCGTCTTCGTGGAAGCCCGGCAACCGTCGCGCATTTGTAAGACGGGCCTAACGCTGAAAGGGCACGGAGAAAACTTCGGGCCAGGAGCAGAGGGAGCCCCGAGTATACCAAGCAGGGCAAACGGAGCTCGTTCATCTTCGTATCCGGCGATCTGCCCTGAGCGGTCGGTCAACTCGGGGCCAGAGCGCGCGTCCTCCTCGGCAAAGAACGAGGCGTGCCGTTCAGTAGCAGACACACGTCGGCTGGTTGCGCGTGAAAGGTCGGCGCCGCCGTTTCCGCTACACGTTGAATTAGTCTGCCAATAGAATTCACCGCCGCTGCGCGGTCGGACTGCCTCGGCCAGTTTCGGATTCGCCGTACAGGGCGAGGTGGCGCCCGGCACCTGGTGCTCGCAGAAGTGACAGGCGATGACCACGTGACCGAGAAGAAGAAAGATTTGGCGACCTTACGAACTGCTCTGGGCCGGTGCCTTGGAAGCGACGTGCGTTTACGCGCTTGCTAATGCGTCCTTGGAAATGACCGAGCAAGCCCTTCTTCGACCGGATTGTATCTCGCTCGGGAATAAAAGTTGATGGATTAGTGATGTCAGTGCGCTGGGGAAACGAGGTCTTCACGTCTTTCGGACGTTGCGAGCGAGGTCTACTGCGCTGCACGTATGCGCATGTTCGTCGCGAGGATGTAGAGAAAGGCAGACACGACCTATTGTTTTCACGAAGCTGAAGGGGGCGTGCAGCGGTCCCTCAGCCGGTGGAAGGCTGTCCACTGCGAGTGACGTCGCGAAAAGGAGAGTTATTCAAATAGCGCGCTGCGGCGTGCGCTTCTGCCCGGCCGCTCCCGGATTCGCTTGGCTGTCTTTGGACCACGCCTCGGCTCGAGGAGCGTTTGCTCAACTGCGCTGTCTCATTAGGACAAAAGCGGGAGGCCTCCCCCCACCCCGAAGCCGGTCACCGGAGCTCGTCCCGATGGGACGTTCTAGGTCGCCCCCCCCCCCCCCCCCCTGTCCACTAGCACGCTGCCTTGCGGTGGCACCCGCGAATTGCGAAAAAACGAAGAAACAAACAGAAAGTAACGAAAGGATGACGAAAGACGAATCCGTTCGATGCCGGTCGCCTCGATCTTCGTGTCTTTCTTTTCTTTTTTGTAGGACAAGCGCGACTTCGTGACTGCCGACGGCGGCGAGATGTCCCTCTCGTCCGATTGTTCTCCGGAGACCGAAACTGCACTGCGGGTGTCTTTCTCTCACTTTTTTTCTCGCCCGCTCCTCTTTTCTCTCTTCGGCGCGCCCGCTCAACTATACACAGTCCACCTTCTTTCTTCGGCGAACAAAAGGAGCGCGAAAGGACGCAAGCCCACGGATGTTGACCGGAAGACATCGGAGGAACTGGCACACAGTCGCCCGGAGTCAAGCCGGCGAGCTGTCCCATGGCGTGTGCTATAGATGCGTCTGTGCGAAACAGTTGTGAGCGCGAAGAAACGTTCGCGGAATGGTCTCGCACGCTCTCTCTCTCTCTCTCGTGCTTTTGTGCGCGCGGACGAGACTCCACCCAGTAAGAGAATGGTGCTCTTGATGACGAGCCATTGCAGGATTTGGGCGGTGCGCAAGAGGTCGCACGGCCAACGCCTACGTACTATAGAACAGGTCGCGTACATACGCGCTTCTCATATACCCTTTCTGGCTTCTGTATAGACGGCGCAGGCTCTTCTTATACTGGCCGTGGCCAGAGGAAGAGTCTCCGCTGCACCAGATGCCGTAGTGGATGCATTCGCCGGCATTAGCGAACGAAATATATTGGCCATGTGGACTCGACGACGAGGGTACTCCTCCGGCCTTTCCTGAAGAGAATTGACGCGCCTTTCTTTTTTTTTTTTTTTTTTTTTAGTTGAGAAAGAATCACGAATAGCGAGGGCAGGCTTGCTTGGCTCGGACAGAGTCTCCGAAAGCCTTTGTTGTGTATTCGAGTCCTGCGAGAAACGAAAGCATGCACGACTTGAACCGTGGCCCTTTCGGCCTTGGCTGCCGCCCTTCTTTTCTAAGGCAAGGTCACGGACTGGAAGTGTGCCAGACGCGGCTCGCGTTTTTCATCCCCCCTTTGCGTGTGCCTGCTAAAGAGCCGCCGTTAGAAGACCGTGGGAAGACCGAGTGCTCGCTCGAACCAGCTTTCACTGTCCACGCACAAATGAGAGAAAAAGAAAAAACCTGCAAAAACCGACAGACAAACCGTTTTGTAAGAAAGTTGGATGTGGTCACGCACTTTGAATTGCTGGCACTGTCCCGAACGCCGTATATTGATGCAAACGTATATATACATTGATGATTTTCTTGGGCGTCGGCCATTTTTTTCAGCTTTTGAGTTCCGTCGCAGCCACTGCATAAAGCAGTCAATGACAGCAGTTCGTGGTACGCACTTGCCCTGCGCAACCACGCGGCTCGGGTAAGCGAGGGTGCGGAAGACACGAATGATGTGGTTGCCACACACAATTTAGAATATAGGAGCAAGCGAAACAAGATACAGGACTGAAGATGCCGCGTTCGACATCTGCTGCTGCGGGAGAAAACGTAGAAGTTGGTCGCCGAACTCCAACAGTCGATGATACCCGCCCGGTTGTATATACGGTCATTCCGACCGCATGTGGCCAGGCCTGATGGACTGTTCCAATCATTAAAGCACGAGCATGCAGTTCCACGTCGAATAAAGGCCCAAAAGAGGCATCGAGTGAGAAGACGACACGAGCGTTACGTCATTGTCTCGCTTGTGACTCGCACGTGTTACTGGCGCTGCTTCCAATAGCAAACCTATATAACTAACGAACAGCTCGAGGTAGCACTTTGCTTAGGAATGCAGCACAAAGGTCGACAACGACAGTAACGAGGAACGCTGCGTTTTCGTCAAGCTTTGGCTTCGCAAGAACGCAACGACACGGACGTACAATCGTCACTCTACACTCGTCATTATCGCGCGTCGTCGCGATCCGTACAAAACGAAGAATTCACGAGAAGACGGAGACGAACCGATCAAAAGTTGGCGATCGCGAGGGATAAAGCCGAGTCGTCCCTCGTTCGGCCATCTTGTTGATATAGCGAGCCGCATGCGGTATTCATCTGCATCGTCGAAACGGAAGCTCTCGTTCTTGTCTCTTTCTTTCAGAAACGCGAAACTGCGATCGCTCTTCGGGAACATTTAAAAAAATAAAGGGGGGGGGGGGGGGGGAGGCGAGCTTTGTTGGCGGCAACGTATGCCCCGCAGATACGTGTACGCACATACACACTATACGCATGTATGTATATATATTCCCTTTCCATCGAGAGTGAGCGATTGCTCCTCTCTCACGGACGAAGAGAGAGAGAGAGATTCACTTTTTTTTTCCACAGCTGGCCGACGTTGGCGATGGGCCGGCACTCGTGTCCAGCGGGAGTTTCTCCCTGCGTGGCCCAGCGGTCTGATGGTGGCGTCGTCTTCTTGATGGATCGTAATTCGACGCGGCCGCGCATTGCGCGCGCGCGCGCGCGTGCTTACACCAATTCCCCGTCGCATTTTTTATTTATTTATTTATCTTCTTTTTTTCTTTTTTGCGCGGTTGCCGCCACCGTTCCCGAAACCACGGTTGCCGCTTCATGGCCGCCCCGTGCCCGGGGGTGAACGGTCGCTGCTAATGAACTCCGCGCGCACTCCGCTCGCGTTCCCTTCGATCTTGGATTCACCTCGTCCGAACTCTCTCTTCGCATCAGAGCGTTTCTTTCTTCTTCTTCTTCTTCTAGATCAATTCGAAGGTATGAAGAATAGCTTCTTCCTGCCTTCCGTTGCCCCGCAAGTTGCGTATTATAGTATATATACGTGCTCGCGTTCTGTCTTCGATCAATAGCGTGCAGTGCTGTGAAATACACAACTATATATAGAGAGAGACCTGCCGAGGACGGTTTTTCTTTTTTTCATTTTCTTTTTGTCGAAGTCATCGAATTCTAAAAATTTGGCCCCGTAATAACGAGTAAACTTCTTACTCGTAAGAGCAGATAGCACGACCAGCCGTGA
The DNA here is from genome assembly GCF_050947875.1 of Dermacentor variabilis. NCBI lineage: Eukaryota > Metazoa > Arthropoda > Arachnida > Ixodida > Ixodidae > Dermacentor > Dermacentor variabilis. The sequence continues at coordinate 43,808,810 of NC_134570.1, read as the reverse complement.
TGTCGGACTGACTGTACAGCGGAGGTCACCGGCCAATGGCAAAAAAAAAAAAAAAGAAAACCTCCACTTACGGACGAAAAGCATTGTTGAACTTGGTTCTTGTCTCTAGCCCCAGTTAGTTCATCGCGAAGAACAAAACATTATAGCGCTGGAGAGAGAGAAGCGTAAGAACGCGCGCAAGAGCAAGACCAGCGCTTCTTCGACGAGCGCACAACCAGCGCTCGTCCTTTGTATTGCGTCGATTTTCCTCGGCCCATATTCACGAAGGCGTTATCACGCTATAGTTCAGTTCGTTATGTCCACTTCAAGAACAGGAACCATTCAGTAGTGAGAACGAACTTAGTATTAGCCAAGGAGGCAAATCATAAAAAATTAAGCTCTTAAGAACGAAGAATGTTTACGAATTCGGGCATTCGTCATTTCTGCTCTGTGTTTTCGTTCCTCGTTACGGGGTCGTAAATAAAGTTGTTTACGCTCTCTCTCTCTCTGTCTATCTCTCGTTAAATTCGCGTATCGTAGCTGTTCGTGAACTGCAGACTCGCGGGGCACCGGACCGACCTCAACGTTAAACGCTTCGACCAATCGTAATCCGCTCTTAAGAACTTCCCAAGTGTGAAGACCCTCTCTATATACGTCAGCCAACCGACCTGCTGGAGACGTGCTCAGCTCCAACGGCACTGCGCGTATTTAACGTACAGTGTATATACACACGCGCGTGGAGCAATACACGCTTAATGGCGCACCTGCAGCAGCGGCAATCGCAAGCCGGATGGAGTGTCGCGGATGGCAGCTTCGTGATCCGCTCTCGCGCGCACACGTTCGCGCGCGGATTCCTCCGGCAGCAGCAGTTCTCGGTATGTGTGCGTAGCGCGGCGTAGATTCCTCGCAGCCCGCGGAAGTGCCTTCCGGCGAGACCACCCATGCAGTCTGTGTGATTGCTCCCCTCCGCGCGTAGTCCCGCTTCATCTTTTGTCGGGGAGGGCGAAAGTGGCCGCTGCTTTACGTAAACGTCGGCCGCGCGAGGTGAGCCTGCAGTCGTGGGGGCTGCAGCAATCGGTTCACGTACGTGTGTGTGTGCGTACAGCCTGATGGCGCAACAGCGATCGACGCCACATCGAAGACGAGCACTGCGTTGATGAGCCGACGAGTTACGGACGAGGTATGTGTATGCGTGCGTGATGAAAGGGCCGTCGTGGGTGCTGCCGCGCCGCTGATGCCGCTGATTCACGGTGGACGGGCGAGTGAACTCAAACACGAGTGGTCTCCACGCAAGGCGGAAGAAGTTTCGTATCGAGACAGTCGTTGGGAGAAGGAAATGAGACTAATTTGACGTCGTTTCGGTGACGGACGCAAATCGCGGGGGTATACATATATGCATGGGGAATTGACGACGTTGAGCGAAACGTTCTGCGTTTCCGTATTTTTGTCAAACCAGTTTATTTTCTTTTTTTCAATTATGTCAAACTTTCACTAGACTGCCTTCGTTCTCCCCACTTTCAACCTTTCCTCTCACGTGACAGGCATTCTCGCCTTATTGAAGAAAGCCACGAAAAAGAACAAGGAAAGGGACTGTATATAGAAGACCTTTTTTTATGCTCTAGTTTAGATATAAGCAACTTATAGGTCGTTTATATCCCAATCCGAGCGATTCGCTGCTGCAGCGTAAGGTGTGCTTGCGAACATGCGCGCACTGACCACATCGAAGACTACGTGTACAGCGCGTACAAAAGATACCATCAGACGCATATAGTTTCCGGCACATTACGTACAGGCGCCGCATTACAGTCACGTATACGAGAAACGCCGGCACCTCGCAAGGCTCCGGGAAAATCTGTCTAGGAAAAAAGTCTCGCGAGGCGAGCAACACCTCGGCAGGCCACCACACGGCGAAGAGAAACATCTATTCTAACGCCTGCCGAGGGGCACGTTGTCGCGCAGCTCTATACAGGCCGGTAAGGAAGCTACGCGTATATGTAGCGGCTCGCTGCCAGAACTGACACTCGCAATCGGTGTCCGGCGCGTTAGTCGTGCAATAGAAACGTCAACGGGCATGTCGGCGACGGGGAGGGGTCGAGCTATTGCTGCATGCGCCACGGCATGCCAAAAAACGTGAGCGTCACGACGGCGCGTATGTATATACAGACGCGCGACGGCCACACCTCGCTCGAGCATTCGCGGTTCAACGCCGCGATCCGCGAGACGACGCGACGTCCGAGCGTGGAGGTGCCGAGCCCGGGGCGTATCCTCCGCGCACCGCGGAGACGCCAACGGCTGTCAAAAGAGCGCGCGTTTCCTGTCCGAGGCACGTCCGTCGTCCTTGCCGCTTTTTCACTTTCAACGTTCGCCGCTTTTCGCTCATTCGGCTGGCTCGGGCGCAATTCGCTTAGTTCGCAATCGGCGCTGCGCGTTTTAACGACGACGCAATAAGGGTGCCTTGTGCGTGCCCTAAACTCCTCAGTCTGTACGATAAAGTCTTTATGATGATGATGCAGGTGATGACTGTGCGTGCGGGAGTGTCCGTGCGTGCGCGCGCGTGTGTGTTTATGCTCGTGTATGCGTGCGTGCGTGCGTGTGCGTGGGTTTGCGCGAGTGCGTCCATGTGTTTGTGCGCGCACTAACGTCACGCCGGGATAAACAACAGCGAAATGGAAGAAACGAAGTATAGAACACTGATATGCTTAATCATATATAAGGAATCGCGATGCGTTGTACCGTGACGCAACCGGGCACCAATTGCTCTCTACGGCACCAAAACTAAGCGCTCATTTAGTGCAGAATAAGCCCCAGCGTCACACACAAACACGCAGAGAGTGTGGGGGAAAATAAAGTCCATTATAACTCGCATTCTCGTTTTCCGCTTCTCACACGGAAGTATACGCGAGTGTCCGAAAAGTGAAAACTACAGACGTGCAGAGAGCGGTATACAGAAGGCCTCTATGATGAAACACGAGCACGGGGCACACGAAAGTCTTGTTTCTAAGTTTAGCTGTGACGCCCCGCCGCGTGGTGCTCGCGACAAACAGCTGTTGGCCCGCTGCCACGAGGAGGTGACCCCGCGGGGTTGCGCGACATGCTTAGGCCACTCGTGCGTCCACCACGAATCGCGACTGAACGTTTTGGGAGGGGACCCGCGCCGCGATACCTCGATTAAACCGCAACCACTCGCGAGACGGCGATACGTAGGAGCTTGAGCAACTCCCGTCGTTTGGACGGCCAACAAACGACGCGAAAGATTCTCATATAGCCGCCTCTCTACACAGACAGATATTACTCGTCTTACGTAAACGGTCTCTCCTCATCGCGAAGAAACCCTCTCGAGCATTGCGAACGCGCGCTAATGAAAGAGACAGGCGGATGCGGGAAGCCGGGGATGAAAACCGGCGAAGCAATGTTGACGCGGCCGCGCTAAGTGCGCGGCGTGCGCTGATGCAACGGTCGTTGGGAAACCGTGGCAGCCGTGTGTACAAGAAGCCTTCGTGGGCAGGAAGGCTGCGACGCTGGCGCCGAATGTTACGCGAGAGGCGTGCGCTCACGTACCCCACGCAGATTGGATCGTTTACGCATATACCTATGGCTGCAGTTAGCGCTTCTGCATTTCTTTATTATTTCGATACTCGGTTTTTTCCTAAACGCTGGGTAGGTGGGTGGGTGGGGGGCTTTGTACATACGAAGACGCTGTGAGAACGGAACGCGGATCCTTCCATCGTCGAGTCAGCGTTTACCGACGGTTTCAAAATACCGTTTGCTTTCGTGGTTGACATAGGCTTTCGAGAGAGTATCTTTTTTTTTTTTCGTTTCTTAGCGACGAAGCACATAGCGCTTCCTTTCGTTTGTGCGACCGCGCGTGCTATAAGGAGCGGATACAAAACGTCCACGCTTTCCGCGACGCATGCTACAGGCTGAGTTTGCCCGATACATCGCACGGCTGCATTGCGATACGCCGCTGAAAATAGTGCGTGACTGACTGCCGTTGGCTTCGCGGGCAAGCAGCTTTGCAAAGCGTTGCGACAGCATGAGGATGTGCTTGGCATACATGTGCAGTCTGACAGATTTGTTTCCTATATATATATAGTGTCCTGCACAAAGCGGTGGTCTCTCCTGCAACCGGTTTCTAGGTTGAGCCTATAAAGAAGAGAAACTTGAGACGTCTTGAAAGAAACCACGCGTGAAATGTTCGTCGTGAAGACGTGTGGCAATCGATAAGTCGCGGGATTAGCGAATCGCTCGAAATCGACGATTTGCGAAAGCCGGCGAAGTTATACTTGCTCGCCCATCCGTGCCGTAGTTGAGAGAGCAGACCCTTTCACTCACCTGGGCCTGCATGCACAGGGATTTCCGTTCCTAAGTGCTCTTTTCTAATGGCCCGTTGACTTCGCTGTATATGTATGGAGGGGGGGGGGGGGTGTCATCATTTAAGTTTTGCGGAATTTTCGAAAATCGCCTGTTGCAGATCACATAATTCTAGTCCCTAAGCTGGATCACTCGGAGAGGCGCACATCACGTGCACGAGAAATCGAAACGCATATAACACTAATTAAAACATCACTAATTTCCATCTTAATTAATTAATTCACGGCGCATATTGCATATCGCCGGTGAGCTTGGAATAAATTTCCACAGTCACACCAAGTTGGAGATATGCGCCATCAAACTCCCCGTAAAAATGTATTGTTGTTACACTTACACTTTTAACAAAACGCTCTTTCATGCATCGAAACACAAAAGTAAGTGGAACAGTTATAAATTGGAACGCCCCACGTATTTCGTCCCACTGGGAGCGAGAGAGAGAGAATAAAAATGTTTATTACACAAACGAAGCTGTGGAGAGACGTCCTCATTCCAAGGTGCCTTGAGCTCTGGCCGCGTCCCGGACTCTCGCAATCAGCCGTTGCCGTTGCTGGCCAGGGCTCTCTCCCGAAACTCGTTGTGAACATATCAACACTGGTGTCATCCTAGAGATTACTTTCACGCGGATACGTCTTGCAAGCTCAGCTACTTGAATTCGTAAATTGCAATACGTGCCGTATCGACGTAATCAATTAGGGAGTTAATTATTTATTTTTATTATTAATTTGTTGAATACGTGTCTCGATTTGTCGTGCTAGCAACGTCCACTCCTCTTCGAATAATTCAGCTGAAGGACAATAATTACGCTATCTGCGAGAGGCGATCATTAAAAATTCCGGAAAACTGAAAAACGAGCAACCCGTGTTATGTCCATAGTCAGGATTGGCTGACAATTGCTCTCTCGAACAGTTCTTGCGTAAAAAACCTTGTGCGACTACGGGCGCTCGGGGTGCGTTCACAAAGCGCTTGTTTCATAAGTGCCTTTTTTTTTTTTTTTGCCACTTCGCTAGTAATAGGTCGAACATCACGAACGACTGCAGTTCGGTCACAAAATTCGAGAAGCTAAATTTTGACCTTCATTTTTCATTTACTAATAGCGACGACCACTTACCGCCAAATCAATCAAATCGACTCCAGCAACGACGCTCGCAAACTTGAAAACTTAAGCCAAGCCGCAGTATATCTGCTCACGGATGCCCCCCCCCCTCCTCCCCCCCTTCTAAAAGCAACCGTTGCATACGTACTATGCGTCACAAATCAAGAATGAGGCTGGCAGATGGAGTAGCACACTGTGGTATAAAGGTTGCAATCGAGATAAGACAGAGAGACAGAGAAAGGGCAGGAAAGGCAGGGAGGTCAACCAGCCGAGCACCCGGTTTGCTACCCTACACTGGGGGTGTGGGAAAGGGGAATAGAAAGAGGGAAAGAGGGAGCACAGAGCGCACGTGGGATGATACTCAAAGACACTGTAGACGGTCTCTTATAAGCCGGCGCACTTCAAGTATTGCACTAACGCACGAATCGCTTTTCGGTGACAGTGACGGGTGCGGCGACGGTCTGGATAACTTTGACTCGGAGAACGGCCTCCAGTCAAGTCGGTTTAAGGTTTAAAGTATTTAAAGGTTTTAAAGGTTCAAAGTATTTAAAGGGTATGAGTATTGACAGTGTACCATGCGTCACGTCTCTCGGGGGCCCTAGTTTCCGCAGTCCACCGCACTTCGCCCCCCCCCCCCCCTGCGACACTTGGCGCGCGCGCCGGCCCACCGCGGCCAACGAAGGGAGGCAGTCAGACTGCTTTCCGGCCTCGGACGTCCCACGCGAGCGCCCGAGAGGGAGAGGCCTCCTGGAGCTCGCGCCGTGGCAGCAGCAGCAGAACTGAACTCGTTCGCAACTGGCGCCAAGGGCAGCCGTGGCAGGGGGAATCGAGCTGTGTCCCGTCTTGCTCCGTTTTTTTTTTTTTCCTTTCCCTATCTTATATACTACGCTGTACGGCGGCGTAGGAGTGAAAATGCGGCCAGGGAACACCTCGGACTACCCCCCCCCCTACCCCCCTCTTCCACTGCTGGCGCCGACGCCACAGGGAGAGAAGGCCGCTGCGATCACACATGCGCTCGCCGGCGCTTTGCCCACGCCGGATGTGTTGCGTCGTGCGGCGGCGAGCGCGCGACGACGTCTATAGCGCCATGTATAGACCGCTGCAAGACAACACGCGGATTACTGGAAGGAAAAAAGAGACTCGAGCCAAAGGGCGTCTGCGCCGGGCCGCCGGTACGCGTCTATAGAAGCGACGCGCCATCGACGGGGACGTGGTGCATAGATTAGCCGCCTAAACTTTGTCCTCTTACCGACTCTGGCGACCAAGGTTTCCTGCAAGAGTAAAAAAAAAAAAAGAAAAAAAAGAGAAAAAAAAAGAAACCTAGCATGACAGAGGTGAGGAGGACAAAGCTTAAACAAATCTATGCGCTTTACATCCCCGCCGCCAGAGTTGTCCTGGAGCAATAAGGTGCACCCCCCCCCCCCCCCACCGACCCACCCCGCCCCCAGATTAGGGCCCGATTAGGGTGCAGTTTTGCTATTAATCGGCTGTGTTCGCTAATAATTTATTTGCGCCTGATTTTACGAGTGGTTCTAGCGTAAGCGTGTTCACTCTAGGTCCAAATTCAAAAAACACTCGTACGCTACAATTGTCCGTAAGAGAAAATTTCAGCTATTACTCACGCTGGACATATTATTGGCGGTGGTCACCAGAAAATGGCAGAGGGCACTAACGAACGAAAGGCTTTGAGAATTCGGCCCCTGATCTGTATAAGCATTGCACAAGCTGACACGTCTTTAATAGCCTCTTGTTTAATTTCTTTCTGCTGCCTTGACTCGTTCCCGATTTCATAACTTGAAAGATACGTGGCTGAAATCGGTGCGACGACGGCGAGATACCGGCACCTTTTAATGGAATCTGATAACTCCCGAGAGTCATTGTATTTAACCTGTGATGTGTACGTGAACTTACACTTGACTATCAAGGTTTGTGGTTATCACGAAACGCTTACGATAGTATACAGGTATACTATATATATATATATATATATATATATATATATATATATATATATATATATATATATATATATATATATATATATATATGTGTGTGTGTGTGTGTGTGTGTGTGTGTGTGTGTGTGTGTGTGTGTGTGTGTGTGTGTGTGTGTGTGTGCGTGTGTGTGTGTGTGTGTACCGGTGCCAACCTATATGGATCGAACGTCTTAAAGTCACTGGCCATATGTGGCGACAACGGAAGGACAACTTCCGTGACGTAAATATTGGGCCTAACAGATGTTTGCCGTAAGAAAAGAAGACACGCACCTGCGGATTAAAGGGGCGTATATGAAGAACCAGACGTCCACAACGAAGGCGAAAATGACGGTTAGAAAGTTATTAAGCAACGCCGAATAATTGCGCTACCGGCTTATGCACGCATACACTGTATTACACGTTGTAATAAAAGACTGCGACGGCAAATCATAGCCTGCCAGCTTAACTTTCTCTTCCGGCATGGGCGAGGGAAAGGCGATATTATCGAACGTCACGAGACCGAAAACAATGGAAGATAGAAAAAAAAAGAAGAAGGATAGATAAGAAAGAAAGAGGAAGCATAATACGGCGCGCTTTAAAATGCCGCTCGACAGATAACGGGAGCGCGCGTAACAACGGGGCTGCCTTTAATTATCGGCACGGCGCATGCGGGGCGCCGAGAAGGCCTTCGCTTCCTTCCTGCCGCATAAGCGCACAACACGCAAAATGGTAGCCACATAGGAGCGTGTGCATACGCTGTATATATGTATGTATACGCGGCTACACGGCATGGACTATGCAAGGAGGAAGGAGGGTGCGTGCGTGCGACTGGGCCTTCGGTATCTCGTTTCGAGATCACCGAGAGCGCGGTCCGGCCCGTCGCCGCTATGCGCGCAGCCACTGCGCGAGACCCTCGCTCGCGAAGGAGCCCGGCGAGAGGCACACACGAAACGCTGCAGAAACAAAGAAAGCTCCAAGGGCGAACGCTGAGCGCTTGCGGGGCGGCATGCATGCCGCGCGAGTATACACCCAAAACAACGAGGCACCGGGCAGTCGCCGTCGAACGGGATCCGCGTGGCAGCCCGTTCCCGTAAGGTCCCGCCAGCAGCGGTGGTGGCGTTCGATAATCCGCGCCACGTCACGTCGTCACGTGGTAGGATGCGTCATCCAAAAGAGACGGCGGTTCTCGGGAAGACGGAGACTTGGGCCGCTATTTTGTAGCGATGCCTTATGCCTTATTCTATGCTATTCTTATCATCCACCACACACGGCCGCCTGATCCCGTTGATAATGTGGGCAGACCGTCGCTCTGACCACTGGCCAAGCGCGAAAAGCATGAAAAAGCATAGAATCGGAAAAAGGCATCGCTACAAAATACCGGCCTTGATGTGACGAGCAGTGGTCGGACGAGGGAGGTCGCCGATGCCAACGCTTTTAGAGAAGGGGATTAGGCTCCTGATTGGCTCCAGCCGGCTCCAGACATGGCTCCAGCGACACCTTTTACTCTAACACTGTGGGTCGAGATATGTTAGTGTTTTAGGCTTCCGAATATACCGAACAGGTAACCTTCGGCGGCGGCTAGCGGTTGAATGTACGGTGTAACAACGCGATAAATAATGCTGCTTCACCCTGCTTACGCGGCGGTCACCGTGTATAGTCCTGAACAACCGAAATGCAAAAGGGATTCGTGGGCGAACTTCCAATGGGGTTAAGAGGGACGTATGGTAAGCTGCAATAACTAAATTATGCTTCAGCGATACCATAAATGTCGTTTGTATGCCTTGATAGTGGGTTTGGTAAGGCAGAAAAGACGCAGCAATAAGTTGACAGGTGGTGACGCCATACCGAAGTTAGCGCACTAGCGCCTCGTGACATCACGATTTTCGCATGGTCTGCTCGGATCTGATTAATTGTGTGCCGATAAATAAACGTTATACTGAATTGTAATAGAACCAAACAGCAAGTTCTTCGAACTTCTCATCTGACTAAAATGGCCCAAATACGAAAAAAAAAAGAATACTACTTTAGAATCCGCAACGTCATACTAACTCAGTGTTGGTTTCATTTGGCGCGAAATTTAAGAAAAGAAAGGTGGCCGGAGGAGTTGTGACTCGATTTTCCCCGCTAGTGATCAACCTTTCTTCGCCGAATCCATGAAAATCGAGTTTTGACAGAATGCTTTACCAGTCGATCTTTGCTTTAGCGCTCTTCTTCGGCGTAGTTGTTAAAGCCTCAGAATACCCAGTGCGCAGCACACAGAGACTTTCGTGAACCGTATAAGCGCTACATAGTTTCAGCAGCAAGAGCGTCTCAGGTTTCGTCAACACAAAAAAACACTCCAACGCAACTATACTAACTAGGAAGCCGCCCAAGAAAGCCCTGCTCGTACGGCACAAAGCACACGCACTCATTTACTTTGACTGCACGTTGCTCGAGCCAGCTTCTCGCCCGCTCCCCTCCTCCCCCCGAAACACCGCGCGCCGATTACCGCGAGCCTTCTTTCCCTAAACGTCCGCGGCGAACTGACAGTCGACTAACGCTTATAATAACCGCCTCCATGCGAACTCGGCCTGCTCACCTCCAGAGCCGCGCTTACTGCCCTACAGAGCCGGGGCGAACTGCACCTCATCTGGCTTTGTTAGGCCGCGCCGCGAGCACGCCAACCCGTGACCTTGGGAACGAGCGGCCTACAGCCCTTCAACGACGCTCTCTCGGCCGAGAGAACGCGGTCGGGGCTACGGTGCCTTCCGAACCGAAAGTGCGCGAACTCGTGCACCTCGGCTCCGCGTTATTAAAGTCGGCGAAGCGCTTCCGCGTAAGCGCAGCACGGTTTGGAGAGAGCTCACAGAGCTATACAAACACGTACAACGGCAACGCGAGCAGCAGCTACAGGTATACGCCTAATAACTCCGCGCACCGGGACGGCGGTGGCCCGCGAGGCGGCCGTGGTCTGGCAATTAAGCGGTTCAAGCAACCGGAGCTTTGAAGAGAGCCCACCTAGTTCTTCATCATCACATAGCGGTGCTTCCGCGCAGGTCAGCCTCTGGCGCGAGCGCTTCTTTCATTGTTCCGAGGAACGAAGAGACGGACGTGAAGATAGGCGGCGAGCGGGCGTTCAGCCCTTCAAGCTGGAGAGAGATAGAAAAAAAAAAAAAAGGCTTTGTCTTTTCTGGCAGCTCCGTAAGTCAAGGAGGGCGATGAAGACCGAGCGCCGCGGTGCCTGGCGCGCAGATCGCGAGGGTATGTATAAGCGGCCGCGCTGCTGTACACAGAAGCGACACGACGAAAGTTCACGCCTTCTGGAGGGACGTTTAAAAAAAGAAAAGCGCGAAGATGCGGACGAAGATGAACACTTCGTGCAGGGAAGTGGAGAGAGACTTGTTTTCGTTTTGGCATCACTTAGAGTAAACATCAATAAGGCCACGGAAAGAACAGAAAAAAAAATAAACGGGATGACTGCAGACAGCCGCGTATACATGGCATATAGGTATACAGCTAAATGGGCTAAATGAACGCACTAGTCTTGAGCTTCAAGCGGGGCTCAGCAACAGCAAAATGCGGAAGAACAACTGTTGTCTTTCTCGGTGCTCCACAGTGACCACCTATAGAACAGAATCAGACAGCAATAGAAAAAAAAAACATCACTGTCTCTATAGTATACGGTTGCTAACGAGCGTCGACACAGTGCTTACTCCGCGAGGATGAAAGGAGAAGCTATTCCGTGAACACGTATAAAAAGAAAACAAGAGCGTCCGCTGTACTTCAAAAGCTTGGTCTGCATCTGCAGGATAACTGGTTCCAGAGGAAATGGTCATTTGGGAGAGCGATGCAAATTTAGATACAGCCAAATCGCACCCTCGAGGAGACTCTTGAGCCCCGCCCGGTATGCTACATTCAAGCAAATGCGTAATTAAATGCAGCACTATGATCATCTTGCGCTGTCCTATAGTGGTTCAGCGTATAGCGCGACTGTGGAAGTTGTGCAGGAGGCCAAATAATTCTGCATGCGGACGGTAAACGTCTACAGTCTGGAAAGTTTGAAGTATCGTCGAAAGTGAACGATATGGTCATCACATACACCAAACGGGGGCGGAAGCCATGCATTTTTTTAGCGAACATGCTTTCCTTATCAGCAGTGAGAAACTGCCGCACTGACGATCACATTTAAGGGGGATTGAAGAAGCTAAAAGAGGAGGCAAGCTCGGTTGCTTTGACGTTTTCGAAAGCGAGTCATCGCGAAATCCAGTTTTTTGCTATGCTTCTGGAGCGTATGTACACTTCGATGAAGTTTGAAGATGTGGATGGTGGCGGTGGATTGTAGCAGCAGGCGGGTTTGGCCACGCGATCAAGGCCGACAATTTCTACACCTGAGCGTCTCTCGCAGTGTCACTGGGGTATATGTCACCACATGTCCAGCGAATCAGTGTCTCTTAATATTGCAACAAGAAGACATGAAGTTTGCCTTGCGGGTTATAACAGACAACTGTGTAAACACGGGGTGTTGCGGGGACGCACGCAGGTCTTTCTTCTACACGTCCTCTTGAAGAGCGTCCCTTTCATCGCGGTAGCTTGGATGCGTCAACAGAAAGCGCTCAGCAAGGTCTCCCAGGTTCGACATTTAAGAATGCGCGAAGGAGGCGTTGGTTATGTCATCCAATACGCTCAAACCACGAGAGATTACCTACCCCCATCGCCTTACCATATATAATACACAGTTATACAAGGAAACAGAAATGCCGGATGTCGGGCGAGCGCTCCCACCAGCTCGGCAGGTTTTATATCCAGCATCCACAGCCGTCGCCGTGAAAGTTTATCGCGCAGTGCCAGGATTTTTCACTTCAGTGCGCCGCGGATGCCTGAATAAAGGAGCATGCCAAACCAGCCACGCCAACATCTCCCGACGCAAGAATCACGGGCAAGTGTTCAAATGAACTGCGACTGTCTTTAAAACGAAAGAACAAGAAAGTATTAGACGCCAGAAGGAATACATCCGCCGCGTCTCTATAAAGGACGCCAGCGTAAGTCCTTATCGGAGGCGACCATCGGAAAATAGCTATACGCCAGCCCACAGCGGCAGCACTCGGGCTCTTCTTCATACGCTATTCGCACTCGGCTCACTCAATTATATGCGCAGTTCCTGCATAGGGGCCCGTCGGAATACGCGGAGATCGCCCTGAAGACAGCCGACAGCGACACAGGCAGTCGCGCCTCTCTTCCAAAATGCGAGGGACTCTAGTTCGGACGTAGACTGCATACAAAAGAAACAAGATTGCGAGAAGTGGCGAGCTGGCTATAGTACAGCTTAATCACACGCGCTTGCGCGGGATTGCTGGAAGCGACCATGTGAGTAGTGACCCGAGCGTTGCGATTCCGGGCACGCTCCGCTTGCATGTGTGCGTGTGTGTGTGTGTGTGTGTGTGTGTGTGTGTGTGTGTGTGTGTGTGTGTGTGTGTGTGTGTGTGTGTGTGTGTGTGTGTGTGTGTGTGTGTGCTGTGTCCTCGAGTGCTGCAAGTTTGAAAGGCACGTTGGGGCGATTTCGTCTCGCGTTCCGCGCGAAACGCGGCGCCGCGGAACGAACGCGCGGGGAGAGGGTGTGCGTTGAGAGAGAGAAAGAAAGGACGAAGTGCGGGGGAAACTTAAGAATTTGAGTCCCGTTATGCACATCAGCATGCGTGTCACACGCAGTGAGTGTGTGTGCGTGCGCGCACATGCGGGAAGAGTGCGCCTAGCAGACATCGCGAAAGATAGGAAAGGCAAGAATAAAATAAAGATCTGTGGATATCTCTTCTATCTTTTTCGGCTTGTTATTTCTTCGATGCACGCAGCGTGTACTTTATTCTTCCTTCGGCTCCGCGCTGTCGCCTTCTCTCATTGTGGTCGTCGTCGAAGCCATCGACGGCAGCACCACCGAGAGAGGCGTCTGTTTGGCATCTCGCGGCTTAAAAACCTCTTCGGGTCAAAGGCAGCATACGGGAGATGGTGCGTACTGTTTATTGCCGCGGCCTTGTTCTCACGACGGGGCGCTTCCGTTCATTGCATGCACGCTTCCTCGGCGTGTGCGTAGTGTATGTGCTTGTGCGAACAGTGTGAGTGCGTGAGTGAGTGAGTGAGTGAGTGAGTGAGTGAGTGAGTGAGTGAGTGAGTGAGTGAGTGTGTGCTTGTATAGTATTTGCATTTGTGTATATGTATGTAGTATGTGTATGCGTGTTTCTGTATTTGTATATGAGGGCTTTGTTTCTCGCTTTGCACATGTCGTGAAAACGTCTCCTGTTTCCTCCCTGGATGCTCAAATCGAGGATTGGTAAGAAGACAGACAGACAGACAGACAGACAGACAGACAGACAGACAGACAGACAGACAGACAGACAGACAGACAGACAGACAGACAGACAGACAACACAGACAGAGAGACAGACAGACAGACAGACAGACAGACAGACAGACAGACAGACAGACAGACAGACAGACAGACAGACAGAAAACAAGCAAGCAAAGAGCAACTCACCAATAACCGAACAATGGATGAAAGCTATTGATAGACATCGAGAGTTAGAGGAACAGAAAGGGTTTCTTTGCATAAGTGAGTTAACTGCACCCGACACGATTCCGCCAGTATATGTACATAATTAGCAGCGCTGTTAGGAAATGCTCCCGAGAAGCAAGACGGTAACGGCGACCTGAAAGACACTCGGAAAGGCAAGCTCATGGTGACGCATGCGGCCGGCCGGATTTGCGCAGGCGGTCGTTCGCACGTGCAAACAGTTCGAGATTTAAGAGGTATACACTTAATTGGTTCTCACGGGCTTTCCAACATTGCGCTTGCGTAGTGGTCAGCAAATCAAGAGGCACGCGCATTCTTGCCTTTGCACTACTTCGCTAAATGGATGCCTAATCGAGCGATTTCTCGTTCATGAATAGCGTCTGTCACTGGATGACCGCGTTCGCTAATATGTTTTATACAATGACTGACCGTTGTGCATCGAATCACGAACAGTTCGAACGTACGAACTGGCTTGCCAACACGGTCACGTGTGCCCGCGTTCCCAATGAACTTCTTAAAGCTACAGAGTTGTTCGTAAGAACAGATGACAGCCAACCGTCAAGTTGGGCGTATAATTCCCAACTGGACCGTTGCACTTTAACGAAAGCACTTCAGAACGAAAACACTCGTGAATTCGCTGAACTGTGGATGTTTCGGCTAAATGACAAGCAAGGCCTTGCACATTGACCTGATATCTAACACCATCGCTGAAAAACTAACGCTGCATTCGCCGAAGAGAGAACTCTCTAACTCCGCTTTCACAAGCCGTCATTCTGAAGGACGCCATCGGAGTGAAAGTTAAAAAAAAAAAAGCAATAATGGCGTTACACTCAGTCGATTTGGTTGGCGATAAAGAACTTACTACTATGGCTAATGGAAATTTATGAGCGGCCTGGAGAGGGCACACGTATACAACTTGAGCTGTGCCGTAAATAATCGTACAGTCTGTTTCCAAACCGATATTATACTTGTAATGTGTAGATTTAAACGTCACGTATGAATAAGCTACAAAGTATAGCTCTCCCGTTGAACATTGTTGCCCGATAGAAGACGATTATGATCGGCATGTAGACGCTGAGTCACTTCATACAGCTTTCTCAATGCAAACGAGTGTGCTCCTGGTCACAAGCTAAAATCGCGGCCAGGGTACGTCACCGCCGGCTCCCAGCCTATAACTTGCTTCGCAGCGATGTACGGACACGCCCGCCAGTTTTCAAGCAGTGCCTCGAGGCGAACCCAAAATAAGATCAAAAACTGAAAATTGTGCTGCCAGAGAAGCTCCCTCCCGTGTAATTTCCCTGCGAGTTCCGCCAAATAAACTGCTCCTTAGGCTAATGAGAACAGCGATGTCGCGTGCTGTATTATAATTCGCGGCCGACGCAATCTCCCCATCGTTCAAGCTGGGCTCGTCTCCACCCCACGAACGCGCATGTGCGACGGCGCACCTCAGAAGCCAAGCCGACGGATGCCTCAAGGAAGCACCGTTCTGCAGAGCTCGCGCAAGATGATGAATTGGACAGATAATGAAGGTCACCTCTGAAGGCCGCTCAGCGAGCAACAAACAAGGGCAAGACGCCGCCCCCATCACTATAGAATTCGCGAGCACCCCATGTGGAAAGGGTTGCGCGTATATTCCGCAAGGGGGCGCGGCGAGCGATGTTGTTGCCACTCGCGCGCATGTGTGCTTAAGCACGCGCGGCCAATTAAAGCCGGGGCGGCTTGGCATATAAGGGCATCGTCAGGACATGCCTATTAGAGGTCATGCGCATCAAGATCGAACAGCTGCGCAAGCAGCGACGACGCTTTTGCTTTGCTCGAACGCGCATGCCTCACGAGCGCGACGAGAGGGCGCAGCTGAGTGAAAGATGAATGAAAGGGCGAATTTACACGACTAATCAAGGTCGCATGTATGAACGAAGGCCGCAAAAACACCGTCATTGCGGAGACCCGGAAAAGGGGTTGCCGCCGTTTTCGGGGAGGTGGCGCCGTGGCTGTATTGATATGTGCCGCATTAATCCGAATGTAAGCCCCTCTTTCGTTGTGTTCCTTTTCGTGCACCCGTGCAGTTGGCTCCAAAGGTTTACGGGACACGGGTTCCACGGCGAGCGCGAATTTCTGCACTGATAAGGCGTGGCGCTCTAATCACTGTGTATGTCGTGAAAGGCTACTCAAACTCTTAATACGAGGCTATTTTCTCACACTTCAGCAGAATTTTTTTTCGCGATTCCCATGTCCCTCAAACCTTCGCGACCATCTGTACATATACAGACATTGTGTCTTTCTTTCAAGAACGAATATTCTGAGGCTATTGGGAAGGCGCTTACACTAAAAGCACGCTTTTATCGATGAACTTAATAGGGAGTTTTAGAATAGGGGCCCCAATAGTTTGGGGCCCCAAAGAGCTTTGCGGGCGTTAGCGTTGGGGCACGCAGGAGTGAAGAGTTTTAGAATAGGGTTTTACGTTTGCGGATAGCGTCTTGCGCTGACAGCGCCACTACGGCGTCAAAGAAAAGCTATTAGAAATAATTAAATAAAATATACCATTTTATGATAGCAATAATAATCTTGACTTGCGTGTATTCGCGTTTAATTACAATTTAGAGGTTATTCTGTAAGCAGCAAACAATTAGTTGCATTTAGTTTTGAGCAAACCAACTTTACTAGCCTTCACCAGCCAAGCTTAGCCGTGTTAGGCCTACGAACCATAAAATCCACAATCGAATTCAAAATCAGCGGCGTCTAATGAGTCAATCTTCATAACACACGCTAGTTGAGAGAAAGCGATAACCGCAGTCACTGCTCCTAGCTTGCGAACCTCACGCGTTACCACGAATCGAACCCAGTTTTGTGCTAGGTTAGAGCCGTCGCTTCGATGGGTGCCGCCATGTTTGCCGACGCAAAGCTTTTGGGACCGCTATTTGGGTTCCCGCTAAATCGGTGAAATAGCGTTCCCAACGCAAAACCCAAACGGAGTTTGCGTCTTGCGCATGCGCAGTGGCTTCGACGCTATTTCTTTGGGGCCCCAAAACATTTGGGGCCCCTATTCTAAAACTCTCTAATGTGTTTTCCTCTTCTATCTGAAGTAAAACCCTAAAGGTAGAGGGACCCACGTGATACATAGGCTCGCAGGAAAGTGGAAACTTGATAGTGGAAAGTGATAAGTGGTCGAACAAGGGACGTGTGTCTTTGCAGGCGAGGTTTCGAAAAGCGAATTGTTCATGACCAAGATGAGGAGAAGGTGGGGAGCGGCTGCAATGGGTGATGAGGTCTGCAGGCCTGTAATGATGCATTTTCTGCCACGTGAAGCGTAACTGAATCAAGTATAGTTTGACAAAGCTGCACCCGCTCCCACCTTCTTTTTTTTTTTTTCTCCCTCTACGAAAGCCCCTTCCACCCGCCTACAAGAAAGTACTTTTACTCAATCAATTCTATACGTGCTGTCTATAGATCAATGTTGTTAGCGAGGCTACTTCATTTTGTCCACTGCCTTGCATAGACTTCCGAGCGGGTCCCTGCTTGCAGAAAGTACGCAGGACGTAAGTTAACAGCCCGCCTATCGAAATACATAAGCATCGCGATCGACTACGTCTATAAACTTTCTACGCACGGTCTGAAAAATTCTAAACAGCTGGGGAATACGACGAAGGCAGCGGGAGGCGCGAAGAAGACACACGTGACGCTACATGCGTCTTCTTCGAGGGATCACTTTAACGTCGCATTCCTGCGTTGTTCCCCTGCGGTGCTGAAGAAACAACAAGCCTAACTCAAAACGCTGCTCAGCTTCCCGAGGGAAGCTACCCTCGCAAAATAACCGTGCCGTGGTACTCAAGACGATTTCGACTCAACAATACCGAACACGCAATAAGAAACGCAAGCATATACCAAGAGGAAGTCGAATACGGTCACTACTTGCCCAATAAATAAACTCACGCAGAAACCCCTCTGGTAGTTGTCGAAGCGTGCGTAAGCATTGTGCCGCTTGCTCACCTCCACGTAGCCCGGTGTCATTATCAATGTTACGAAACTTGATTCGACCAGTATAAACTAGCATAAACGACAGCGTTGCAGCGATACGAACTGCTGCAGACGGCGGCACAAGGTGCGCTGATGACTTTCCGATCATTATAAGCCGTTATCGCCTTACCCATCCGCGTCGAACCATTATCAACCGCGGCCAAACGTACTCCGGCGGCGGCTGCGTATGGCGCGGTCGCGCGTGCCTGCGTTATCGCCGCTTAGTTCGCGTTGAAGCGAGACATGCGCGGGTCTTATCTTGAAAGCTATCTGCGATGGGGACACAGTGCGGCGAGCGCTGATAGCTTCGTGCGCGCTACGTTCTCGCCGCCTAGTTCGCGCTGAAGTGAGAGGCAGCACGAAGGTCAATTATCTCGTTGCTGCGGGTCCTTATCTCGAAAGCGATCGTCTTACGGGACGGACGGACAGTTTTTCTCGTTCTGTAAGCATCGAAATGCTTGCGCATTAAAAAAAAAAACACATCGGGTATAGTTGATTGACGTCGGCCGAAACTCCGCACCAACGCAACAATGTCTTACGATGACGTCAGAAACTCAATAAAAAAAAAAAGAAGACGCCGGAAGTTCTGCAACCAAGCCGTGTATAGGGGGGACAGCGGCGCAGCGCAAACACGCACCGCTTGGGTGTGGGTGTGCTCGCGTCCGGCAGAAGGCGACGAGCGGGCAGGCATCGCCGGGGCGCGTGTGTGTGTTTTCATCGCGCTCGCTCCCTTGGCAGTGGCGCAACGCGCGCGAGCCTTTTTTTGTAAGTGCATAGAAAGCGAAAGGTGTCCGCGCACGCGGTGTCAAGGTCGCGGCGACCGCGAAGGCGATGCTCGCCCAACTATAGCGTAATGCGAGCCCCGCTGCCGGTGTGTGTGTGTGTGGTGCCCTTCTTTTAATTTGCGCTTTCGGCTTCCGCTTTCGCTGCTGCTGCTAGGTTACATAACGCTCGCGCGCGACCTTGCACGCAAGCCCAGCGCATCTGCCGCGCTGAAATGCGACGAGCAAAGAAAAACAATCACGATGAGAATGAAGGAAGAGAAAGTGAGGCCGGGTCGGCGCAAATTAGCGTCCGGTTCATCAGGCGCCGCGTGAGCTCGGTTTTCGTGATGAAAACAAGTCCGACCGTGAGAGAGAGAGATGGGGCGAGCCGAGAATAAAAATGTATGGGACATTTGGTTTGGAGGCAAACCTAAGCGGGCGGAATGATTTAGCGATCGTAAACATACCTGAACCTTGATCCGAAATTCTCGCTTTATAGCGTGTGCTCGTTCTTTTTCTTTCTTTGTTTTTCTTTCTTTCACTTTCTTTTTCCTTAAGAGCAGTTCTAGCAAGGTCTTCAAACGGAAGGCGCACCATTACATTTGCCCTAAAAGGCGAGGTAATTCTCGTTTAATCAGCGATCTGTTTACGAACAAATTCTTCCCACTATAATTAGGTTTTGAGCTTCGGTAAAAAATTTCTCGTTATCTCCTTTGTTTTTCTTGTTTCTTTCCTCACACACACACTCTCTCTCTCTGTTCTTTCTTTCTCTTTTTTTTTCGACGTTTCTCTGAAGGACTATCGACCATGAAGTTGACGTAGAGGTATAGGGCGCCTATACAACATGTGTATAGCAAAACCTCGCTTCGGACTTTTTTTTTTTCCCCTTAGTATCTGATGGTAAAGCGTACACAGGCCAGTTAATGCTTCGTCACTTCAACCGCTTGTGCTCTATACGCCTTACAGCACGACGTCCACCAGATTGCATTCGTCGTTCACTTATAGCACGCCTCTGGCGGACAGTGGAGCTCTTCCAAAGCTGAGTGCCTTTTAAGGTATCTCGTGATTCAACGAAATTCATCGGTCGTTAAAATGCCTCCTTTCGCCGTATACCTTCGCATTGACCTTGCGTGGCTTTTAATGTTGCCGTGGTATACGCACTATACGCCAAGCTGTAGGCGCGTTTCGCTATATATTTTGTGACTGTACGAACCAAAAAAGCAGCTTGTACATTACATAAAGATCCGCAGAAGTAGCATATTCCTGAAGTAAACGCGTACATTCTTTGCGATCAAAGCGCTGGGACGCCGGCCAAGGACGAAACCGTAATGACGTCAGCTGCGAGGGAAATAGCTCGTTTACTGGCTCATTTCTAGCGTAGTAAGTATTTCTTTTATATTTTGTTCCTTGGTGCAGTAAAATGAAGCCCTTCTTTCATTTCGTACATTCCGTCTTGTGTGTGTGTCCCTTGCAGCTGCGTTGCCGCACAAGTCTTTCCGTTCTTTTTTCGTTAACTGCAAATACAGAGGGAAAGGAGTAAAGTGCATTCGAGAGGGAGTCAATGAGTCATCCTGAACATTTCTTTAGGCTTTTTGTGAACTAAAAGGGCCGACGTATGCTAAAGAAATAATGAAATCCGAGAAGGCAAAGTGACGTCGTCTGTGCTCCGTCTCAGCCGCGAAATTCAAGAGCGGAAGTTTCGCCACACTTTTCACCATTGATAATTAAGCTTCGTGTCCTAATAAATAAAATACCAGTGCTGTTTTGAAACAGTCACACACGTGTGTAAATTGTGTCAGTGTTTCTATTAGTGTCTCTTCAAGCTCCAATGGTGGCGGAGTCGACGGAAAATTAACCTTGCAAACTACATTCGATCCCATTTAAACAGAAAACATTGTGAACGCAACAAAACGTCCACAGAATTAAACGCAACACTATATCTATACTCGCTTTGCCGAGGGAACTGGAATGGAATTCGTTGCTGCCTGATCGCCTCCGCACGAAACCGCTAGACCAGAGGAGCGGAGTGCAGACGACCCTGAAGCAGGGGCAGAAGGCGCGCCTTCTGGTGGCGAGCGCGGGAACGAAATGTGTAGCAGCCGCAGCAGCAGCTCGACCACTTTCTCCGCTCCTAATTGGCCGCAGCTCTCGCCGACGGCAGTGCATGCACAGCGAGCACAGCGGGTACAAGGGGTGGGTTCGCGGGCTGCCTGCCTGCACCGCAAGCCGGAGCCAGTATCTGGGTTAATGGCGACGCCCGCCCGGCCGGTTACAAAACACACGCTGCTGCCGCGCACAACACATGCTTCTGTGCGCGTCTCTCTGGGGAGCAGGGAAGGAAGCACGAAGGCGCGCTGTGAGCTGCGTCGTGTCTCTTCGGTCCCGCCCAGCGGAAGATAGGAAGCTCATTATGCCTCGTATATATCGGAGCGCACGGCGGTGTGCGACCAAAAGACACGGTCGCCTGCCTGTTGGTCGTTGATGCCCTCGGCACGGTCGCAGGCTCGGTGTGCCAGCGTATGGCCGCGTGTTTGTCTTGGCGACGAAGAGGAAAGCCAGCGTTGTTTGTACGGACGGCGAGAGAGGGCTCTGAGACATTAGGAAAATTGCGAAGATTGCCGTTCACCTGTCGACCGATTAGCAGTGCCTCTTGCGGTTTATATATATATATATATATATATTGTTACGGTTAATGTTAAACCGGCTTTATTCAAGGGACGAGATGGATGGTAAAGTCAAGATGGCGTCCTGAGGCTGCACCAGCTCACTTCTTCTTCCTCTTCTTCTCGCCCGGCTCATGCCGTAGCAATCCCCGGTTGCCAGACGAAGCCCGCTGGGCGAGTCCAAATCACTCGGAAAGCGTAGGGTGAAACCGCTTAAGACGGGCAACATGTACTAACTGGGTCCGGCTAGACCGACGACCAGTCGACGTCAAGCGTGCCACTACGTACGTCAAGTCACTCAAGCGATCTACGATGACGAATGGGCCCGTGTACTGAGGTAAAAACTTTTCGCATAAGCCACGTTTACGTTGAGGAGTCCACAACCACACAAAGTCTCCTTTGGCGTACGAGACAGACTGGTGTCGGCTGTCATAGCGCTCTTTCGATCGGTCTTGCGATGCCACAGTACGAAGACGAGCGATACGCCGGGCTTCTTCGGCAAGACAAAGCGTCTTGGCAACAGAGTACTCGCTGTGAAAGTCAAACGGTAGTATAGTGTCAATGCAGCTTAGCGGTGAACGTGCGTAAAGGAGATAAAAAGGACTGTAATCGGTCGTCTCATGCTTTGCAGTATTATACGCATAGGTGATGAAGGGGAGTACGTCATCCCAGTCCTTGTGATCGGAAGATACGTACATGGCCAGCATGTTAGTTAGAGTTCTGTTCGTACGTTCTACAAGCCCATTTGTCTGAGGGTGATAAGGCGTTGAATGACGGAATTGCGAACTGCAGAGACGAAGCAGTTCTTCTACGGCGTCCGCAACGAACTGACGACCGCGATCGCTAATGATCACACGGGGGGGACCATGTCGAAGAATAATGAATCGAAGCAAAAACGTTGCAACGGACGCAGCTGTTGAAGATGGCACGGCCGCCGTTTCCGCGTAACGGGTCAGATGGTCGACACATACGATCACCCATCGGTTGTCGTTAGATGATCGGGGAAATGGGCCCAGAAGATCGATACCCACTTGTTCAAATGGCAGGCGAGGCGGCGGCAGAGGTTGGAGAAGACCTGGCGGAGCGGTCGTAGGGCGCTTGTAGCGTTGACATTGTTCGCAACTGGCGACGTAGTGCTTGACCGTGGCCCGCATTCTGGGCCAGTAAAAACGCTCCTGTGTCCGGTTCAAAGTTCTTATGAATCCTAGATGGCCAGAGGTCACATCGTTGTGCATGGCTCTCAGTATGTCCGTTCGCAGACTCTGCGGCACCACCAGAAGGAAGCGTGCGCCTTTAACCGAATAATTGGTCTTGTAAAGCAGGCCGTCACGGACACAAAATCGACCGGTGGCTCCAGGACGCGATGCGGCCACAAATAGAGGTTCCAAACCAATATCATTTTCCTGCTCTGCTTTGAAAGTCATCGAGTCTGGGAATGTAGAAGAAATGGGAGCAAAACAGTCATCAAAATTGTCTTCGTCACACTCCGTCGTCGTCAGAGGAAGGCGGGAGAGACAGTCCGCATCTGCGTGGCGACGCCCGGACTTGTAGGAAATAACGAAGTCGTACTCCTGCAGTCGAAGAGCCCAACGTGCCAGTCGTCCACTCGGGTCACGGAGATTCACCAACCAGCACAACGCGTGGTGGTCAGTAATGATAGTGAACGGGCGTCCGTAGATATAAGGTCGAAATTTGTGGACAGCGAAAACAGCTGCCAAGCATTCTTGCTCGGTCACAGTGTAATTGCGTTCCGCCTTAGTCAAAGAGCGACTAGCATAAGCCACAACGTGTTCAGCTCCTTGATGACGTTGCACAAGTACGGCGCCGATGCCGATGCCACTGGCATCAGCGTGCACTTCCGTAGGTGCGCATGCATCGAAGTGACGCAATATGGGCCCTGATGTTAGTAGAAATTTTAGCTGACGGAACGCGTCGTCGCAAGCCGATGTCCAGTTGAAAGGGACGGCTTTTTGGAGAAGACATGTTAGGGGGTACACCACGTCGGCGAATCTTGGGACGAAGCGCCGAAAATACGAGCACAGGCCCAAGAAACTCCTCAACTCCCGCACTGACTTCGGTGCTTCGAAGGAGCTGACTGCCTCAATCTTCCGTGGATCTGGCCTCACACCGTTTTTGTCGACCAGATGCCCAAGTACTAACGTCTCGGTTTCTCCAAAACGACATTTCTTGGAATTTAGGATCAAGCCGGCTTGTTTGACACAATCCAGAACAAGATTGAGACGGCTGTTATGTTCACTCAATGTGCTGCCAAAAATAACCACATCATCGAGGTAGCACAAACAAATTTCCCATTTAAGTCCTCGGAGGATAGTATCCATGAATCGTTCGAATGTTGCTGGCGCGTTACAAAGGCCGAACGGCATAACGTTAAATTCATAAAGACCGTCTGGTGTCACGAAGGCCGTTTTCTCCTTATCGTCTGGGTGCATGGGTATCTGCCAATACCCCGATCGCAAATCCAGTGATGAAAAGTAGGCAGCGGAATGTAGACAGTCGATGACATCATCAATTCTAGGAAGCGGATACACATCCTTTTTGGTGACCGCATTCAGTTTCCTGTAATCAACGCAAAACCGCCACGATCCATCCTTCTTCTTTACTAAGATTACTGGTGCTGCCCACGGACTAGAAGACTCTTGGACAACACTTTTACGCAGCATGTCTTTCACCTGTTCAGCAATAACTGTCCTCTCTGCTGAAGAAACGCGGTAAGGCTTTTGCCGAATGGGGTGCGCAGATCCGGTGTCAATTCTGTGGCGAGCACGAGAACGCGGGAGTGAAGCCTGCTTGTCGCCTTGTGTGAAATCGAACACAGAAAGATGTGCCCACAAAACTTGTGCGAGAGCGCGGCGCTCATGTGAGGGCAGTGCCTTGTTGATCATTCGTAGGATCTGCTCTTCAGAAATGCTTCTTTGGGGATCGCTAGTATGAGACTGCTCCTCCTCGCTTAGAACTGTAATGGAGCTGTAAGTAATCTCGTCAAATTCAGCAAGCTTCATATCACGCGGGAGAACGGCAGGGACGCAAGAACAATTGAAAGCCCATAAATTGGAGGCGCCATTCACTACTCTCACGACAGAGCGTGGTACAAGTACATCTTTCTTTGCGCAGCTCGACGTAAGTGGCTGGACTTGCGCGTCAAACGATGAAAGGTCGGCAGCAGCGAAATTGACAGGGATACGTGACAGCGACCAAGGCGGTAGCAGCAAATCGTTCGAAACAACACAATAGTTTTTCACTGGTAAGGATGTGTCGGCAAGGGTGGCGAGAAGCGCGCTATTCAAAGTAATTTCGCCTGTGCCACAGTTAACGGATGCACCACAATCCTGAAGAAAGTCAATCCCGAGAATCACATCATGAGTGCATCGCGGTAGTACGAGAAATTCTGTTTTAAGATCTTCTCCTCCGAATAAAACACTTGCAACACAAATACCAAGGGGAACTAGGCACTCTCCGCTGACACCACGAAACGTCACACCATCATTCCACGGGAACATAACTTTCCTACCCAGCCTCTCTTTGAAAGTCACACTCATGACGGAAACGGTAGCACCAGTATCCACTAATGCTGTTGCAGGTATACTATCAATTAACACACGCACTTTGTTCTTCACCATCATAATAGGCAGAGGAGTATTTCGCAGATACACAGACTGTCCGGCGACCTTACCTCCATCGGCCGCGCCGGCTAGTTTCCCGACGGCGGTGGAGACGTAGCACGTCGCCGTGGTGACGGTGAACGGCGTTGGCGACTGGTTGGGGGCGTCAGGCTGCGGTCAGAAGCTGGCGAGCCACTCCTTCTACTATACTGACGGAAGGTATTCCGAGGTGGCGCGCCTGTGGTGTTTGCGGGGTCTATCGGCCAACGGTCGTCATAACTATCACGTCCAAAATTAGGCCAAGTTGGTGGTGGGCCATATGTTGTTGTCTGTCGGCGCCGGCGACAAAAACGAGCAATGTGTCCTGAGGCGCCACAGCTGTAACATACAGGAGATGCGCGACCGACGTTGTATGCCTCGGAGTCAACCCTGGGACGCTGCGAATAATAAACGCGATCTTCCGAATTCCGATTCGTGGTGGTAGCTCGACGAGTTCGTTGATCGTGCGTCATGTCGTCGGGAAAGGTACGTCGGTGCTGTCGCAGCTGATCACCTCGACAGTCTGCAACGCCTGGCATGACAGACAATGCTGACACAGCAGATGCATGTTCTTGAGGTTGGTTGGAAGCGCAACCAAGCTGTTCGACATCCGCCCCTTTGGTGTGTCGTTCAAGTTCTTCGCGGACAATTTGCCTTATAGTTGCCGCAAGGTCAAATTGAAAGCTGTAGTTGTCGTTTTCGTCAACGCTTGCCACCGTTGTGACATTTGCTAGCCTGCCAAACTTTGGCGTGATACGGCGCAGCTTCAAGGCCTCAAATGTGCGGCAATGCTTGATGAGGTCGGCGACCGAGGCGAGACTCTCCTTTCCGATTAAATAATTGTAAACATCCTCGGCTATGCCTTTGAGAAGGTGTCCAACCTTGTCCTCTTCGGACATTCGAGGATTGACAGTCTTGCAAAGCTTCAGGATCGCCTCTATGTACGTAGTACAGGTCTCACCTGGGACTTGAGCGCGCTGAAGCAATGTCTGCTCCGCCCGCTTCCGTTTCGTGGTGGAATCGCCAAAGCACTCTGTGAGGTGAGTAACGAAGCTGTCCCACGTTGTGAACGTATCTTCATGGTTCTCGAACCACACTAGCGCCGTGTCTGTGAGGAACAGAACCACATTGTCGAGCTGAGTCGTGGAGTTCCAGCCGTTGTACTTGCTCACACGCTTGTAGTGGGTGAGCCATTCCTCCACGTCTTCGCCGAATTTTCCAGAGAAAGGGCGGGGCTCCATCTGATGCATCCAGGCGCCGGTTGTTCGCACTGGAGCTGCCAGAGAAGGCTGTTCGTCGCTGCTGTGGGACATCGGGATATCAAGCGGTGTTGGAGGCAGTCGAGCGAGGCGTCGGCTCCGGCGTGGCACTTGCTGCAGCAGCTCCGTCGTCTTGGTCGAAGTACCCCGCACCTACCGAAGTACCGGTGGAGGTACTGGGATCGATACCCAGCACCTCCACCACAAAACTGTTACGGTTAATGTTAAACCGGCTTTATTCAAGGGACGAGATGGATGGTAAAGTCAAGATGGCGTCCTGAGGCTGCACCAGCTCACTTCTTCTTCCTCTTCTTCTCGCCCGGCTCATGCCGTAGCAATATATATATATATATATATATATATATATATATATATATATATATAAGAAAGGGGGAGGGGGAGTGGGATGGGACGAAACCGTGGGCTGGACTTGGATGCAGCGAAGCCGGCGAAGTATAATGCGAAATTGCAGAGATGTGTTCCTCTTCTTCTTCGTGTTGTTCGGAAATGACTATAGGGGCTTCTCCCGCTGAGACACCAGGCGAGCACTTCAGTCGCTTTGGATGAAGTTTGTTGCTATAGCTTCCTCGTGAAATCGACACGACAGGAACAGCGCGGATTGAGACAACTGAGATTGCACGCGTTCCCATCTCTCACGTTCTTCTGCGCACTGCACGTTATCAGCTGAGAGGGATAAGATTTTCGACGATTTCTTCATCTCTGTCTTATACAGTTGGTCATCGTCGGGAATCATAACTGGTTCCATAAAGTCGCGAGGTTATAATCACCGATCCGACGCGGTTAGCGCGCAGAGAAGGACGTCTTCAGTCGTATACGAGAATAGAGCGAACCGCGATTGGTAACGTTTCAGTGACGAGTCGGGGATGTCGTACCACCAGTGACAGGCGCCGCGCGAAGAGCATTGTCGTCGACTGACAGCCGCTCATTCAGAACGGATCAGCAGCCGTGACATTTCTCGAGGAAGTTGTCTCTTGAGGGCGCGCTTTGTTGTGGAAATCGACTTCCGTCGTCGGTGGTCCGCGTCCGCTTGCAGCATTCGTCACGCAAGCGCAACAGCTAGGGAAATCGGAAGCGAGAAGGGGTGGCCTCACGCGGCTTTTGTTTTGCGCATCGGGGATACATCTGGAAATATCTTGCAATAGCAAGTGCAACACGTTACTTTTCGCAATATATGCTATATATTAACACTATTGTGGGGCACAAAGCCATCCGCACTGGCAGTATCAAAAGCCGGCACATAATCAAACAAAACAATGAAAACAAAGAATAAGGTATAAGTTGGTAGATGTTAGGGACGGAACGTACAAAATGGAGCAGACGACGATAAAGCAGACAGGACGAGGCGCTTGTCCTGTCTCTCTCTTCCATGCTTTTTTTTAAATATGTTTATTTAATTTTTCTTTGTCGTCTGCTCCAGCATATGTTTGCTGTCAGGAGATATGAAGACGCCCGGAAGCATATTTCATGCAAGTTTCCTTCTTCTGTATTTCTTCAAATATCGCTTTGAGGATCTGTCTCTTCGCTCGCAGCAGACGTGCGAATTGACATACGAGCCACGCCTCACGCGTAGCCCGTACACGTTGCGACACCGTGGGATGCTGTTGAAGATGAACGCGCCGACACCGGGTGAAACAAGCTATAAAGATGAGAAACGAGTCACTTTTGAACTGGCGCGATAATCGCTTCCTTTCACTTCCGTTCGAGTTATAGGCACGTAATATATATAGTTCTTATACGCGTGTAATTTCGGGATGGTCTCATGCGTCGGGACCAGACCGCTCTCCACACTTTGTTTCTTTAACGTCTTCTTCTTTTCCTTCACGATTTAAGGCTCCCACGCAGTCTCCGAGTAAGCGTGATTTACAGCTACAACGACACTCGGCCATTAGGACAGGACGTACACCCGCGAGCTTGTGCAAACACACCGTCAGCAAAGACAGACTCGATTCCGAGTAAATAGGCGAGTGGGCCAAGACGCTGCAGTCTCAGCAGCCGAAGCTAACGCATTCAATCGCCTACGGCGACCATTTCGTGTGTTTTTCTTTCTCTCTCTCTCTCTCTCTCTCTCTCTTTTCTTTCACTTGTACCTTTATACTAGGCAGCTCGCCGGCCCCCTCGCCCTCCTTCGCACGAAGTCTATAGCTGCTGCTTCCACGGCGTATAGCCTGCTAGGCACACGGAGGCGCGTGCGACCGACCGGTGGACAGATTTATTGACCAGGCGCAAACACAGCCTGGATTTCCTACGAGCGCATTCACCGGGGCTCCCGCCAACCACGGCAGGCGGAGACTTCGAGCCACATTTACCGCGTTTCCTCGCGTAAAGCCAACACTCGCGTGAGACCCCCAGCCCCTGCGGAGTTTGCAGCCGAAGAGCTTGCGAATAGAGAAAATTAAGAAGAAAGAGAAGCAACTAAGTTCGTGTCAAAGGACACATCGCATCAACGCCTGCACCACTGCACGCTCAGTTGAGCGAAAGCGACAACTAAATTGACGAAAGACAATGAATAAAAATTCTCCTAGTGGGATCATCACGGGTTGCACATTCTGTGCAGCAGACGCAGCTTAACAAGGCTCGGCAGGGAGTCATGACTCGCGTAAGATCTATGTCCCGGCAAAAGTGCCCATAAGAATGAAAGAAGTGCGTATCCTACGCGAGTAAATACGGTACGCTTAAAAGAAAAATAAAGGCCTGAAAGGAGAAAGTGTGTCGGTGCAGATAAATATACCTGGACGCGCATGGAAATGTGGGTGGTGATGCTGGGGGTCAGGGAGGTGGCCTCAATGACGACAGGCTAGCAGACGACGTTCAGACAGAGACGCCTGGACGAGCATGCACGTAAAAAAAGGCTTGCAAAGCAGTGAGTAACGTGTGGGTCGGTCGGTCGGCTCGGCTTGGCGCCAGCATACTCCCCGAGTTTCGGCCGGGCGTACTCACGCAGCATATAAAGCACGTCTCCAATGCGTGCACGCGCACGCTTCTGCATAGACTATACCTATATCTCGCTGCCCTAAGCAATTCAGCCTGTTCCCGGGGCTCGGCTCGGCTATATACTTTAGCCAGAGAAGAAGTCAGCCTCACGCACGCCGCTTGAGCCTGCCTCTTCCTCTGCCTCCCGAGGTCCACGCATGGCGCCGCGGTTTGATGCATGGCTGGACCTCACGTACGAGAAGCAAGCATCCTGGAGAGATGCTAGAGTCATTTATTGAATACGCCCCAGAGAGAGAGGGGGGCTAGAATGTGAAGGCGGAGAGGCAACGCAAAAGACGCCAATGCTGGGGAGAAGGAAACGGGAAGAGTTGGGGGGCGAGCGCGCAGGAAGGCTTTTGCGTAATGCGGATTCCTTTCCGGGGCTCCGTCCTGATGCCGCGCTACATAACTCTTGACGGCTCGGCGAGCACAATCAAGCACAAGCACAGGGGCCTCGCATTTCTCAAGGGTTGTTGTTCCTATACGGGACGTCCCACCGCGGGCACGCATGCATGCGGTCCGGATTTCTTGCAGCGCGTGCATCTTTAACGTGGCGCCGGCGACGCTCGGAGACTATTCGGTCTCTCTCTCTCTCTCTCTCTCTCTCTCTCTCTCTCTCTCTCTCTCTCTCTCTCTCTCTCTCTCTCTCCGTTCCGTTCTGTTTTGTTTTTGTCTTTTTATATGTGTTCGCTTGCACCGAGCCGAGTTTCTTTTTCGTGCGGGTTCCTCGTCCTTAAACGTTTGCCTTAAATGCAAGGCGCGCAGGGTTCATGCACGACAGACATGCGGTGCGTAACTGAAAAAAAAAAAAGGCTTGTTTATATTTTTTTTCATAATTTTGACGTTTTGTTTCTCGCCCTTATCGTTGCGCCTGGCTATATGCATTACTTTATTAGACAAGGTCGTCTATGCAAAACCGCGAAGCGACGTCCCTTTCTGCGTAAAGCGGGTTGGTGATCCAGTCGAGAGCGCAGACGGTATAAGACGTTCCCCTTCTTCCCCCCCCCCCCCTATCCAATTCCACGTACAGGTGTCTGCCGTATCCAGCAAAACTGATGTGGCGAGATCTCGCGAAAGGGCGATCATTCACCGCGAAGCATCCTGCGCGCGTCTCTTGGCCCGCGACCGTCGAGGAGCTTCGGCAACATAAACACCAAGTGGTGTCCACTGGGCAAACGAATGCCCGAAGAAAGACATAAAAGAAAGGCGAATTCCGCTTCGAAATTAATGGCCTCGGCACACGTCTCCATCACATTTCTGAGCGCTGCTTTCCCTAAGGGTGCCTTCCACGCGCGTATGGCGTGGCGACCTTGGTCTGGTCATTTAGTATAGTGTATATGCAGCTTAGTTTCGGTATAGCGAAAAGGGATCCGCGTCTGGCTGAACGCCTGCCGCATGCACGTACATCACGCGCCGAATGAACTGCAGTTTTTTGCGTTAACGCACTGAGCGGACTGCGATATCTTGAACGGACCTGCTTTATCACGACCTGCCCGCTGAGCGCGAGCTTTCTGCAAGAAATGCTGGAAGTGAAGTGCCTTAAGCGATTACGAAACAAGAAAGTCAAAACATCCCCTTCGACGAAAAGGAAGGTTTAGCAACGTGAACGTATAAAAACTCCCATAAGTGCTACTAGAGCTTTGTTAAGGTGACAAAGCATGGGAAGATCATAACAAGAAAAGTGTAACTAAGACTTCACTGAACGAGCTGGGAAAGCGTATAAACACTTGCCGCAGGCGCAAACACACACATTAAAGGGAACCAGAGAGAAATCTAAGTGCGCGGCACGACACTCATGAAACTGCAGTGAAACGTTTAAGGCGTTCCCGCTACAAGAGAAACAGATGAACAAAATGCGTATTCTGTTAGGATGTATCAGTATAGGCACGTAGAATATTAACACAACCGTGACCTACAAAACAGTCTCATATATACGGCGGTCCGGCATGGATGCCACACAACGTCAATCTTGAAGCTAAAACAAGAAAAAAGAAGAAAAAAAAAAGCATCAGTGCAGCTACGCAGCACTAGGCGGACTGGTTATTCTCGGCGAAAAAAACAAAAGAAAAACGAAAGAAACGCAAGAAAACGGGGTAGTGGAGAAAGGACCTGTTGGTCGTAGCTTTACAACGCCTTTCTACAGTGTTGATAGTTATGATTCGTATAGCAGTGATTACAAAGACGCCAATTTTGGCCACCGCCCCGAATTTCAGAGAGCGTCAGCCG
The DNA here is from genome assembly GCF_050947875.1 of Dermacentor variabilis. Classification (NCBI taxonomy): domain Eukaryota; kingdom Metazoa; phylum Arthropoda; class Arachnida; order Ixodida; family Ixodidae; genus Dermacentor; species Dermacentor variabilis. The sequence continues at coordinate 43,777,275 of NC_134570.1, read as the reverse complement.
CTTGCCAAATCGAGGGTGCGATTAAGTCAAGTCCACGCCGCAATTATGGTTACGCGAATGCCATCAAGTCATGCAGGGCGGCGGGATGACGCCTCCGTCATCTTCTCGCGCATCCTTTCAGCCTTGATCCAAGCTTTGTTTCCTGCTTTCGGATCCAAGCTCGATCCTATCGCTCGCAACATTAACGCAAACGCGTGACGTACAGGCGAATAGGAAAACGCGGAGAAGGAAAAAAAGAAATCCTCTCGAGAAGCGAAGACAGCAGCTACAAGAGGGAAGTGCAATGGCTGGTCAGTTTTGGTGACGCCCCTAACTTGGCGCTTAAGAAAGCGGAGGTGTAATAAACGCCGTTTGCGCAAGCAAACGTCCGCCTGCACACCTCAACTTACATCCTGGTCTCCAGCGCTCTCTCGCCAACCCATCTATATATACGTGTACCCCGGACGCGCGCCTGTGAGCTTCGAGTACGCAAACACAGCGAGTCGGGAAGAGTCGCTTTGTTTACATTCCGCATTCCGGTCTGCCACGTCCGTCGTTGATTCCGTTTCACACAAAAAAAAGGCTGTTCTCATTGGCCACTATATATAGCTTCCGCGTACGAGGAATGATGTCGCGTCGTAATTTACTCGGCAGTCGGCATTTTTCGTCACAACCGGTCCCCCGCGTGCAGGCGCATGTCGCTCCCCAAAAACACCTCCAATTATCCCCGTTATGCGTCAGCGGTAGAAACACCCTATGCCCGCAAATTTCCTTATCTCATCATTCCATCAAAATCATCTATTGCCATCACGAGTGTATTCTTTTCCTGCCACCTTATTCAATAACTCTAGTGCCCCCTCTTCAGTCACCTATAGCGCACAACGCTGTCTTTCTGTCTAATATGCCTGTCACGCCGCGTTTCCTCGCCCGCTGTATACAGCCTCCAATGCCTATCATTACGCGTTGCACAGACGAAAAAGCTCATCACTGACGTACGCGCCGACGAGTCTTGAGTTACTAAAACATTCCTTGTCGACACTTCACAGGTGTTCTTTGACGTTCTCTTACCTCGCTCGCAGCGAATTTGCCTCTTACGCTCGAAACTACAATAACATCGTTTGGAGTATATGTGTGCTCAAGACGCGTGACTTCAGACCAAATACAAGGAACTTGGTCGATGCGCGGTGGAGCAATGCCGCTTCTTGCCGCATTATACATGCCCTTCTCCCTGCCTATATATAGCGAGAAATACGTTCCTTTGCATCCTCTTTCAATAAACTTTGTCTACAGATCACGCGGGCAATGTATAGTAATGTATTACACGCATCGCCACACTCCCGAGCAAGAAAGATGCCAGAGCAGGTTGCCAGGCGATCGTGTTCGGCCATGACTCACGTTAAGCCGGAAAGCATGCGTACAGCTGACTGCTGAAGGAAGCTAAAGCCCATGCACTTTCTCGATACGGGCTGACGGAGAGCTTAGGAAGCCATTGCGCGCAAGACGTTGAACGGACAGCAGCTACTTCAAAACGTCAGCGGAACTTTTGTTGGAGCTATCTTTAGGCAGGTAGGCGTATAAATCGAGGAGGAGTCTCCGCTGCTTCTCAGGCAAACGAGGTAAGGGCGTACGAATCCATGCAAGAGAGCCTAAAGGATGTCATATTAATAACAAGGGCCCCATCCGATTGTCAAAGCACGGTCATAATCAACGAAAGGATCTGCCACGAGGGCCTGGGATGGATAATTGGATAAATACATCACGTGGTATGGGCATCTTTCTCATCATTCCTTCCCCCTCTGGCTGTCTCTATAGAAAAGAAAGAGAGAGACAGACGAGCGGTGATCGTCGCGCTTAGATACACAACGAAGCGGTTAATCACAGGGCGCTCTGCTTCAAGCGCCAAATAGCCTCCTGTGGACGTGACAGCCAGGCGCACTCGTTATGTGGAAAGGTTGAACAAACAAAGCGAATCGGCATCGAGAGGCTTGCATGCACGTGCTACTCACCACTGCCCATGACACGCGAGTGCGAGCGTGCGTATGTAGGCGCGTCCAAGGACGTCCGTCCATCGAGAGAGCTTTGTGAAGGCTCGGCTATACGCGACGAAGTAACGCGCAGTGCTGTCGAAGCCGAATTCCGCGTAAAAAAAAAAAGAAGAACGTACACACGCGTTTGGCGCTAGACCGCAGCGTGCGACGAGCGGTATGCGTACGTAACACGCACGTTGACCGTTCGGGTGACTCTGTGATCGTATACGGTTCGTAATCGCGGCGGAAATGCGATCACTATATTGACAGGGGTGCATCGGTGTTTTGATATCTTTTTTTTTTCAATTAAAAGAAGTAATTGAGATCGGTAATTGGAGATCGCAGGGAGAGGCCTTCGTCCTTGCAGTGGACATAAAATAGGCTGATGATGATGATGAGGAGGAGGAGGACACAGACATAAGCGTATTCGACTTTTCGTGAAGCGAAGAGATACCGCGCGGTTGGACCATTAATGCGGAATTACTGGGGCCATATTGCCAAACTGCGATGTCCATGACAGTTTCGCGAGTGACGGTAGAGTGTTTCGGGAGTATTGGAGTTGAACTTGCGTACAGCGGTCTTGACGTCACGTCAAACTTACGTCAGGTCACTGGGCTTCATTAGTTATATATGCGCAGTGGTGCTTCCCGTCAGTTTCGCTGTCGTAAGTTAGGGAAAACCAGGGAGAGCTTATCTAAACATCAAACACCTTGAGTACCGCAGCGAGGAAGGAGGTATAATGAAGTGCCGAGCTTAACTAAAGATAGTTACGGTTGACAACCCCACGCAGGGCACTTAAGAAAGAGAATGCAAAGCGCGCCGACCAGTGCACGCAGCATTGTCTATGTCTATCATGCGTATAGGTATGTTATAGATTTCAAGAAGCAAAGCTGCACGTTCGTTGTTTGAATAAAGCTTTTAACAACAACAACGTTCGTAGCCTTCTAAGCGGACGCCCCCTGTGTTCTGAGGGCGGTCCAAGGCTTTGTGTTGCTGAGTGCAGTGTTTAAGATGATTATAACGAGTCACATCGGTGGCGTGTGCGATAGCGTGGCCCTCTAGAGCATCAACGTGAAACCACCACACGCACAAGTGAGAAAGTTCTGCTAATAACAGCTTATACCGTTTTCAGAGGCGCGAGTGAAAAAAAAAGAAGTGTTTCTTTCCTTACGGTTTTAACAACAGCATACAAACGACTCCTGTCTTCGATCGAACGGCGTTGGAAATTTACTGCCTTTAGGAAAGGAGAACTATAAGAAAAGCTAGCCGAGGCCACGGAACCAGTCGAGAAATCACGCCATCCAAAAACACTGCTGCACAGAACTGCACGCCAGAGCGAAGCGTGCTCTATACATGCCGCTGGAAGGTACACCTCGTCACTAACTCGCTCTGTCTGCGATGTACTTACGCACACACTATGCACATTTGTGACGCAGGACGTTGCGCAGGCGACCCAGATTTGCGTATATACGGTGCGCACGTGTGTTCTCGTGGTGGACCAATGGCAGGGTATATATCGCCGAAGGGATCGTAATCCCATACTCCGTCTCGGCGGCAATAATGAAGACGACAAGCCGTGTATATCACTCCTCGGAGATCGTCGCGATCGCTCGTTTTCCCAAATGGGCCAATGCCGCGTCACCGTGTATTCATGTCATTTACTTGCCGCCCACCGACGCTGTCGTTCGCTGGATCCTCTTTATTGAGGCACTACAACGGAGGAGGCAGCCAGGGGGCACAGCCAGGCCTCAAGGCCAACGTGCGAGCAGTTCAGTCGAATACACTGCCTCGGTCTGAACTGGAATTAACCAACTGGAGATCTTTTATGCGAGCCACATAAGCTATGATCCAACTAATCGCATCTAATGGTCATATCTAACAAACCCAACACACTTATTTATCGTCGCCGAATTTCGTCTTTGTTTTTGCACATCTTCAACCTTGCTTCCCTCGATGATACTAAGGCTCGGCCTCGCTCGGCCATAACGAAGTGTTTTATTTCTACTACATAGCTTTTAGCAGACCAATTAGGTATGTAGGTTAAATTGATGGTGTGGTATACTCTGTGAACGGTGCGCCTAGGTCTCCACGCAACTTTTGGTGTTGCTGGAGTAGTATGACATTCAACAGCACTACACGCGCGATCCCCATGGAGGTTTCGGTGGAATCGAACTTTCTCCTTGCGAGCTCTAGCGCACCGTTATCCGCGGATTGTCACGTGTACCCGAGGCTCAACGTTGATAAAGACGTCGCATTGAGCATTGAAAAGTATTTCGAGTGTCCGTGCGAGATCGCCCATAAAACGGACAAATGACCCCTTCAAACGCTATTTTCCCTCTTCTGCAGCGTTCTTCGCTTGTGCTGCGATGCCATGCCTTGTGTTTAGCGAAGAATAAAAAGCGCCATCTGATGATATATCCCTTGCTGATAATGCTGCACAACGGAGTGCTTTCGCGTAATCACTGGTGTTTATAAGATAAAATATTGTGGAGAAACAATTGGCGATTATTGTCACTGTAAGCGAACAGCCGAACACTTCTGGAACGCTGTTAGCTTCAATAAAGTAATGATGAGCTTGGGAGGCGCATATTAGCAGTGGTGATACTTAGGTACCGTCTGTCGTTTCATTGTTTACTTCTGTAGAGAATAAAACCATTAACCGCTCGTCATGTGTGCGTTGCATGTCTTAGGATAGACGACTGCTATCCTCCTCTCCCGCCGTCAGAGCCCTCTCTCGCAGCCGCCATACGGGGAGAGGCTTGGGAGAGGGCGGCGGGAGAAGAGAAGAGCTATTCGCTTTGAACAGAAAAGCTCGGTTCGGTTACGCGTGACCTATCAAGCATAACAGGCGCTGAGTGCGCAGCAACAGCCCGCACAAATCTCTCCTCTTTCTTCTGTACGATCCAGCTCGGTTGGACCGTCGAAGTGGGGAGGAAAGTCTCGGAGACAATCGAGAAGGACCTCACAGTTCCAACGAACTGCGCTTCGCGGACACTTTCCGAGTCAAACCAACGACCTGTCAACGGCGTTACGCAGACGCTCGCATCTAGTCCCTAACCACACGCGGCACCCGCGCGTTTGCGTTATAACCTACCCACGCTGACTAACTCAGCCAAACTGTACCCACCTCCGGACGGCTGACCATTCTCGCGAGAGCGCTTACGAAAGCGCTAATAGAGGGCGTCCGCGAACGCACACGTCACGAGCGCGACGATCCAACGAGCGCACTGTTTGCAGCGTATCCCTCTTCATCCCTCTTCGCCTTGGCCGCGTAGAAAACAACGCGACCGCCATTTAGGCGCCGCGCTTCGCTGTCTCTTCTGCGTCGTCGGCGAGACTGCAGTGGAGCCGTTCGTTACGTCACATAAAGGCAACCGAATAGGCCGTTACGGCTGCACACGCGCGCGCGCGGTCTTCTTAAGCGCGATATATGTATGCATTTGCGCGCTTTCCTCGGATGACCGCGTGCGCGCACTTCCTTCTCGCTGCTGTTTTCGCCGCTTCGTCCGCGGCTTAATCTCTCGAGGCTGAAGCGCGTGATTGCCATCTCGCTCGGCCACGAGTCGATTAAGGAGGCTCGTCGACCGCGGCTTCGCGCCGCACCGCGGCGCTGGCTGCCGCACACCGAGAGAACATCCCCGAAAGGGGCTGTGCGAAGCTCTTTCCTGCTGAAAGCATGATTAGCTGTGGAAGCTGCCGAGATTGCGATTAAAGATTGCGTGGGGTGGATAGCGCGATTGGCTTCCGAGGCAATAGAGGCGGCTGCTGCGCGGCGGAGGTTTTACGATAGGACATATCTGCGCAACGAAGCCCTACAGGAACTGAAACTTTAGATATGCACCATCCGACAGGAAAAGGGCAGGATAGGTTGCACTCGCCACTAGTTCATTAGTCGGCCAATGAATGGGCTAGTGAAAAAGACCAAGACAGCAGAAGTGAAGTATCGAAGTCAGCAAGACGAGCGTTCGGTTTGGTACCCTATACGTGCGGTTTGGAAGAGTGGAATAAAGGCAGTCAAAACAACCCGCCCGTGGACGCACAAGCCGGTACGTGCATTTCAAAAAACAGTGTGTGTGTGTGCTTGTGTGTGTGTGTGTGTGTGTGTGTGTGTGTGTGTGTGTGAGAGAGAGAGAGAGAGAGAGAGAGAGAGAGAGAGAGAGAGAGAGAGCAGTATACCAGAGCGTGCGAATTGCTTTTTGCGACCGCGACGAATGCGGACATGCACGGTCCCGGAATTCTCGCATCTGATGCGTAAAACAACAAAGGCGAGGATGTGTCAGTATTCTTTCCAGACCTGAGCTCACTAACGTCAGGGAGGTCAGAAAACATGCCTGACCATGCAGGCGTCTAGTAAGTGCCTGATAAGAAACGTACTCGAATAGAGAATCTGTTTACAGGGAACGGCGGTGTGGTTGGCCCGAACTGGTGCATTGCGCACTGTACTGTTACACTCCGCTGTAGACGAGCAGGCAGGTTTAGGGGATTCAAGGAGAGTGTTTGGGGAAGCTAGTTGGTAAGGCATGTTCTTTTGTTAACTTAAACTGCACTAAGGACGAGACACCGAGGTAAAAGACAGGACGAACGAGGTTTAGGGGAGTTGCGGAAAATGTTAACGAATGGCGATTAATGCACGAAGCGAACCGAAAACACGTGCTCACTTGCGGTCGTGTGAGTATAGTAAGTCCGAATTACACGATAGTTTCTCGGACGCACCTCTACAATTTATCCTAGGAGCGAGTCCTTTTCAAACTCAAGCATAGCTGGCAACCACCAACAAGGAGCTAGAGCTCCCCAACATTTGCGCGCGTAAGACAGAGTGAACATATATCCTGCACGCGTTCTAACGAGGAAGGCTGCGCACAATCTACGCAGAAGCGAACGCGAGATTAGAAAAGCCTTTTTAAGGCTGCCCTATCATGATGTGCTTTCGTGACCTTCGTCGCTGAATCATTTATACAAGCGGGATCGCCGAACGCTGAGGTTCGGGATAGTGATGCATCGCATAGTATAAGTGCAGGGTACTGCAGTCTGATAAGGCTGCGCGTTTACGAGCGAAACGTCCGATTTTTATCGCGCGAGTGCGTAACGACGTCTCCGTGCAATTGTACTCGAGATGAAGGCGCGAGCGCGTACGGCGGGCTACGTGGAATCGGCACGGAAGTTCATTTGAAATCTCGCCACGCGTCACGCCCTCGGCACGGTGCAGCGCATGTTGGCGCCCACTGGACAGCCCGTTTGACACATGTGCCTCGCCTACCTCTGCAGCGTTCCTGCAGCGGGAACAGCAGCGCCTCACATCGTGTACACGCGGAAACTAATTAGCGAGTGCAATGACTGTTTATAGCTATAGTCCCATTATAAAGAGAGGTCAAATCGTGCGCACATTGTTCACAGACCAAGACTATAGGCGCGGCCCTTACCAAACTACACTCTTAAACAAATGTACACCCTTTGAGTCGTATCTTGCCGCACAACGATAATCGTCATCTGTCTTGTCCGCATTTCCTTTCTTTAACGCTGCGAGCCCGGTACTTATCAGTAACAAACGGCATGCGCGTTATCAGCGTGACGCAGCATTCTCGACAGGAAAGTAACGAGCGCAGCGTTTTCAAGAAAGGAAGCGCAAGCAAGACAGATGGCGATTATCGTTGTGTGGCAGATATACACCCCAAAGGGTGTAATTTCGCTTAAGAGTGTATACGCATATCTGCTTCACCGTGGCTGCTCTTCCTATCCTTGATAGCTGTGACAGCCGTTTAACCGTAGAATTTCCTACAATGGTCACTAGAGGGAACTATGGCACTGGAGCTTAAGGCAGCTGCAAGCATGAAGGTTAAGCCAGCATTGGAATCCTGATCCGCACAGGAAATTGCCGAAATTTTGTGACTTTGGTGTCAAACAGTTTCTCATTTCGATTTACGAAATTGGGGATTTTCGAGAAAACGTTTTGCTATAAATGCGACAGGGTGAGCATGCGCACACGTTTATTGCCTTGCCACGTTCAGAAAAATACGATTGATTGGAAAATTGGGAAGACGTGGCGTAAGAAATCACGTCGCAAGGACATGCGAGCTCACAAGTGCGAAGATTAGACGAATTCATGCACTGCCCGTTGTTTCCATGGTGGCTGAATGGATGGATGGATGGATGGATGGCTGGATGGATGGATGGATGGATGGATGGATGGATGGATGGATGGATGGATGGATGCTATGAGCGCGCCCTTTGGAGTGGAGCGATGCGTTGCGCCACCAAGCTCTTGTTATTATATTGTATAGTGTCCTATATATGTTTAAAAAAAGAAAAAAAAAGAGAACCTCACGAAGAATTCCCATCACCGAACTTTCTGAACCTCTATTGGAAAGTTTGTTTTTGTACGTTTCCGTTGCTTGTCGCTTCCCTACTTTTCTTCCACCGATCTTCCGATTGCCTCTTACTAATCTCAATTGCGGACATGTTTACTCATGTTTACTTTCCCCTTGCTCTCGCTGAACCCAAGGGCTTCAAGGAGGCCAGAGATGCCTAAATCGACCGCTTGGCAGATATCTTCACATTCTAACAAAACATGCTCCATCGTTTCCCTAACTTTACCGCAGAAAGCACATGCTTCTTCTTCCTTGTTGTATCTCGCTTTATAAGTGCTTGTTCTAAAGCAGGCTTCCTGATCGCGCTTCGAAAAGCAATGAGCTTCCCTTTGAGCTATCGTAAATTGTTTCTTTCCTGATTTCGCTTTTCCTCTTAAGTAGTTACTCATAGCAGGTTCCTTTCTTCATTGCCGCCACCTATGAGATTATTTCGGCCTCTCTGACTTTCCGCTTGACGTTCTTTGTTGCCATGTTGCTCATGATACCGGTCGCATACTTGCTGGCAAGCTTCCTAGTTCTTTTCCTTCACTGTGAGTCAATTATTTTTTGTACAAATATCTGAACACTGTCCCCGACCGTTTACTTTCTTCGATATTCCTCAGTCGTTCTGCATAATCAATCTTACTCTGAACTTCCCTCGCTTCAAAACTTGTCCAGCCCATATCACCCTGCGCAGCTTCATTTGTAGTCTTCCCGTGAGCGCCCAAAGCGAGGCGTCTAACTAACCTTTGGTTGCCACCGAGTACAGATTGCACCCATGAGGGATGGATGGATAGATGGATGGCTGTTATGAGCGTCCCCTTTGGAACGGGGAGGTATGTTGCGCCACCTGGCATCACCACAGCGCCCTCTGGCGATTTTCGTAGGAAACTCGATGCATGCAATAGTGCACCACGTTCTCTGCGCTGCAGGCGTTGGCCGATTCTGGCCAAACTAAGCACGTCTTTACACGATGAATAATCGCAGCTTCGAAGGGGCGCTGAACTTCAGCCAATTGTGCAGCAGCATGGAGCTCCACGAAGAAGATTCCGAGCTGTTTACTCAGGTAGAAGTACCAGAACCTCAGCATCAACCGAAGAAGATGCAGAAGATGCGAGGCACTGGTGAGATCTGCTATATATAGCGCAAAGTCCAGTAGAAAACGAACACTTACTGCCAGAAATCGACAGTCTCCCTCGGCCTCGCGAAGTAGAGGATCTGCTTCGCTGCATGGCATGGGCATCGGAAAGATCAAACCTATTGCGTTTTGTACCCGAACAGTTGTACGCCGAATATCTTTTTTTTATTTTTAGTTTTTCAAAATAGCGCTCTTGGTGCATTTATTTGCGCAGCACAAATTCTGATTTTATTTCGACCTTTGTTTTATTCGCAGATGTGGCAATTTCTTATTGTTTATACAAAAACACACAAACAGAATTCGGCGTCACAAATTTAAAAAAAATGATGATTCAATAAAGTTTTCTTTTTCTTGCAACCTAGTATGTATTTTGAGATAGCATTCGTTTTCTTCAATTTATACTGCTTAGTTATGTGCCAACACATTGTCTGTGGCATCGAATATGTTTTTCTTACTACGACTGAAAAATAGTCATTTAATTTGCTGTGGTAACGAAAGAGTGAAGTAAATTACCACTCACTCACTCACTCAAGAGAGAGAGAGAGAGAGAGCAAGGCCAGGAAAGGCAGGGAGATCAGCCAGACGAGCACCCAATTTGCTACCCTACACTGGGGGTGGGGGAAAGGGGAATAGAAAGAGGGAAAGACTCACTCAAGTCAAGTGCATCAGCATGCGCTCAAGAGCGCATGCTGATGCACTCTGACACCACTTGTGTTTCTTACAGCGTTCGTTAGCGAAGCAACAACCCGTTCGAACCCTCAGCTGTTGGCGCGCTTGAAGGTGAACTGCTGCAGCGGCGTGCATTTTTCTTACAAGTGCGCGCCCACCAAGGTGCGTGCGTTTTCAGCGCGCGCTAGCAACGCCTCGAGTGGGAGGCGACCTCTAACGTCTGTCGGTGCGCATTTATTTATTGTGCCGCTCATTTAGCACTCCAATGCCACGTATTAATCGATAAGAACAAAAAAACTACTCTCGTTATGTACCAGCTGCACCCGCCGTGGCTGCTTAGGGGCTATGGTGTTGGGCTGCTAAGCACGAGGTCGCGGGATCGAATCCCGGCCACGGCGGCCGCATTGCGATAGGCGCGAAAACACCCGTGTACTTCGGTTTAGGTGCACGTTAAAGAAACCCATGTGGCACAAATTTCCTGAGTCCCCCACTTCGGAGTGCCTCATTATCAGGCCGTGGTTTGGCACCTAAAACACCATAATGCAATTTTGTTTTAATACCAGCTGTTCCTGCGAATTCTGCGAGCAATTCTATTAAGGGAACAGAGTGGTCGACTAGTTGGTACTGCATACTTGAGGCAAAGCGTAAAAGTACACGAGGACAACAGAAGGGAACGAAGACACAGCGCTGTGTCTTCATTCCCTTATGTTGACCTCGTGTTTTTTTGCGCTTTGCCTTAAGTTTTTCTTTTTTTTAATCGCCTTGGCAGGTAGCACAGTTCTGTTCCTTGAGCTGGTCCACTCGAAAATGCGGACATTAATCGCTCGATAAATCGAAATGCGTAATCGAATAATCGTCAGGGCAGGCGGCATTCTGATACACAGAAATAGCGCCCCCCCCCCCCGCCTCCCACCCCGCAGGCTACGGCCCTGCCTATGACTCACTTGGCCTAAACGCATTCAGTGGTATGAAAGAAAGAAAATTTATCGCGGTATTACGTTCATTGGCGAATAAGCCGAAAGGATAATCGGTCAATCAGCCATCCGTTCGACTGTGGCATATATATATATATATATATTATGGCGGCGGCTCACACACTTGTCGCAATGCTCAACACCACGTACATCACATCAGTCGCGTACGGTAGACTCGGGCACGTAGTTGAGCCTTAAATCACAAGGAGCGCTTCTGATTAAGAAATGCGGTAAATGTGCGTCAGTGCTGCAAGAATTATTTATGTGTCACACTGCTCGCGTCATCAGCGTGCTATAGAAAAAGGGGAAAAAGAAGGAGAACGTTTAAAGATGCCAATGAGTTTCCTTCAAATCACGTGATAAATTCTGTCCATAATACGAGCTTACCTCGAAGTCACGCCTCCATCACCTACACCGGACGCTATAAAGATCTGCGAGATTAGCGTGGATTTGATTTAAGATGCACCATATACTATGTCTTTAATGTTCCGTGGTTGTCGACCACATCGCATCGCTCACTACCCAAAGAGGTTAAAAAAAAGAAAAGAAGAAGGCTCGCGAGCGATTCCTCGCTTATAGACATACTTTTGCACCATTCTCTATGATATACAGCCCCAATTACGCGCTGTCTCAAAAATGAAGTATTTTATCGCCGACCCGCATGTTCGATAGAAACCCCGTAATTAGGCCCCCCTCACGAGACCGCGGTGGTCCTACAGTTTCGTTCACGATGCCCAGCCATTAAATATGAACGCGCGCGAACGTAACCCCGATCTGAGCGCGCGTTTTTGCACGCAGCGCCCATGTGTGTTTATACGAGTGAGCAGCGAACTGGCATAATCGCGTAATTCACAAAGCCGTGCGCACGATAAGAACGCGCGGTGTCGGACGGAGCCCGGCCCGGCTCGTTCGTTTTCGTGCAGTCGTGAGTCGCGGAGCATGCAAAATAATAACGGACTGGCCAACGCGACTGTTGGGCCACGGGCGATTTGAACCGGCCAGAGCGTCGTTCAGCACGTTATCGATTATTCCAAGGTCGCCCGAGATCGGTGGTGCTGACTTTTTTTTGTTGTTGTCGTTCGCGAAGAACGCGCGGTGGGGTGTCCGTACAACCTTGCAGAGGAGGCTTTTGTTCTGGCCTGTGCGTGGAGCTTGCTCGACGGCGACGGCGTGCGGTATATATATATATATATATATATATATATATATATATAGTGTGTGTGTGTGTGCGTGTGTGGGTGGGTGTGCGTGTGTGTGTGTTACTGCTCGAAACACCCTGCTTTACAAAGCGACGCAGGCAAGATATTCCGCGCGTCTGGTTTGACCCAACCAAAATGGCGGACATCGCCAAACAGTTCTTGCGACTCTACTCGGTTGGCTCAAAACATACCTAACCGTAATTGAAAAACAATTGTGTTCTGAGAAACGCCACGAAGACGACATCAATTAATTTTACACTTAGCTAAATAGGCATTGATTGTGATTAGGTTAGCGTGGAGCCTTTGGACGAGTTGGTATTTCAAGATCGTTTGCGTACGTGTGCGCGCCATTCTTTCTTCTGTATCCCATATTTTGAGTGCGCTGTGTGCAGCAGATAACGAGTTACCCACTCGCCTTAGCCTCCAATCAAAACTAACCACAGAGCATGCCTAACGTCGCCTAACACATAACTAGAACCACGTCCAATATCACAATACTTAGAGATATCAGACCATACTTAACCCCATTATGGACCCAACCAATTATTGTGCCTCTTTGTTGCAATGTGTCTTCGTTGCTTCTTTCGTTCGGCTTTCGAACAGCAAATGTTCGCTGACAAACGTGTTTAAACACATAGCAACACGAGACCTACCCGCGTGTTCGTGGTTGCTAGGCGACGCATAGAGACCGGTTGGAGACCGTAGAGAAGTAAGGACGATCGAAGTGCGCTGTCGCACACTAGTGTTGTTTTTCGCAATGACAGTGGGGACCATAGCCAGAGCCACGCGACTGCAAGCTGGAGCCCAAAGCGCAACAAAAAAGAAAGAAAGAAAACGCCCGTCATTTCCTTAAACGTCCGGAATCGCCTGCTCCTGAGCGACACAGTCCGGTCACCTACGCGAGGCCAAATGGCGGCATGGAAGACGTGGAACTCAAAAGTGCGAGGCGCTCAAAACGCGATTGCTCGCTTACGAAACGGCGCGTTCGTGTGTACGTTCGCCGACGTTCCGAGGAGAGGGGCCTGACTTGGGTTTCTAATTGCATTCCTTCTGCCGAACCAGCAGCGTCCTCTCTCTGCACCGTCCGAGGGTTGGGTGAGCTCGGTGTACGCGCACCCCGTTTCGAAAGAACGGCCGGCAGGCCCGCGAAAGGAAACACGATTCCAAAACGCTGTTACCAGCTGCTGCTGCTGCTGCTGCTGCAGTACACGTAAACATATATATAGGCAAGCGCAGCGCCCATAGCAGAAAACGAGTTTTCGATTAGCGACGACCTGAGAGTTGAGATAGCGAAAAGCACGCACACAAACATGAAAGAAAGAAAGCAGAAATGAAATCGCTGTCAGGAGAGAACGGTGCAACAAGGAAGCTTCCACGGATAGGAATGAAGAGGGTGAGTCTGTGTTTTGATAGAAAGGCAGAAATGAGAGGCGAGAGAGAGGTAGTTGAGAGAGAGAGAGGGTAAGCGCGTTGGGGGGCTGGTATTTCAGCGAGAGGGGCGACTGTGTGCGAATTAAGAGGGGACGAGACTGTCTCCGGAAGGGCGCGCTCCTTTTTTTTGACACATGCAGAAACGGGTGCGGCCCCTTCGGTCGGTCGGCCGGTCAGTCGGCTCCGCTTAGCGGCGGCTATATAGCTTGTTTCTTTCCTCCGGACACAGAAGCGATCGAAGAGGCCGAGGAGATAATCGTATCTCTGTGTTCGAGTTCGCGAGCGTGAAGAACACGCCCAGACGTGTCGTTCTATGATTGAGTGGCATGCAAGTCACGGTTTCTCAGAACTGCCGAAGAAGGAGGGGGGGGGGGGGGCAGCGTTCACCGAAACCAAAGAAAAGCACACGGAGGAAACCGAAGAGCGTTTAATTGCGAAGGATGGACCACGGGCATTTGCTTTCTTGTTTTAGATCGTTTGTAGTTCACATTCATAATCAAATAGAAAAGAAAGAATGGCAATGAAAGTAGAAACAACTGACAACAGGCCACCGGTGTGGTCCGAACCGACAACATCCACGCCTTGTATATGCGATGCCTCGCCAACTGAGCTGCTGTACAGAGGGGGCAGCAGCCACGTGACAGGCCCCTCTTCTGCTTATCAGGACCTGTCTACGTATATTGTATGCAGCTACGTAGGCCTGAGAGTACTATACAGCGCCATCGCCCTGCCGACTACGGCGCCGTTATGACACGGATTCGCAGAACCGATGTATCGTATTTTGTGTCCCTGCGTTTCGAGTTGTCGACTAATCCGGCCTCGCTCTGGCGATATGCTAGCCTCCTGGTTAGCTCAAACTTTAGAGCGACCGCCCCGTAAAAGCTTTGGCCCGAGTTCGATCCGCAAGACCAGGACCACTCTTTCTTCAACTGTGAAGCTTTCTTTCTGAGAAACTCGTATGAGTTTCCTTTGTACAGATTCTTGCTACCCTCGAGTGGATGACACCTTTTCTCTTTCATATGGCGGGACCTCCGTCATCACGCAATAAAGAGCACGCAGAATCTGAACGGAGGTACAAGAAGTCGAGAACGTGGCTTCCGTGTCAGTACCGGTGGAGTGTTCCTCTCGAACCAACTTGGAAATACATTGGTCCAGCTCTAAAGATGTACCGCAGACGAAGCGGACATTTTTTTTTTCAACTTTATTAAGGAGCCTCTTGTGCAGCATACGTGCATATCATACAGCAAGGACTTCAAGTATCGATTACGTTGACTGATACTAAGAAGTTCAGTAGACTTGAGCGTACATAAATGGAACTTGAACCTTGTGATGAGGCTATAACTGGCATAGCGGGCGCGTTCGTAGCAGCTATTCGTCGCTGGCTGGTCGCTCTTGCTAATAGTATGCCCAATATGACGATTAGCTAGCATCTGTTTTCCTTTTTCTTCTTCTTTTTTTATAGTTCTGTCACACGAACTTTCTCATGAGCAGAGTTCTGAGCTGGGATCGTTGGTTGCAATGCTGATCCCCTCAGGGAAGGCTCCTTCAATGGGGCCCTGCTTACTGGGGGGCAGAACTCGCGTCAACTGCAGTTACTCACTGACCTGCTGGCATATAGTGTCACCCAAGAACAGAAGCCAGCGATACAGTGTCAAAGGGCTAGCCAGTGATAAGCAGTGCCTCGTAACATCGTACATTTAACTCCTCATTAGCTGCAAACACGGGTACCTGCAGCTTTGGCAGCGCTGCAGTACCTCAAAGCGATACATAATACGTTAGAAATTACTCTTCTAATGCTGTTTCTGTCTCCCAATATACGGTAGGCGTGACACACAACTGCGCCTACTTAAAGCTACGTCACTTTACAGAGAACACGTTATCGAGGTATTAATGGACAGACGACTTACCAATGTGGCGAGTGCCAACACCAGGACAAGGCCCGTCATGCTGCTCGGGGCGCTGCGAGAGAGAAAAAGAAGAGAACGTTCATGAACAGCGGCCTTATGCGCAGGCTCTCGTTTCATCGCATGCTTTTGCAAAAGAGCGCCGTCACGCAGCGAGGACGACTGCCAATTTTCGGCAGGCCTGTAGGGGCATACAAGGTTGCCGCACCGTTAAAAACAGTGATAGTAATATTTCCACGCTCACTAGACACTGAGAGAATGCGAAGAGAGGACTGCACGCAGGTCAACCATACGTAGGTGGGCCAGATCAGCACCCGGCTTACTATCCTACCTAGGTGAAAGAGGAGGAGGAGGAGGAGGAGGAGGAGGAGGAGGAGGAGGAGGAGTGAACAGAACTGTAACACAGAGACGAAAGGTCCCCGGAACACATGTCGTATGCGCGCACGAGGAAAATGTCGCACTGATGGTCAAAGGCGATCACACTGGCCCGTTGATCTTCAGAGAGCTACTAATACCCCAAAGGCTCAAATGATCGACCAATACGCTCTGTTTAAAACAGCATTTTAAGCAAGCAACTTGTAGCGAGGAAAGTAATTCGGACACATAAGACCCCACTGCATGTACGTTATTTCAGCACGAAAAAAAATTATATTCTCACAGACGACAACAAAAGAACAGTTGAAGAATAAAGAAGACATACCGTCTCAAAATTACACGTTCACAAACTCAAGCCGCGCCATAGGCCTCCGAACTTGCCACACAGTCAGCTTAAGTTAGTCGCCCAGACGCAACTCCCATTTTGCGGCCCCATTCGAAGAGGGCTCTAGCCGGGCCTTGTGGGTGAATTTGTTCCACTGACTGACAATCGACACTGACCAACTAACACTCAATCTCACCCACTTAGCTACGGTGCGCCCACGATGCACGAAGCACGGTGAAATGCGCAAGCATTGCTACATGTAGGAAGAGACCAGGCACAAAAAAAAAAAAAATGCATCTGCTTTTCCCTGAAGCACAACGGCGCTCACCGTATGCATAATTACCCCCTAATTAGCGCAATAACGAAGACAAATAAAGAAAGAAAGACAGGCTTTCTCCCGGCGGGCGCGCTCGCGTCCTTCCCGTATGCCAAGGCCGCACTTGCGCATACAGTGTATACATAGAACACACGCACGCGCACGCACGTAGTACCCTCACGTACGCCGCGCGTAACAGACACACGCCGTCTGCTGGCGTGCGTCTGTTTAGGAACAGACGTACGACGTCTGCTACAACCAAGCCTCCCTTCGTTCCTAACTCGAAGCGTGTACAACTCGGAAGTCACGGTGCGGCTGCGCCCGCACGCATGTTGTGCGGAGTGCGCGCGATTTGCCGCCTTTTGGGACGCCCACTCGCCCCCATGCAGAAGCCGGCCGCGACCTTCACGAAGACGCGTCGTATGTGTGTGTGTGCGTACACGCGTACGTACGCATACACAGGCGGGTGCATGCGCATGCACACCATAAAACACACACGCGGTATACCAGCTGGAAGAGGGCAGAGGAGGTCTTGCCGCAAGACACGCCGCGTATTTGCGAAACGCCTGCAGCGTCGGAGCCAACATTGATAGGAGCTAACGGCGGAAGCGCCACACGCTCGGGGAATGTGGGCCCGTTTTCATAAGAACTTCTTAAGCTGTAATTTTTTTCGTAAGAACAAATTCCAGCCAATCCTGAGGCTGGACGTATTATTGGCGAAGGCCACCAGCCAATGACAAAGAGGACTTACGAACCAACAGGCTTGTGAATCCGGCCCCTGGACCGGTACTCACGAGAATGTTCTTACGCCAAGATTGTTCGCAACAGCAGATATCGGCCGATCGTGATGTTGGAGATATCGTTAGCGAAGGCGGTCGGCCAACGGCCAACCGCGCTCATGAGCGAAACGCTTGGTGAATTTGAGCTCTGAGTAGCGCTATATGGTAAAGCGGCGAGGGCAGACATAACATGCGACAATACACGACATCCGTCCTTGTCATTTCAGCGCTACTCAGATTCGCAATGTCCGCTTTGCTCACGTTTCAGGAGGAGGAGGAGGAGGAGGAGGAGGAGAATTGCCCGCTGCAGACGGCCCTATAGTCTTGCAAAACCTGCCGGCAATCGTTTCACCCGGACGTCACTTATCAAAAGCAGTACAGGGTGTGATGGCCCGTCACATTAGACTTGGTATACACAAGGAAACACTACAGTGACGAGGACGTATTTAAACCAGGGCGAAACAGGCTGCGCGATCCTCTCCAAGTCGGCCTCCTATCCCATCCACACACGGCTTACACCATTAACACTAGGGATATGTGTTACATATGGCTGAGGAAAAGCCGAAACACCACATCTGTCCAAAATGTCCAGTGTCGTCACGCGACGACGTTAAGGGGAGGGAGTTCTCACCATGGAACAACGCAGTGACTATTGCTACGGAGTGCTTATTGGTGTAGGGGAAGCGGCGTGATTGCAACAATAGCGCAAGCGGAAAGAGGTCCACCGGTCAAAACACGAAAATGGCGCGACCATCTGGCGGGCTTACAAGCGTCGTCACGGGTCAATTCTGTGTAGTAAGCGGACACGTCGTTTAGGTTAGGTTATAATGTGCATCCTCCGGGTTGTCTGCGTGCAGCTCGTGTCACATGTATATATGTCCGTGCATTGCACAGCTTCTCGTTATCGAAGGGGGTCTCGGCCACAAAGCGCACGACAGGCGCGCACAGCCCCGTAGATATATACGATGCACACGTGGCATGCGACTCGTGAGTTCGCTGACGTGGACACGATGTTTAGGTTAGGTTATACACATTCATGCGGGGTGTCCGTGTAGCGTACAAGGCGTATCGCGTGCGTTTTTGCATACGCACATAGCACCTCCTCCTTTCGCGAAGGGGGTCTCGGTCACAAAGCGCACGAGAGACGCGCACACCCCGCGTACATACGCATTCACACTGGGCTCGTGCGTTTGCTGACCGAGACCTCCTTTGAGAAAGGGGGCCGGCATTAGCCTTTTCCGAGGGCCGAGTGACTGGGTACCGAATCGGCAAGGTTTCGTGAGGTGTCTGACGTTGGCACGCCCTCGGCGTTGTTCGTTGTTTCCGACTGCGCTTATATGCTAATGAGCGCGCGGCCTATCGAGGCGACCGATTGTTGCGCTTTGATGCACGAGGTGCGTGTCGGTCCGTCGTTAATTAATACAGCCGGCTGAAGCTAGCTGGCGTCGAGTGCACAAACAGGTGAAGTAGCTTTGTGTTCCTGCCGGCTGACCCCGGCTCAAACAAGCTTGGTGGTGGAACCTTTATTCAATTATCGTCTTTGTACTAGAGGCTGTTTTGTTAAGAGCGCCGTCTTCGAGAAGCGTGCGAGCGTAATTTGTTTGCGGGCGGTGCCGGGTCTCGACTGTTCCTCGCTAGTTCCTAAGTGCCAGCCCAAGTCTGAGGATGAGAAGTATTAGGAGGCTACAATGGGACGGTGGATAGTGGCGACAACGGCCGCGCCGATTCGCTGCTTTGTTACAAAACCTATTTTTGCTGTCGTATGGGCGCCCTTGACTTCTGTTCTTGGTCATCGTGACACAGATTCGTGCACTCATTCATAAGAAAAAAAAAAGAAATCAAGCGAAGCTTGGGTCTACTGGCCGGGCACATGCTAACCCATTACCATCCCTGTTAATGGCTTCTGCTGGACCCGATTCCAGAGATCAAACCTATACACATGAAGCTTCTTCCACGAAAAAAAGAAATCTCGCCGCGACTATGAAGACAACCGAGGGAGTTGTCTAAAAATTGAACCGCGACACTAAAGCAGCACCGGGAGGGCGTGCGCGTTTCACTGCGTAGCACAGGTGCTCTGATGAGAAGTGTGCCGCGTGCGTAAGACGAATTATGTTCAAACCACTCGTACGAGTGGTCATAACAGCCACTGCGCAACACTGCTTGCCAGCAACGGCGTCGTGCGTTTCGTTGAGACTCGTCATAATTGAGCCTCTCGTCGTGCGCGCCATATGCTATACTATGCGGAAGCGGCAGCTGCTGGACCGAGCGGCTTCCCCACGTAGGGAGGGACCTGCCCCCCCCCCCCCCCCCCCCGCCCCCACTGGGAGAGCGCGCAGACGAGGTGAGTCGTGAAGGTGCAGGCAGCGCGTGCCGCTCGTGTCGGCGCCGTCCTTCCCGGCTCAACGCGCGTGACGGCATTCCTCCACGACTGCGACGGTACCGCAAACCTCACGCTCGTATATGCCTTCAAGATGGAGACAGAGCAGCACAAAGCTTTCGCTGGCCAAACAAGCTTTCGCTACGTGCCTGCTGAATCTGCAGTCGCGAGCGCAGTCGTATTACGATGATTACACCGCGGAAAGGCGATCGTCGTACGCCACGAATAAGTGCGCGCGTTTTGGTCCGCGGGTTGAAGTTGGGTACGGGCCTAGTGCGGACCCTTTGCCAATGATCTCAGGAAGCTACGGGTATTCATGCGATGTTTGCCTTTAAATTTGTTCCCATGCTTTGATTGCCTGTTCAACAGTGTTGGCAGCAGAGTGCGCTCCTCGCGCGAGATCGCCGTGTTTGGTTGACAATCATTAATCAGTGACTATGATTCTCTGAACATTTGTCTCGGAATACACGTCATATCTGCACCCCGAGAGCTCTTTTTACGACCTTTAATAATTAATTTCTCATCGTCCAGACACATATTCTAATTTATTTATTTATTTATTTATTTATTTATTTATTTATTTATTTATTTATTTATTTATTTATTACGATATCGGAAACGTTGGCAACAAATATGTCGGCTACCCTCTCTTCGAGTGTAAATTGTTGTACGAATGAAATCATGACGGGCGTTGCGACGTGAACCGTATGTGACGAGCGACACAGAATACACCCAGCACAGAGAAATATAGAAAAAGAAACAGCACACTCCGCATAAAGTGCGATAGGACCTCATACGAAACAGTGCCCTAACATGAACGGTAACGACGGGATGCACAAATACATCCCACGTTCTTATCAGACGAGTACTCGTCGAAGAGAGCACACACGTCGCATCTTCTCAGCCGGCGCCCCCTTCGACATCGCTAAAGAAACGGCGCAGCGTGTTTCGCGTGACATTACGCGATAGAAAGTCGACCAGATGTCCACTTTGCAGGCCGCGAGTTTAGCATCGTTTGCCTCCTGTCCCGACAAGGCGACTCGGCCGCAGAGAACCGGTTCATTGGTTGAAGTGATGGGGGGGGGGGGGGGGGGGGAGCCCGCGTCTGGTTCTCAATCGAACAGTGAAGACAGCGGAGTCGGTGGCTGCTCGCCAAGGGAATGCCCGTCCGATGAGAAGCGAATACGAATGCGTGCCAAAGCGCATCCATTAAAGGATTCGCGCCCTTTTTTGCATCGCACGCTGCGAGACTCGGTGGTGGTGGTGTTCTTTCTTTCTATTTTTTTTTTCCCTGCCCCAATCTTTAATCGAGTGCAATGGGTCGGCTACGAAGACCCAGACGCGTTACTCAGCGGCGCCCCCTGCGTTGCAGCTGCTCCGCTGCGACGCAGTGCTCGATCTGCTGTTCCGTGCAGCTGCTGTGAAGGTGCCGAAATTGACTTCAGAGGCTGGAAATAGTTCGGGAACTAACTTTCTTGCCTTCTTTAGTGGCTACTAACATCTTCTCCTTGGTTTCTGTTGATTTACGCAGCATTTGGTGTTTTGCATTTGTCGGTTTTAATGTGAGTATACTTGTCTCGCCGCGGTTGGGTGGGTGTTGTGATCATAGGGACCGAAATGCGGCTATTAGGCGCCCTCCCCACCCCTTCCTCTTTACCGCAGTCCTCATACTAAACGAAGCCGCTGCTTTTTCAAAGCTACTTCGGTTGAGTAGTAGAGTAAAATGCCTCAAATTGAGACAGACAAACGGTCAAGCTGAAGAAGTGAGAAAACAAAGGGAGAAGAGAGGAACGCAGCCAATAACGGCAAACCTCCGCTACGATAACCGGTGCGCTTCTGTAGCTTAACCGGCATGGTGCGTAACTCTCAGCGAGGGGACTTTGCAAATGCAGCAACGGCTGTGAGATATTCGTAACGCCAGCCGCCGACTCGTCCGTACAGAGCTTCCCTCGATGGCCGCGACTACGCGTTGAGAAAGCTTGCTGCCTTTGTCGCGCAACGCCTCGGCAGCGTCTTAATTGTCGACGATCGCCCCCCTTGTTGTTTTCCGGAAAGCTTTTCCTCTACTTCTTCGTATAGAACGTCGTCATCGGCGATCTGATTAAAGCCGCGCCGCCGTCCCACACTAATCGGTCGCACCTCGGAGCCAGCCAGCAGATGACGATGTGGGAGGCACAGCGGCAAAAACAACAAGAAAGAAAGAAAGAAAGAAAGAAAGAAAGAAAGAAAGAAAGAAAGAAACGAGACAAACGCGAAAGCAAAAGACAGAAAAAAATAGAAAGGAAAGCGGCTACTATCAAAAAAAGTGAGGAAGCGAGCAAGCCCCCACAGGCGACGCGCGCGCAGCTGTGCGGTTAAACGTGCGTGCGCGTGTGACGTGGGCGCAAGGACGGACGGCGCGTAGGGGGGGACGGCCAAGGTCGGCTTCCGCCGCGCCGGACACGCGCCGATCGCGCCCGACGCCGCAAGGACGACACCGGGGCGCCGGCCAAGGGCGGCAGCTCCCCCCGCCGACGGGGAGCCACCAGGGTGGGCCTCGCTCTCACGCGACCCGAAAAGAAGACCGCGTCAAGAATAGTCGCGAAGAAATTGTCACGGTGACGGCTGTTGATGGTCTGTATATATAGTATACTTCGGCAAATATCTGTGGCGTCTGCCGGTGGAAGTACACCAGCATAGCATTTGTGATCATAACGTTGTTGTTTGCTTAAAGAACCCCAAGTGGTCGAAACTTCCGGAGTCGTCCACTACGGCGAGCCTCATAACCAGAAAGTGCTTTTGGCACGGAAAACCCCATAACGTTTCTAATGTTCTCGTTTTTTCTTTCCTCTGCAGAATAAGCTGCAGGAAAAACGAACACACTCCGTCGGGTGCCCACTATGGTTTCGATTGCCGTGCGGCTCGTCATTGTGCCGTCATCGTCGTCACGTCTTCATTATCCTATAGAGACGGCGAATGCGCACTGCACTAACCCTTTAAAACACGTCACTGCTCTAACCCTTCTAAACTAACACGCCGAGGATGACGACGCCGCCTTTGACAAAGATAGGTCTTCCTATCGAAACGTTGGCCAGCCTTTCTGAGGCACTTTATCCCTGTTTATGAACTTTAAACCACAGCTTTATATGGTGGCACTTCATTAGCGCTTGAGTGCCCTTCTCAGTTTTCTTATTTGTTTTCTTTTCTTTTCATGAGCTCGTTTTCTTTCTCTCTATCATCGCTTTTTTATGTCGATTTCGTGCCGTGCTATAGTTTCGTAATGATGCACACGCTCGTTAGATATGCCCCTCCCCCCCGCCACGGCATACACACACACACACACACACACACACACACACACACACACTCCCTGTGTTACATTAGCTCTAGCTTCGCCACGACGCCGCGCACGCGCGGAGAGAACAATCGCCGGCGACGAGGAGAGGTCACGTGTGCGCGTTGTACGGCACGGGCTGACCCGAAAATCGTTTCCTTTCGCCGCGTCGGGCGAAACACCAGTGGCCCCGGACCGAACAACAGCGGCGAGAAAGGAAAAAAAAAGCGATAGCGAGGGAGAACCGAGCTGGCTGCGAAACGGGCAAAAGGTATAGGCCTGTACAGGCTGGCGGGGGGCAATCCATTTCTCCCGAACGTCAAGCTGGGCTGATTGCGTATGACGTGCTGCCGCCTAGCAAACACGTTCTCTGCACTGTACGGCGCTCGAGGGTGCAGCCCGAGCACGCCGGCGTTGTCTTGCACGGGTTATACGCACCGTGCAAGACGACGGCGTATACACAACCCTGTACACAGGGCTGGCGTGGAAGTGGGCTCGGCCGCCCGGCTGTTTTGCCCACCGCAGTGGCAGTCACTGCGCGCCGCGCGCCATTGAAGTGTAGTTCTCCTGCAACCCGGACGCAAAGGGAAGGCCGCAACATGCGAGAGACCGCCTTAGTTTCAGCCTATTGACGTAGCCATCTTGAAAAGGAGTGATCATTGATACGAGTGAACAGAAGTTCTTGCATTGGGGTGCTATGCGCCGAGCTTATATGTATATGTGCACTGATGAAAGAAGTAGCGGACAGGACAGAATTAATCGCGCCATGACGTGGATCAGTTCACGTGATCAAACACTGTCGTTAGGTTTGTAGGATGAACGGTTGGCTCTCCCCTTGTCAGTGACGCGGGACGTGTGAGCGGCATACTTAACTGTGGCAGTTAACAATGAACTCATAACTGGCACGCGTTTCTTTCTTTCTTTTTTTTTTTTTCTGGTAGAACACGATCAAGCTTTTCGGTGGTGCCTCGCCGATGACTGTATGGTTCAATGCAGCGGTAAAGAAAGCAGAAACGTAAAACTAAACTAGTGATTCAGTTTGCATGCGTTAATAATCAAAGAGCGAAGGAAATCGCAGACAGAATGCAAGACACGCCAGTGCCTAGTATCACGTCTCCGATGTCCGTGCGATGGCTGCACAAAACTGGCCCTAAATAATCAAATATCTTTTTTTGGGGGGTGGGGGTGGGGGGGGGTATCGACATCAGTGCGGGGTAAGATTACCATGAACTACAGAGAGAACGTGCTCGGATATTCTTACAGCTGCCCGACCTTTCCCAAGACCTCTTTGCGTCATTATTCGCTGGCTCACCGCTTCCATTGCAGCGTCTGCAAAGCACATGCCCAACACACCCTGTCTCGCCGCTAGACACGACATCGAGACAGAACGGTGCCGAATGTTGTTGGGCTGTACAAATCCGTGCTCTACCATTCATGCTCGAAGACGCACTTACGTACGTGGGGGCAGCTCGGGTCTTCACACCGGCAAAAAAATGGTCATTGGTTTTAGATGCCTAATCAGCGAATACCTGGCCCTTTCTATCCACATGATTTCAGGCATGGCAGTAAAATATCTAATACTAGTAATAATTAAGAAAAAACGGCACGTTTCTCAAAGAGGACGCCGCCCGAAGCAGACAGAAGACGCAAGTGCTTTAGGTGCCTTCTTCAGGAAAGTGCGGTCAAGAGAGCCAGCTCCCCTTCTGCGTTGCTGCACCGAATTACACTGAGAAGGGGGGCACGGCAAAATGAGCTGGAATACGTGGGAGCAGTGGCAGCGAAAGGATTTCGACGTAAAGTTATGCGCGCGCATGCAAGGCAAGGAGGCGTGGGTTACAGTGGCGACCCTGGCTGCTGCTGTTGCGCGGGGTAACTTTTGACGAAGCGATTAGCCTCGTTCGAATGACATCGAGAAGGCGAAGTGGACAAGGCACCCCATGGCGCCATGTATCCAGGTCGACCTGCTGCTTTGTCGCGAAAACGGTTGGCAGGGCATGAAGACGAATGTTTCGGTGCCGGTGGGTGGTCGCCGTGGGTGCGGCAGCGGACATGCAGTTCAGGTTCGCGACGTACGATACAAGTAGGAGAGAACGGGTGATCTCTTTCTCTCTCTCGTTGTCTTCAATGCGAATGCGGAGCGGACGCGAATACTGGGTCTCCTGAATACTGTCTGTGAACACCGAACGTCAAAAAGAAAAAAGAAGAATGCGAATTTGTATCAGTATGGTTAAGTGGGTGACCACGTAGATAGGTTGAAAGCCCTTACTTTCTTCCTTGATTGTTGCTACTCGATTATGACATTTATTTTTAAATCAAAGCGTATAACACAAAGCTAAACTTAATGAAACACAAGGAAGTATATTAAAGCGAAGCAAACAAACACGAAACGAACAAAACAAACGAATGAACGGGAAGCGCGAGAATGCGCCGCGGTCAGAGATGCTGGCACGCGCGTGTTCGTGCCCAAGGCGTCGACTTAGGAGCAGTCGCCCAAAAGCCAAGAATAGAAGGCCCTTGGATATATCATTCTCGGCATACACTATATAGTGGACGACCGCGATTATAATATATACTGGGAGCTGTCTCAACAGCACGCGCAAGTCGTCTTCGCCGCACTACTCCATCACAAGGCTCGCGTGCCCCACGAAGAATGATGTCCAAGCCTTAATGTGTTCAGCGCCTCCAAGAAAGCCATCAAAAATACGCCCACCCCCCTTCCCCTCTCACCCGTATTTCTTTTCTTCTCTTCTGTTTTCCGCTATAGCGTCAAGGTAGCGAATTGTTGCGTGCTGAATTGAGTCATTTTCGAAGGTGCTTATGAGGCACCACGGATGGGCTTCGCACCATAAGCCCACATGTCTCCGTGTGCGCGGGGTAGGACGTAATAGATCCGCCACAATGGGATGGATGCGTGCACGCTATTGGGTTCGCACACGCATCCTACAGAGCCCTCCTTGGCTGTACGTTGTCAAATGTTGCGAGGGTGGTGATTTCGCTCCCCACACTCGCCTACACTTAACGCTCATCCACACTTCCGCTCCGCCCTGACATGTATATGTGCATTAAGACTGTGCTCAAGACGCACTCTGTAGACCTCTTCGCGGTGCGCCGTGTTTCACGAAACTTCGTCCACCACGCGCATTTCCGGAGAAGTGATTTGCTGCATTCACTATAGCCGTTCCCGCGCTTCGAGTTGTCCGTTTGATTCGGCCTTCCGGTTGACGTGGTAAAGCGACTGCCTCTCAAAGGCGTTGGTCGCGGTCCAAAATGTAGTACAGTGCCATTTTCATCATCATCATCATCATAATCATCATCATCAGCCTGGTTACGCCCACTGTAGGGCAAAGGCCTCTTCCATACTTCTCCAACTACCCTGGTCATGTACTAATTGTGGCCATGTTGTCCCTGCAAACTTCTTAACCTCATCCGCCCACCTAACTTTCTGCCGCCCCCTGCTACGCATCCCTTCCCTTGGAATCCAGTCCGTAACCCTTAGTGACCATCGGTTATCTTCCCTCCTCATTACATGTCCGGCCCATGCCCATTTCTTTTTCTTGATTTCAACTAAGATGTCGTTTACCCGCGTTTGTTGCCTCACCCAATCTGCTCTTTTCTTATCCCTTAACGTTACACCCATCATTCTTCTTTCTATAGCTCGGTGCGTCGGCCTCAATTTAAGTAGAACCTTTTTCGTAAGCCTCCAGGTTTCTGCCCCGTACGTGAGTACAGGTAAGATACAGCTGTTATATACAGATGGCACTGTTACAGTGCTAGCTGTTATCCAAAGTGTCCAAAGTGGCACTGTTATACAGTGCCACTTTGGACAAGTACAAATAGCGAAGAACAGACAAAGCGTTCTAGTTTTGTCATTGTCCCGAGTCTAGCTGTTACGCTTTCTTTATCGTTAAGCCCAAACTTCGTCGTTGCTAAGTTGGTCTCCGGGTTCTGCCTTCCATACTAGAACCAATTTTTCTTCTCAAGTGCGAAGGATTCTTTCTGAGAATCCCATGTGGGTTTCCTACGGTACTCTTCCAAATTGTAGATCGGAAGCAAACTTTCTCTCGGGGCTAATACAGAATAAATTATATGGAACAGCTTCGAGCTACTCTCGAGTGGATGGCGTTTTTCTTTTCTTTTTTTCTTTCGCGAAGCTTCCTCCACATATCGGTTTCCGCAGAATTGCAGCGTTAATTGCTCGTTTGCGTTGTTCAGTCTATTACTCCTGCTTTGTTTCGCAGATGATACTGCGCATCCACTGCATGCAGGTTCGTTATAGCAGTAAAAACAGCCACTTCGACCCGCACCATGTTTGCGGCAAACAGTCAGCGACAGGATCGGTTGCCATCGCCGAGAGTAAGATTGCGTCTCAAATCGCGTTCATCGATCGGTCGACCCGTTTCGTATACGACGTGTCGTAGGTCACACGGCCCGCATCAAGAGATCGCACGACCTTCCATTAAAACCTCTTCTTCCTCCTCTCACATAGCGGGCACGGATGGTGCCGATACTTTCTCGTTCCGTTGTCAGGCGCACGTGGAAATTTCCATTTTTTTTTTCTTTTTACGCTCACGCGTCGACGCCGTTTTCAATTTATTGGCGAGTGCCGTAATGCATTTGTGCGCCGAACGTCTGGTCGTACGTTCTTCGCCGCAGAAGACGGTAGCGCGTAATCCACACGACTAGCTGCACTTAAGAGGGTCACTGCTGCTTCTCGATACCGCACAGAATGCCATAAAATTCGGGCCACATCGCTCTCGAGTCCCCCGTTGCATTGCAGCACCATTCGCTATTCGATACAGCATAGATAGTACGATAGAATAAACAATGCGCAGTTTAATTCTCCCTTTAGAGAAGCATATAGCAGTCGAATAATTTTGATTATATCGACGAAATTTCACCTGCTTCCTTTTCTTGTTCGTCTTGATCGATATCTTCTCTCATTGCGGAGGTCACGTGACCTTGGCACCGCGCAATATCCGGATGAGACGACGCGCGGCTCGCGTGCTCTAGGGCACATTCGAGATGGAGAGATGGCGCCATCGCGTGAAAAACGATCGTTGCCTAAATACATGCGGCGTGGCTGCCTGAAAGTCGCTCTATGCCTCTCGTAGCGGCGATTTCTATGGCGCATATTCAACGCGCACATCTCGAAGAAGCTCGAAGGACGCTCTTATGGTGGCGGTGGTAAACAAAGGGCATCCAGATTACGTATCGGCGAGCCATTAATCTTGCTATTCTTCAGCAGGGTCAAGTTGTTGAACTGGAGCCTTCTTGTAGTATATCTGAAACCGTACTCCAGGATTTCTCAATCGAGATTCGGTCGTTTGATGCGTCATCATGTCGTTACCATATGATAACGTGTCTCTATAAGATAATAATTCAATATTGCAACAACACATCTTGTGCTGAGACGTCATTTAGGTAGCGTCGCATAGCCATCTGACAGTGGCGTGCCTTGTGGCAGACAGACTGGACAAGCGTCCATCATCACAACAGAAAGTTCTAGCCGATTGCGCAGCGCACAGAAGGTGACGTCTCCGCTCGTCAAAATTCCTAGAGTCGACGTGCCTATGCATAATAAACTTTCAGTCTAAAGAGATTGGCTATGCAGTTCACTTTATTTCGGCTACTTTCACTGTTTATCCTCCGCGGCCCCATCCGCCCGGGCAGGGTAGCCAAGTAGAACTACCTCGGGTTAACCTCCCTTAATTTCTGCATACTCTCTCTCTCTCTCTCTCTCTCTCTCTCTCTCTCTCTCTCTCTCTCTCTCTCTCCTTCTGATGCGGGTAAACTGAAAATTCGTGCCGTGGGGGAAAGCAAGTTTCGCATCCCCGAGCGTCGACAGCGGCCCTCAAAAGTCTCGCAAACGACTCTGTTTTATTTTCGCAGCCACAGCAGTCAACGCGTACAGGTGCTGGTTCTTTTCCAATTCCAGACTCGACGTGCCAGGCCTGCAACGTATTTCCGTTTTATCGGCCACAGGTTCGCCAAATTCGTCACGCATGCATGCAGGGCGTCCCACGGCCCGCGAATACCACAGCATAGCTGCGGGGCCTCGTCGTAAGGAATCTTGGCAGAAGTTCGTAATGTTTGCGCAATTTAATGCGTTCAGCGGAGACAAAGCAGATCAAATCGAGCATACATTTGACGTGATCTAGTTCCAATCACAACTGTGTGGGAGGTCGCTAAATTTATCCAACTGCAAGGTCACCTCGCACACACTATATAAGAAAGGTATAGAGCTGTCATGCAGTAAAGAGAGAAAAATATAATCGTGAAGGAAGGGCGGGTGATCAACTCCCAAAGCGTCCTTAGACACTGGGGAAGGGGCCGCGGACGACGCCTTGGATGTCGCCCGACTAACACATGCACCACCTACTTCGGGTCGGAAGTGAAAACAAAAGCGGACCGTTCTCTTTAACTCATCCATTCTGTTCGCCAGCAAGCGATATAGCTTGAAAGCGGCGTCAAACGCTCGGAAATATGGGCACAACATCGGCGTGACAGGTCAGATCCTCCCACGCGAAAGACAGATATAGCGAGAGAGAGAGAGAGAGAAAAAAAGAAAGAACACATCGGTTAATGAAGTTGATTTCTCTAACAGGCGGCACCCCGTATCGTAAGCACCGCGGACGTCTGATTCAGTGCCCGCCAGTCGGTCGCCCGCGCACCGTTTCCGGTGGTGGACCGGTTAAGCGAGGCGTCAATCGGTTACCCCCGCACCCTCCTCCTCTCTTCTCACAGGTCCGTCTCTTGTTAGAGACACGGTTCCGACTAGCGCAACGCATTACGCGAGCGGTGCGTGAAGTGCGGCGTCGCTCCGCGGTCCCTTCAGAGGGTCACGCTCCTGGCGTCCGCATCTGGGTCAACAGCAGTGACGCCGACGTCGCGATCGTCCTCCTCCTTTTGTTCGGTGCCCGAAGAACGCCTTCCGATGAAGTAGCGCGCCCTTCGTTTATTTATTTATTTTTTTTCTTTTTTGGCGGCGTCCTTCTCCCTCGGCGCCGCGTGTCTCTGTCGCGCGCGCTCTTCTCGTCTTGTCAACCTCCCTCGCGCGGAAGTCCAGCCAGCTTCCGCTCTCTCTTGTCTTCTTTTCTGTGCGGAACCCGCACGGCGCTTTCGCTCCCCATGGACGCGGTGGAGGTGCTATTGATCCCCGCACCGTGTATTCTGCGTAGGTACTGACGTGAACTGCATGCGAGAGAATCTGTGCTGTAGCGCACAGTCGTATAGGCCCGAAAACTCTTCGCTATGCTCTGGAAGCACAGTGAAAAGAAGTCGGTTTCGCACGTTTAGGTACATTGAGAAAAGTACACAAGGAAAGAAGGAAGGAAGGAAGGAAGGAAAAACTAGAGAAGGAAAGGTAGGGAGGTTAACCAGTTTAGCTTAACCGGTTTGCTACCCTACACATGGGAGCGGGATAGGGGGGGGGGTGAAAGATGGGGAATGGAGGGAGAGAGAGAGCACATAGCATAGCACACACACATCGTCCGTTAGAGTCCATCACTCTGGTGTGGTACGTGATATCACTGTCACACAAGTACACAAGGGATGCATTGTTTAAGTACAGGGGCTTCCCGATGCTTGGGCTTCGTCCCGCACTGTGGTAACGTCACTGGAACACCCTAATGTAGGCTCTGCCCTATAGCGTTGGCAATAATTGTTTCTTTCACTGCTGTTTAACGCAGCGAATCTATAGAAGCAATCAAGCACGCTCACAACGCGTAATTAAACCAACGTCGTTCCGACGGAATTGTGTTTCCCAGCGCATATTTCATGTCTGTGGCCTGTGCCCTTATTGCCGAGTACTCAGCGCGACCGCACTATTCTCTTCTGCGTGCAGATTGCCGCTCGAAAAAAAAAAAAAAAAAACACATATAATTTAGGAACTTAATAATATGCAGTTTCATTTCGCGGAGCCGTCGCAGTCGCGAATTAACCTTGGGGGAGAGTCCATCAGCATCGTCGCCAGTTCCCAGAGTAATTCATCACCGTCTCTGCACGTTAATTAGCGCGCGAGCGCTTCGCGAGCACACGGACGCGACAAAAATGAAACGCACGCCAGCTGCATCGGGAAGAAAAGCGCAGAGTATGCGTACAGAAAAGAGCGCGAGGGTATAAAGAACTGCTTCTTCGCCTGCGCCGCAAACTTGGCTGGTAGCTTCCTTTCAAAGGCGTTCACACGTATTTTACAACACGCACGCTTTCTTGCGCATCTGTGCGTTCGTGTGCGTTCGTGTGCGTTCGTGTGCGTCTGTGTGCGTTCGTGGGCGTTCACATGCGGTCGTGTGCGTTCGTGCGATTGCGTGCGCGTAATCGCATGCGTCGAACCGGCGTGTAATTGCGTACACGTCGGTCCGCGGTTGTCGCGCACGCTTCGGCTTCGACAAGCTAGCGGCGGGACAATGTTTCGCGCGGTAGCCTTAGTCGCACGCGCGCGCTTAAGCACACAATGGCGTGGTGGAGATCCCGGAGCCAAAAAGGGGCCACGCAGCCCCCCCACGCAGCGTCCCCCAAGCTGCCACCCCTCCCACTATATAGCCGCGTTTAATAAATCTCGGCTGGCACGCGGGCCAAACTGTGTATAGCGCGCTGGCGCCGGCGCTTGGTGACGACGTGTACGCCGCGGCTCGGCTTTGAAACAACGTCGGTTTCGCCTCAGGCCCGACAGCGTGCCAAAGGACCGATGAGCCAACCGGAGAAGCGGTGCGTTGTTTTCCACCAGCTCAAGAGAGCGCCCATCTAGCCTTTTGTGGTCACGAAGTACCATGCCGTGCGTGCGGCTCTATATATGCGTCGGAAGGTTTACCGCGGCAGATGGCAAGACAAATGTGATGCGCGCAGCTTTTACTTACATTGACGTCGTGACTTAATTTACAAATTTTGCCAATTAGTAATTATCTTTTTTTGTGAGTGTGTTAGTTGCCTCCACTGTTGTGCCTTCTTTCTGAAATAAGTATGGCACTGTTTGTCATCCCAGATCGGCAACGGACACGCCTCCTCGCTTAATAAGCAAATGCATAATTAAAAAAAAATAAGACGTACAGATTGTAGAACCGACCACAAACATCAGTGAGAAGAGGTGGAGGAGTCCGTTGCCCTTGCGTACATTGACGTCATCTTTTCTTTTCTTTTTTCTTTTTTTCAAGCGATGATATCAAGCTCCAAGAGGCACTAATCAATAAAGAGCAGACACTACAGCAATAGGAAATTGCCCTTGACTTAACATTTGCTAAGCGACAATGGAAAGTACCGACTTCTTCCGTTAAAAGTATAGTCGCGAACCCCCTTGTGTAATGCCTTACTAGGGACTCGTAAGGATCGATAACGTCGACGACTGCTTCGTAAAAAGTAAAAAAAAAAAAATCACGCTCCAGCATAGCCAGTCATAACCAAAGGGACAGACACTGCGGTAAAGGCACGCAGGTGCCCGTACGTTGCTGTTCCTGAAATCCTTGCTCGTGGATGCTCCTGCGCACTTGCTAAGCGAGTACGCAGCCAGCTTGCCCCAAGAGCGAAGAGTGGTACGGCCGCTTCCTATATAGTAGCGTTACCTGTACTGCATACGCGCGAGGTAGCTCAGGTGACGTGACTTGTGGAGAGCGCACCCCGCGTGGGCACTGATTGATGCCCCTTGGGCAGGCGCACGGCAAGGCGCAGGACAAATTGTCTATTGCCTGCTTCCTGCGCCTGCTTTTTCTTTCTTTCTTTTTTATCGTTGCTACGATCTTTCGTACTTGTTTTCATTTTTTTTTTTTCGCTGCAAGGGGAAAGAAATGCAGCAACTCAGGCCTCATTAACAAGCTGCCGAAGCCGCAAATGGGCGTTCCCGTCCGAAGAAGATGACGAAACGCGAAAAAAAAGAAAGAAAAGAAAACACCGCGTGTGCCTTCACTAACTATTAGCAACACCGGAAAACGAATGTATATGTTTGTCTTCGGGGGTGTATACCTTGTGTTTATTCTTGTACGCCTTTTCTTCTTGACCGTCTCCTTTCTCGTAATCTCTTTTCTCTCTTTCATATTTCTACTCTTATTTTTTTTTCTTCCCATGTATAGGGTAGCTAGCTGAACTCACTTCTAGGTTACTTTCTTTGTATCTTTCTTCCCTTATTTCTATTTCTATTCTTCCCTTCTCTCTCTTGCCTAAAAAAACACTGCATAAGTACGACCCTCAAGAAACGACGAATTTAGTGTTCCAGCTAAGTTTACTACACAGTCTGTCACCTGTTTTATTAGACAGTAATTGGCTAGTCATGGGCGTTTGATTGTGATCCGGCAAAGAAAATGTCGAATTAGCAAACTTTCATGCCTTATCTGACCTCTACTCAGCACTCAAATGCTAATAACGTTATTGTTGTTGTTTTTTAACGGTCTGTACTGTATACAGATTGACCCGCGTACTGCATACATCCCCGCTTAAGAATACCTCTACTGAGACGGTGAGGAAAGTAACCCTACAATCAACACTCGTTGCAGCCAGCGGTCGCACGATGGGTGGCATGAAGGTAACCAGAACAAACAGGCGTGGTTGTTGTCACGAAAAAAAAAATACTATCCGCGTTAGCACGAACCAGCAACGCACAGTCGGGACGGCCCTTCAACTGAGGGCATACACGCAGAATACGCACCGAACGAGAAGCTGCCTCACGGGTGCGTATACGCACTGAAGGGGTACGTCTTGTTCGAGCCACCACTCTATAACCACCCCGAATAAAAAAAGAAAGACAGACACCCCTTCCTCCCCCCACCCCGCCGTCCGCTACAAGCGCGCGAAATGCTGTACGTTGTGCACGGCGGCCGGTCGGGCAGTGCACGTGAGAACGAAGCGGCCCACGCGGGCTCAACAACTGCACTGGCGGAGGAAGGAAAAATCGCGTTACGCGGCAAGCGCACCCCTGTAGACGCCGGAACAATGAAGCCATTCGTTTTGCCCGCCCCACCCCACCCCCCTCCTTCTACTCGCACGGGTCGCACGAGTGAGACAATCGGCCGTTGCGTACGTGCGCGCCTCGGGCTTGTAAGCACGTATACGGACTCTCGCAAATAAGGCCGGCGGTATACACACGCATGCCGCCGAACACCCCCCCCCCCTCCCCCATTTCCCCCCAGCGAAATTTTAGGGCCGTCGCAGATGGGCCACCCCGGCAGCGGGGGCTCCCGATGTCACAACCCGGTCGCCGATAAAAGATTGAGTCACTCGTCGGGTATGCACCCACGCGTCCCGGGCATTACTGCTCGTGACGCGTCGAGAACGATGTCGGCGTTGTGCCCCTAACTTCCTGCAGAAAGTGTATCGCGCGATCGTAAGGAAAGTGATTCTGCAGGAAAACTTTCGTATACATGTATCGTATACGTGTACACGATCAGGCAGACGCCAGGTGGACCAGTGTTAAGAACATTATTTTACCCTCCTGCAAGTAACAGTAACTGCGTTATCGGGTTTCACCACCTGCTGATCTGATGTGTACATTGCGGGGATCAGTGCTTTCGCCCATAGAGTTGCGTATTAAAATTACCAGAGGTAACTGCATAGTATACGGATTTGTCCAATCGCCGTACCCGTGTCTTCAGAAGTTCTTGCCGTGGTATTTATAAGTGACGCCGAAAACATGGCGGTCATGACGTGTTCCCGGCTATGCAATTGCTTCTGGCGCACGCAGCTCGCGAAATCATAGCCTTCGAGATCGGTTTGTGCTAATATACCGAGGAAGCTGTAGCGAGAGTTCGATACGGACACCACGCCATACGCTTTGCCCCCTTCCAGAGTTTCCACGCAATCATATATTTATGAACGCACGAAGGCAATAATTTCAGGCGCACATGCGCATTCACGACTTTTTCGCGTATGTAGGGCAATATAAGGATCGTTGAAAAATGATTAATTTGCGAGGCCAGAAAGCTTTACGAAAGCGAAAGGCCGGAGCGGAGGCATATCCATGCAAACTATCCATAATTCCCATGCTATAGCTAAACCCCGCAATTGCAGCTCACCATATACGCTATAGAGCCGGAACTCACCCTATAGTAAATTTTGCAGAAAAAAACTCTGTCACTTTTTTTTTCTTTTTTTACTATGTTAGCGTCACAACAAAGCATCTTGTGGGCTGCGAGAGACAGCGTGTAGGGTGGAGGAAGGCTCCGGGCTAGTTTGCAAATTATCGGTGATTCATATAACGTGCGCTCGAAGCGCGGCGCACGAGTGCTTTTGCAATACGCCACCGCCTGAGAGCGGCCGCGTACGCACACGCCGAACAATATCGAACACTATCGTAATTGAACAATACCGTGACTGAGATATAAACGTTTAGTTAGCTGCACTGCAAGCAGCCTCTTATCGCACGAGAAGATAACGAGCGGCCTTCGGAAAACCCTGCCCCGACGACCACCGTCTGCTACAAACCCAGCAAACCACTTCTGACCCTGACGCGAACAAGCTCCACGGTGCGCAGGGAAGACCCGTAAAGACGAGAGCGCATATCAGATTGGCGTACTTTCTCTGCCTTGCTTTCTTTGCTTATTTCTCTCTCTTTTTTTTTCTCGTTTGCTTTTCAACTGGCGCCTGCGTACGGGACGCAGGGGGCTGCTCTCCTCCTCCTATACCTAATGCGAGACTTCTGGACCCGTATTCACACGCACACACATAAAAAAAGAAAGGCACTTACGCTATAATTGCTCGTACGAGCAAATGCCAGGCGATTCTGATGCCGGACGTGTTATTAGGGAAGGCCGCCGGCCAATGGCAGACAGCACTTACGACAGAAAAAACAAAAGTAAGGCGAATAGTATACAGTTTTCTTGAGTAACCTGGAATATCTGGAGGTTACCGAATCGGATTACTGTGCCTTTCATTGCCTTTCACTAACGAGTCGAAGCGTTGTATTCATGGATGTATTTCTGTTTCTTCTGGAATTGGCACGTACGCACGCCTTCCGTGTTTCACTTTATTTTTCTCGCTTTCCTGGCTATGCGAGCGCCCGCACGAACACTTTGCTTGAAAATGTGGCACACACGAAAGACTTCGTTTGTATGCACATCTGCGGGAACATCTGTATTTTTGTGTTAATTGCACTGGAACACTTGTTCTTGCGCATTTGGGTATTTATGTACGTGTACGTATATGTGAACTCTGGAACTGATCTCGCCGCACTGTTGTTTCTCTTTTCTTGAGACGTCTGAATCGTTACGTGCACATCAGTCAAACCAGTGAACAGAGGTAGCCGGCGCGCCAACGTCTTCCTAAACATAGGTAACAATCAATAACAATTTTTAAAAAATCACGAAAAACAGAAAGGACACAACATTGTGTATGTACCGATCAATGGTAAGCTTTAATTCAACCCTGCCAGATCTGTGAACCGTCTTTGTACACTTTCTTTTTTTTTTTTTATAACCCACTTGTGCCTAAGGCCTCATATGAGAGGTCGACAGTACTCCTGAAATAAATAAATAAATTTCGTCCGAAACAATGCGCAATGTCGGTGCAGTACTACACTACAGTGCTACAGGCGGCTTCGCGTACGAGCACAACCGATCGGGGGGAAAAAAAAAAGGAAAGGGAGCGAGAAGAGAAGCAGGAGAGCCGTACCGCCCAGCTCACATTAGCGAGAGCGAGCGAGATCAGAGCAGCGTGCAAGCATATTCGGCCTTGCGCTCCATGGCCCCGTTCGGGACGAGCCGGGCAGTCCGACTGGTTTGCCCGTCACGTTCGCCCGCCTTGGCGGCGATGGCGGCGGCAAAAAAAAAAAAAAAAAAAGTGAACGCCGGACACACTCATTGCCGCCGAACCCCCCGTTCTCTCCTGGGGCGATCGCTACCGACCCCCCCCCCCCTCTTCCCCTTTCGCTCCGCCGCAGTTTCCAGTCTGCTGCCATCTGCATTGCACAAGAAGAGCACGTGCTTTCATCCGCGCCGCACAGCAGCTCGCAACCGCTGGTATATGCGCTAGACGTCCCCGCTCGAAGGCCGCTCACGATCGCTCTACAAGACGTGGGAATGTGGCGGCCGTAGTATACAGCTAATGCGGCCGGCCGTGATGTCAGATCGAGTCGACTGACCAGCAGTATATATACCATATAGCCGACGACTTTTGTCGCGGCTTCTCGAGGAAAGAGGAGAGAGAGAGAGAGAGAGAGAGAGAGAGAGAGAGAGAGAGAGAGAGAGAGAGAGAGAGAGAGAGAGAGTGGGACTTGACGGTAGTGCGGGTTAACGTGTACACTCGCAACAGTAATTGATGATCTTCATCAAATATGGGAAGGAGGGAAGTAAACGAATTTGCACGAATCGCGCGTTGCAACTACAGGTCTCACTAAACTTCTGAACTCTGTAACGGGTGGTCAGGCAGAAAGGAATAGGGAAGGGAAGTAAAAGGCGGGAAGGGAGGATAGAAGAGAATGGTGCACGGGAGATAGGGAAAAATAGAAAGCTCTTCTGTGGGACGTCCATAATTCCCTGCTAAGCAAAAAAGTTCCCCATATAGTTTCTTCTAGAAAAGGCAATGCCACGCAGTGGTGGGACAAGCATGGTTCACCAGTCATTCATTCCTTAACCGGCTCTGCTACATTTCGGAGAAAATTAAGAGTGATTGGAGTCAACTTCGCATTGGTTACTGCTCCTTCGACGTCGCCGCAACGTTATGCACTGGCAAGTCGTTATATACAGGTCGTCCCTCCACTACACACTTTCTCGAATGAATGACACCGGGTGTCGCAGTTGGCGCCACGCAGTTTCGTACCAACAAGCGACAACCTTCGAACCAAGAAAGCATTCACTTACGCATACATGACGACGATTCCCATTCTCGTTATCGTTAATATTTGAGACCTCGCCACTACCGCCCCACTTCCATTCTTTATCGGACCTCCTTCTGTACTGCGTGTTCGTTTTCATGCACCAATGTAGAACGATCTAAACAAACTTGAACGCAGAGCTCGAATTTGTGCCGTCTATTTTTGACTCCGCCAGCAAGAGAGCAAGCAACGAGTGTAAGCAAGCGGTCAGATGGCCAAAGTCATCTTACAGACATTTCCCGCTCTCTTCTCGGTTTTCTTGTTCTAATCACTTTATGCTCGTTTACCGTGACAAAAGGGCAAAAGCTGTGCTTTGTACACTCCTCGAATTCTCCTTCGGTATGCTTCCGTTGTAGCATACGTATACGACGTCGCACTCCACGCGTTCTCTGAGTGGGCTGTTTAGCCCACTCTGTCACGGCGTATATATAGAGTACAAGGCGCGGCGCAGGGGTCTCTTGAAGAGATAACCCGCACTGTTGGGCCTGCGGTCATCCGAGTGCGTCCATCCATTCGCGTATATGTACACTTCTGACACTGATCAGAGACCGCGAGTTGCAAGGAAGGAGCATCTCGACCCCGCTACGTTGAACTGTATAGTATACGCCCTCCAGTCTACTACATACCGTTCGCGCCCGGGTGACGACGCCCCAGAGATCGTCGCAACAAAAGGAGCCCGCGCCTTTTCTCTTCAGTGAAGTTGACTTTGAAGAACTGCGCGCGGTGTAATCACGGCAGCAAGGGGAAAAAAAGAAAGAGAGCGGCGATTAGCCCGACACACCGAGCTTTCTCCGGCAGGCGAACAGATGAAAGGACAACGCCCTGCTTTCTCTTCATAGTTTATTTTTTTTAGGTTTGTTTGTTTGTTTTCATCTTAGGCAGTCCGCGGCCCCTGCGTTGCGTGCTCCCTCAAAAGGAGACACAATGCGGCCCTCGATTAGTGTCGCCCAACGAGTCACCCCCCCTTATCACATCATCCAGCAAAGGCGCAGAGACAGCCGGACAGTGTCGCCGAACCCGCTGGTTAAAGATCAGACGCCAGATGCCACTAGAACGGCAAACGTTTCGGCTAATTGCGAAGCAAGCGTGCATTCGAGCGCTGGGGAGAAAAAAAAGAAAGAAACGAAGAAACGTACGTCGAGGCAAACGCGTGACGTTGACCAGCCGCTCATTCGGCCAGACGACCGGTGAGAGGCGGTGCGCTTTCACTCGTTCATCTTTCTATATACAACGTGCCACAGCGTCTGTCGGCCTGCCACACTCAAGATCGCGTGACATCCCGATGGTTCTATTGTCCCCACTCCTCCTTCGGAAACACACACGTTGTGGATCGGACCCCGGGAGGTTTCCTTCTGTATAGCGGCCACGCCATGAGGGTAGGTCTTCTCGCAAAGCCACCTGCAGCGCCGTAGACATCTGCGCTTGATGGACACGTCTGACGACCTCTTGCTCGGGCACTCCTGCTGGCTTCTTGGTCTACGCGGTCACATTAGACGAGTCGTCGCGCTTCTCTCGTCGTCGCAGTATTGGGCCGGCGGTCTCGCAATGCGCCGAAATTCGCGACGCCGCACGCACATACATATAGCGCGGCTGTATTTCCGAAAGGAGTTGAACCTGTCTTTGTGATGCCGCCCTGGTGGTCAAAAGAAGCCTCGAGCCAGGACGTCCCTGCCTCGGTACACGTGTGGTCTCGCATTGTTCCTAGAAAGACCACACGCTCACCGTGGTTCCGCGACCACGAATTCTCAGGAGAAGCAGAAAGGAAGCAATGGCGGGATTTTCCAAACCCTTCACAAGTATAAAAAAAAAAAGAGAAATGCGGCACTCTGGTGGTGCGGCGGGCATGCAAATGTGTACTACGCCTACAGTGCCTAGACGTAGTCGTATATATACGCATATGGTCACGGTTGTCTCGGTCCTAAAGGACACCGCAGGAGGATGTTGCTTTGACGCGAATCGGAAGCCCGTTGCCGCCGCTGCGATGCTGTGGCTGCGGGAGGAGGAGTCCAGAACGAAACGTTAGGCCTCTGTCTGCTCGGTTTCCCTACAGTTCGGACTGCGAACGGACATCTGCATGTGCCACCACGTCCACGGGTGGGGTCATCCGCCGCACACGACTGCTACTTATCCCGGCGTCTGATTCGCAACGCGGCACTGTGCGTCGGCGCGCGTATACTCTTAACTCGGAGGGCCCGTCCCACCTACACAAACACACAGTGGCCGCGCGCATAACCCTATGGCGCAAGTCACCGAGCCTACATAGGAAGCAAAATGGAAGGAAACGAGCAGGCAAGAAGCGGCGGCATTCACTAAGCCGGTCGAGGTGGAGCCAAATGACAACGCCACTCTTTCATATTACGAAAGGGGACGAGAGAAGGAAAAAAAAAAGGATAATAATAAGGCGAGCCGGGGAGCCGGAAGAGCTGCGTAACAGAGAAGAGGCGGTCGGCAACGAAGTCAGCAGGCGAGGGAGGCGCTGAGGGAAGGAGTCCAGCGACCGAAGAAAAGATGAGGAGGCAGGCCAGAGGTCACCGCGTCTCGGACGCGATTTAAGCGGCGCGCAGGAGGATCGAGGTAGCCGAACACGCCGACGCTGCTTTGGACGATGCACGGCGCGGTGGAACACAACAGCAGACTTGATCAACTTTCTCGTTCCGCCTCTTCCACTTCTTCCTTCCCCCTCCTACTACGTGCACCTTTTCTCGGTTAATATCGCGTTTTATGGAGAACTGTGGCGGCGGAGCTGACGCTCCAGAGCGCAGTGACCATCACCGTTTACCCTTTCCCTGCCAGCGCGGCGCCAAGTTCAAGAGCTGGGCTCTTGATCGTTACGCTGAGATCTGTGCAGCGTCGCGGAGGCTAGCACTATAGCGTTAGCCAATCGCGAGCCTAAACCGCAGCTGCGCTGGAGAACGCGAGAACAATTCGTGATTGACCATCTACGAATGGCTACCACTATTGGTCGTCGAAGCATTCCCGATAACCAATCAAAAGTTATCACGTGTGCGCTTACACGGAATGCTACAACAGTCTATAGTCCACGGGTATAGAAGTGCCGTCACCTGCATATGCTTCCGCAGTGATGCACGCTTTTGCGGGAAAGACGGCGTGGGGCATCTTTCGTCTGCTACGTGCGGCGTTGTTCTTGTCCTCCCCGAAGTACCGCGACTGGCTGGTTCTTTTTTTTTATTTATTTTAGTGGCTTATTCTCGGCTGGAACCATTGCTCGAGACGCTTGCAGGTTTCTCCGGTTTCCTGCGCCTTTCATTCCCGCTGCTGGTCAAGAACACAATGAGATTACGCGCTTCGTAGAGCTCGCGCCGAGCCAACCGCGCCGTCTGGAGACGAAAGAGAAGGAACGCGATCCTCCATGCGTGCGGTCTTTCAAAGAGCGGGGCGAGCCACGCTGTGGCCATCGAAACGAATCTGGCCTAGCTCGCTCTCCAGCGCTCGACGGGTGGATTCGTATGCGTATAGAGATGCGAGAGAGGCTCGGAAAGGTTGCGGCCACTGCGCCCGATTACCGGTCGCGAACAGAACGTCTGCATGTGCCGACGACTGAGGTGGTAATGCGAAACCGCCGTCTGCACGAACAGTGTGGCATATATACGCCGACATCTACACGCAAGAAAGACCCGAGATGGCGTTGGACATGCTCCCAACTGTTTTGTGTTACGAATTTTCCGGGACAGTGTGCCCGAACCAATGATTCCGGGACACAGCGAGATATTTGTTCGTATATGCGCTCGCAGCAAAATATCATTGGGGCCTGGAGTGACAATGACAGTGCTAACCCGCCGCCGTGGCTTAATGACTACGGCGTTAATCTTCTGCCCAGCACGAGATCGCGGGTTCCGTTCCTATAACCGCGGCGGCCACAATTCAATTGGGGCGTAATGTTAAAAAAAAGTGAAAAAAAACTTGTGTGTTCATATTCTGTGCACGCGACACTACACCAGGCGGTCGAAATTAATTCGAAGTCCCCCACTATACTGCGTACCTCATAAACAACAGTGCCCCTCTCCCCGAACCCCACCCCCCGGTTTCTAGACATTAAACCCCATAATTTAATGACAGGGGCGTCTTGACGTTCTTGCCCTTACAAAGGTCGTTATGCCGCAGCCGCACTCAAGATAGCTGCCCAGCGGTCGATTTAGGCATCTCTGGCCTCCTTGAAGCCGTTGGGTTTAGCGAGAGCAGGGGGAAAGTAAACATGTCCGCAGTAGAGATTAGTATGCGGCGATAGGAAGATTGGTGGAAGAAAAGTAGGGAAACGACAAACAACGGAGGCGTGCAAGAACAAAGTTCACAATAGGGCTTCACAAAGTTTGGTTATGGGAATCCATCGTGGATTTCCTTGCTTTCTTTTTTTTCTTTTT
Organism: Dermacentor variabilis; assembly: GCF_050947875.1. Classification (NCBI taxonomy): domain Eukaryota; kingdom Metazoa; phylum Arthropoda; class Arachnida; order Ixodida; family Ixodidae; genus Dermacentor; species Dermacentor variabilis. Next base: position 43,734,958 of record NC_134570.1, on the reverse strand, counting down.
CACATAGGTAGGCCATTAGGCAGTGTAACAGCAAGAGCTTGGTGGGGCAACGCAGCACCCCGTTACAAAGGGGACGCTCATAGCATCCATATATCCATACACTAACTAGGGTGCAAAACTTGCGCCCACCCGATACAAAGGAGAAAGCCACATCATCATCATCATCATCATCATCATCATCATCATCATCATCATCATCACATAGCTGCACACACACGTGCGTAGGGCATAACATCGTTTTTTTTTTGTGCTTTAACGATCACCATAATCTTGACTGTCACTTTCAGTCACTTTCACTCGCAAATCGACATTCTTATGCTTCGGAATTCCCGCGCCACAGCGCACACGCCTACCTCATATTGATGACGATAGTAACGAGCAATAACGAGGCACGAAAATGAAAAAGAAAGAAAGAAAGAAAATTGTCCTATAGGGATTGCTAATGAATCTGAGCGAATTAACGGTGCCCCTGTCGTCCGCCTCGTGCGTCACGAATCCAAAGAGCCGCTGCAGCGCTCCGTCGATGCGATGCATAATAATAATAAAAAAAAAGAAATGCAGGCAAGAGAAAATGGCACCCAGGAAAAAAATACAAAACAGAGCCGCGTCTTACAAGGAGCCAAAGTGTAGCGCTCGCGGCAAGACATCAGATTGATAAACATTCCGACCAGCGCGGTCGCGAGTTGAACGGCCCCGAAGAAACTGCGAATGTCTTGATTCGTAAATCAATATAGGAGTACGTATCGGCGTGCCCCACCCCCCTCGCGCCCCGTATAACAGGCGTCCGATTCGAAAGGGAAAGGAAATGCCCTGGAGTAACCCCGACTTATCTATTACGAGACAGCCGTTAATGCCGGCATCATCGGAGCCACGTATTCGGAAGGGTCCCAGGCACGTATAGCTCAATTACGAGAGCGTCCTGTTATCACGGTGCCATCCGCAATCTGCGTGTGCCCCCACCACCACCCCGAGCTGGCCGCAACCCTTTGGCCGCCGCTGCGTATAATAATAACGACGACCCCGAGTGTCGGACATTAAATGCGTCGCCCAAGGGGTCTCCCTGCTGTGCGTACCGACCATCGTCGTTGGCGTGGATGCCGTGGGTGAGCATGAGTCCGCGTAATTGCATTCGCGGGCGCCCCTTCGTTTGCGGCCCGCTTCACCGCAGCGCCCGCAGAGACCCACGGAACGGGCTGCGTCAGAGACCGCGGCGCCTTCCTCCTCTCTACTATGCGTGCGAATGTGCGTGTATGTATAATTTAAAGCATATGCATACAGATGTGTGCAAGCGTGGGTGTTTGTACTTAAGTGCGTGCGTGCACTTGCATGTGTGCGTTACATGTCTGTCTGTGTGTGTATGTGTGCTCGGGCATGTGTGTGCATGCATTTGAGAGTGTGATTGCGTTTTTGTATGCGTTGGTATGAGTGGTGTGTTCAGGTGAGTGTTGTGTGCGTTTGTGTGTGTGCGTGCGGTGCTTTTGCGCGTTTTCCTGTATTTTTTTTTTTTTTGTACAGGGAGCATTTTTTTTCTGTTTGTATCTGTACATGTTCTTGTGTGTGCATAAGGTCTCCGTTCCCACGCACCTATGAATGTGGCCAGAGTGCACTATAATAGGGTAGTCCTTATAACCGGACCCTCCCACAGTTAGAAACGGTTTCTTTCTTTCTTTCTTTCTTTCTTTCTTTCTTTCTTTCTTTCTTTCTTTCTTCCTTTCTTTCTTTCTTTCTTTCTTTCTTTCATGCGTATAATTGCGGCTAGGGAGCGCACCCTCTTTCTTAAGCCGGTTCTTATACGCATATACCTGATAGCAAAGCCCTTCCCTTTACTTTAAATTGTAATTAGATAATGCTACGCGATGCCACTTTGGATGACATCATCAGAACCAAGCCCTGCCAGCAGAAGACAGGCAGTGCGTGGTGTCCCGTGTGTGCTACTGCGCGTTTCAGTTTCTTTTTTTGTTTTTTCTGTTCTCGGCACCAGAGTTAGCTACAAAAATTACAAGAGCGAACTCTGGCGCTATGAAGTTTACGAGGGGGGTGGGAGGGTGACGGTTCAGCGAACAACGTAAATCATGAGTAGCCCGTGAATTTGGCTAAACTTCGCCCTTCTGGCTTCAAACGGCCTTGTGACTTTGCAAATAGATCATATTCAGCAATACGCGCACTGGGTTTGAAAACACGACAGTTCGCCATGGTTATACGTATATGCACGCGAGCACAGACTTCGTGCCTTGCTTGGTTTCGAGAAGTGCGAGTTCTTGGAAAATTTAGGAAGGGTAAGGCGTATTAAAAAAAAAACGCCGCAAGAAGGTGTGAAGCCACTGACACACACTGTAAAATAATTTGCACCCTTAAAAGTAAAAAAAAAAAAAGGGTGTAAATGTGTCCATAACCGACATTCTAAGCGTGTGAGTTATAGACACATTTACACCACTTCTTCACTTTCGAGGCTGTAAATTATTTTACAGTGCACGGAGGTTACACAGATCAATGTGATACCAAATCACCCTTATTGCACAGAGATGAAAGATCGCAGACTCAGAATCGCCTGTTTAACAATTCTTGAAGGAAACTCTGCCCTCGCCTGTGCATACAACAATGCGCGAGCCACCTGCGGACGTGTGTGCGTTTCGCTATGTGCTTGAGCGCATGTTCATTTATCCAGATTGGCGGTGCGACCCACGCACACTAAATACGTACCCGCGTGCCTTAAATCAAACTTTAAACGAGCCGTATACCGTATACGTCTTCGCCGCTGACACAGCAACCTCGCTTGTGCTTCGCAGGATTGCGCGGCGTTTTTTCTTTTTTTATTTTTCCCGGAAGCGGTTACATTCAAATTGCTTCCTAATGACGCTGTTCGCACGCTGTGCAGTCTCCCGCTAAACAACTAAGACAGCTGCAGCTCTTTACACTGCGCGATAGCTCCCGCGCAGGGCGTGTATAACGTATAGCGTTGATTATACGCGAATTGCACCGCCACCTGGCGCGGCATTTCTGCAATTACTCCCCCCCCCCACACCTCTCCTCCCCCTTTTTTTTCTCTTGTTCTCACGAAACACGCTTCCGCACATTCCGTGTGATCTTCTATATAATAGCACCAACTCGTGTAACCACTCGGAACCCATTCGGTGGTGCTATAACGTTGTCTCTCTCTCTCTCTCTCTCTCTCTCTCTCTCTCTCTCTATATATATATATATATATATATATATATATATATATATATATATATATATATATATATATATATATATATATATATATATATATATATATATGCTTCTGCATAGCCACGTTCATTTGGAGTCTCGGAAGACCTCCGAATGTGCAATGTTATAGCCGAAACGCGATACGCAAGACAAAGACACACACAAAAAAAAACAAGTGCTCAGCTTTCGTGCCGTGTTTTTTATACTACGCTTCAGGGGGCCTAATAGAATAACAGCGTTGCCCGAGGGCCTGTCCTCTTTAACATGCTGAAGAAACGTTCTGCAGCAGCAACCTCATGCTTTCAGGTGCGTTGCCGAGAAACGAGACGTCACATCTCTATTCGAACAAGTGCCCTGGTAAGAGGTGCTTGTTTATGAACTCGCCCGTGTACAGGGCAATGGTTGTCTTTATAAGAGGAAATACAGACAAGAGTCGATCGAAGCAGTGGGTATGCGTGCAAATCCGAGAGATCTGCGCTTCCGTCGACTGCCAGGCGACGCGATGAAGTGCGCAGTGCCACCACTAGTATCAAGGCATCGTGATATCAACAGTCACTTCACCTTGAGGTCGGTAGTAGTATTCCGTAAACTACATCGACCGACTCTGTACACTACTCCGTAAACTACAACTGCCGACTCCGTAAACGTTCCGCTCTATTTGCACAATCAAGGGTCGAGTAGAGACGTTTTCAGAGATGCAAGCCCGCTTCATTCAGTCAAGCGTCGGTTGAGCTCACCATATGATACTCTTTCTTCGTCTACGTATACTTTCTTCCATCACGAAAAAAAAAAGGGGGGGGGTGAAAAAAGGGTAGGGATCAAGTAAGAAGTTCTTGTTTTGTTTATTTTTGTAACGTGTAACCTTTTTATCGAGAGACTGCATGACGCATATTTCTGGCTGCAACTTTTCTCAGGAAGCCGAAACGCACGTCGCAGCCAGCAACAAGCCCACACCCGTCGTCGTCGCCTATCAGCGGCAGGTGTGGTCGCCCTCTTCAAGAACGCCGAATTTGTGGTGTACCCACGCCTATACGACAAGCCTGAACGTATGCACCACGGAGGCGAATTACCGCACAAGGAGCTGTTCCGCGAGTGTCCGTCTCCTGTATCTCCTACACTTTCATTCCTTCTGTTTCATTCAAACCCCAAACCGAGTCGCATTTATTTCCGTTTTGCCCTACATACGAACCGTATCTCCGCCCTCGCCAGCAGCCGACGCCTGACGCCATCTTGTTTCGCGAGTGAGAGAGCCACGTTTCATTTGTTCCGTCATTTTCTTTTTTTTTACCCATAATTTTTTGCCTCTTCTAAGGCATCGGAGGGGGAGGGAGGAGGGGAGAAGGGAAGTGGAAGGGTGTTGAGGTTGGCGGTGGTATAGCGCGGGAGGCAGTTGCTATATAATACTATCCAGTTCGAGTGTCTAAAGCAGGAGTGACTGAGTGTACAATATAGAGCTGCAGAAGCAGGGCGACCCGCCGACATCCTTCTGCTGCCTTCTGCAACTTTCCGCTGTCGTCTGTTCGTGTGCACAAGCTACAAGTTGCAGCACTTAGGGTGGTGGCGGTTGTTGCTTGCCAACTCTGTGCTGCGGCTACGGTGACATTCCAGCAGCGACAGCCAGGAGGAAAGGAGGGGGGGGGGGTATCCGCGTCATATATGAGACCCCCTTCTGCTAACCCCACCCGTCCCCCAACCCACCGTTCGCGTCGCGTGAAAGTTGGGAGGGGAAGGAAGGTTCATGATTTGTGTGTCTGCCCCGGCACCGTCGGAAACGAGCCGACGCCCTGGCGTATAGTGACGCAGACACGCCGAGTGCATCCTGTCTGCGGCTACAAGCCTCGCAAATGGAAGGATCCCGCTGGGAAAGCCGGCATCAACACTGCCAAGTGTTGTGTATAACGGCCCATGTTATTTGGTTATTATGCGTGGGTACTGGGTGCCTGTGTTAGGCCTACACCACTTAATTCGTAGTGGGCGTTGCCTTTACCTATATGTCGCGTCAAAAGCTACGCGTAAAGCGTTGGAAAACCAAGCAGCGGAGAGTTTACGACAAAATTCCAGAACGACAGCGATAGGGAGAGATGAGAGGAAGGCCAATTATGACGCTTCCTGTTTGCTACCCTAAATTGATGAATGCGGATAAAGGGATAGAAACAGATATAACATGATGCAGTGAGAGGGAGAGATACAATTACTATTGCGCGCAATTATCACTTCATTAACTGCAGTAGTGCTCGGGTGAGCTTCCCGTTCCGAACGAGGCTAACCGCGCATACCGTGATTCGCGCCGAAAGTTTCACAACAAGCCCAGTTGAGCTCGTGGATGAAACAGGGTGGCTGGCAAGGCCGTAAATGTCGTTATCCCCCACGGTGAAACACCTTATTCGTTCCTTCACTAACCAAACATGGCGCAACTACACGTGACAGGAGCAAGCGTCCACGGAAGTATATATAGCGCGTAGACGTATACGATGCTGCTCCATACCACGACCCCATCATTCTTCGCTTGCACAACGCCAGCACGGGTCTCACAGAACACGTTGCATTCAGCGCACGCGCTTGTACTAACACACTCGCGCCTCGTATGCCTGCATTCTGTGCTGTATGGTGAACGCAGCATGGCGTTGGCTAGGGCGGCGACGCCGACTAAGAGGGCGCCGAACGACTTTTATTTACGACGCGCCACGGTTAGACCTTTCAATGCAAAGGTCTTCGACTACTCAAAGTGAACAGCGCGGCCACAAAAGGCTTCTTCCGCTGAAGCCGGCACTCTTCATCTGCGCTCGCTATTTTTCGGACGTCATTCGCGATGTTGTATATGCATAATATGGACAGGCTGCGAACCGCGCCGGCCCTGTCGATAGGTGTGCATTATGTGCCGAGACTTTTCTTTACGGCCTTGCCGTAGCGAATAATCCCCCTTTAAGTCTTACGAACGGAGCAAGGTGATATAGTATAGTGTCATTGTAACCGGCTGTTGACATTACGTAATGGTTTCGCCTGTTGCTCTATCGTCGCTAGCATGTATGATGCGCTAAAGGTCATCGTCCTCATATTGCTGAAGTTTAGAGACTCGCTTAGCTTGCTTTGTGGCTTGTCCTGGCCATGTTATTTCAAAGGGCTCGAGCGTGGTTCAGCACGTCTCGTGAGTGCACCGCATTAATCTGGGTGAATGGCTCTGGTTTAAAGAGCTCTCCGCGCTGACTGCTTCGATCGATTACTTCAATTCTTCCAGGCAACTCTTCAATGATGTCGAAAAAACTTGCATACCACACTCTCTACGCACTATGCCACTCACAAATCAGGATAAACATGGTCAGTATAACATTTTCCAGGAAAGATATCAAGCCTTTGTTTTAATGCGAGACACTGTTTAAGCGTCACTTAAGGAGCATTGCGGTTGGCAGGGTCGGTAGGTATCTGCTGACTCGCCTCGTTTCGGACCTCTACAATAAGAAGAAATTCGGAACCGACGGTGGAATCGATCCTGTGCCTTCAAGCACAGCTGCCCAATGCTCTAACCACTAGGTCACGATAGCACGGATACGTTAACTTCTCTCGTGCCAGAGAGACGCTTTGAGACGCTTGACGAATGCGTCACGTGCCAGTTATACTATAGTGTTCGTTGGTCGTGACCAGCAGTGCTTTGGGAAGCTGTGTCATACTGCGCTGTCTTCGCGATCGGCCCACACATCCTTCAATACTTTCCCTTGTTGCAGCTAACGCTATACGTTCAAGCTGTGCGACGTTGCACCGCCATCATGATCTCTTCGGGTCGAACGGGTTTTGGCGTTTCAACACCGGAGTACAAATGCCGCCCTTATTTTAACACAGAGTCATAAATGTAGGTGCGTACGATTGTACAGAACGTAGTCGCTGATGACGACGCAATCGGCGTTTCTCTCGCTTACGTTCGTCCAGTAACCATGTATATAGGAACCATCAATCGGCACGTCGACACCAAGAATGCTTCACTTCACGTAGATGTCAACTGGAGTTGGACCCCGCATGGTGATATATAGGGAAATTAAGTATCACTACAAATGAGAGAAGTGCCGATGCACCGATGCGCAACTTCCCTGGCCATGAGTGTACGCGATATAGAGCACACCGGACATGTACTGAAATTAAAGCGCGAGTGTGCTTGGTGATTTTCACATGCCCCTGTATCGTTCAAGGTTTACTAAACGCAAACACGCTGAGCGATATCAGTTCAGTGACTTCCTGGTGTCGAAAAGTTCTGTGATATTCTACATTCAGAAGAGATAATATACGAGAACCGAGATTGCAACAACTGCATTTCTAGTTCGAAAAGTACTGCGACGTGCAAGTAACATCAGTGGCGCAGCGATGAGGGAGGAAGACTGATTCGGTATCGGAAAGTCACCGTTTCGCCTGAAAGGCGATGCTTTGACGTCGGCAGCAAAGTTTTAGACCGTTACAGGAGGTAAAACTCGTTCTTTTTAAGGAAAGTATAAATGGCAGCAAGCATTCGTTTACTAACTAAACAGCCCGTGGTGTCACGTGCCCCAAATATAGGCGCGAACAGAGTTCACTCGACGACCGCAAACACTGGCGGTTCACCACCGAGTGTCCAGTGAGTCCGCTAGGAGGCACCCGCGTGTCCACGGCTGTGCAGACAGCGACATCGCGGGCCTAAACCATAAACACGGAAGCGTCTCCGGCACAGCCCAGAAGAGGACGGTTGGTCAGTGACTCCCAGACGCGTATAGTATGGCTTCTGGTTATGCATGCGGGGCATCGCACTTTTCTGCAGGCACACGCTTATGCGGCGACGGCAGCGGCGGCGGCGAGGGCTCCCAGCTATAGGGATCCCCTGCGGAGAAAGGTTGCAGGAACCAGGAGCGGGCGACGCTCCTTGCGCGTGTCGTGGAACTTGGCGCGCGTAAAAAATGACCGCGACTCTCTTGCGGCGCCGTCGAGAATGTGGCTTATTCATAAGCCACGCCGCTCGGAAGAAGTGAATGCGAATGAAGACTGACGCCAGCCAGCCAGTCGGCGGCATGTGCGTGTAGACCGCGTTGCTTCGTGCAACGCCAGACATATCTCTCCCTCCTCCGTCTCTCTCTCTCTCTCTCTCTCTCTCTCTCTCTCTCTCTCTCTCTCTCAAGCAAAAGAGTATCGCCTCTGGATGAACTCTGCACATTCGTATGACTTTTTTGTTTTATCACAGATGGAGACGTCTAGCCGAGAGAAGGGTACCTAGAGAAGGCCACGGTTGCAGCTTGCAATTGCCCCCTCCACCGCCCTCTATTTAAATAGCACTTTGTGGTAATCACAATTTGGGGAATGACAAGCTGACGCCACCTGGATAAGGCAAACCGGTGGTGGCTAGTTTAGCGGCAAGATCCATATTCGTTTTTTTTTTTTTTCTCCCATTTCCCTGTAAACAACCATCGGGTAGTGATCCAAAGATTGCAAAGGGCTCGCGCGGAAGACTTCAAGTCGACAACCATGGCCGAACTTGGGAAGCATCATCCTGGAGCCGACGGTTCGATAAGGAGGCCTATTGCCTTCTTCCCCGAGTGATAAGAAGTGACAGTTCATCGCTATCCCCTACTGTCTCATAATTAATTCATTTTCTTTAGTGCCCTAGAGGTGCCAGGGCCGCCATTGGACAAGCACGAGATTCGTGCTGCTCACAGTGCACGCAGATATATCCCAGCTACAGCGCCACAAGCTTAGCGGGACGCCGGGATCTGCGAAACAAAAGAAAGCCGAATTTGAGCGACGCCCGCGTGCATGCAGCCTCGAATTTCAGCTTGACATTTCGTGGTTAGGAAGCTCACAGAGTGTATCATTCAGTTCGATACGGCCGTGCCAGAACCCAGCACAAACCTAACTTTCGCGCGAATCCCGTGCCCCGTGAATTTCTGAGGCCGATTGTACGTACAAAGGTGCATATACGAGCGTCATTACTTCATTGCTGGTCTAAACCGGAAAGAAGTATGAAGCGAGAAGTATGTCACCATATATGGCACGGGTTGTTTTGTGACCATCTGCCTATATATTGCTGTCAAAGGCTAATCGCGGAAGAAATTCTCGCCGATGAATCGCGTTCTCACTCACGTTTTGCGAGAGGAAAACACGATAAAGTATTCACTGACGCTTCCGTCCCATTTGCCCTCCCCCTCCCCCAACCTCCTTCCTTTTGTTGAGCATAGTACGAGTGATTAGCAATAAGCTCTCGAGTTCACCACTCGGTACTATCACCCCAACACGCTTCGAAGCTGTTCAGGAATACAATCGAACACCGCTAAGAGAAGAGCGAAAACCAGCCCCATTCCGGTCGGAGTGCGTCGCGCTGTCGGTCATGCGGCGCGCGCCGCAGAGCTTTTATAAGGCGCGTAATACACCGCTCGGCCCTTCGGCGGCATTCCGGATGCTCCCCGGCAAAGATTAACGGTGCGACGTGGTCGAGCGTGTCTCCTCTCGTTGCGTAACGGGCCTTCGCGGCGTTCATCTTCTGTCAAACTGCGGGCAAGCGACAGTGGCGCCTCCAACCGGCCGAGCGGATATAAACTGTCGTTCCGGCTCGCATGGGGCGTTATTTATTCGCCGACCGGGGCGGGGAATAGAGAGAGGGGCACCGGGTCTGATATTTCAAATCGTGTCAGCCAGCCACGCGAGGGTGGCCGAAATTCCGGAACCGCGCCGCGCCGTATAACAGAGGGCGCGCGGGCGTGGGCGTCATCTGTAACGCCTGTGAGGCGCAGCTGTACCATACGCTTAGGCCTCGCGGTATGGTATCTATAGATGGGTACTCGAGATATAAATGTCATCCTATATGGGCGACGCGTATGATCACGTCTATGTTATGCTTATGCGACACGGCGGTTGTGTCGCAACGGAATACGAACCTGAATAGGGCGCTCTTTATTTATCGGCCGCTGCCTGGGACCATGTTCTGTAGGTCGATCGCTTTCGGAGGCACTTTCAGTTTTGAATGGTCTTAATGCCCAGCGTAGTGCCTCATTGGAGCGACAAGCAACGAGCCCGCGCCGGCTTGTGCAATATATTTTTGCTCACCGAAAGAGAAATCACTGAGAGTGGGCGACCGAGAATACAAGTTTCCGAGGGCGCCAAGCAATGTCAAAGGGTCCGAGGTCAGGATTTGCTCCTGATTGCCACGACGGAGGGCGGAACATGACGCCAGAGTTCGAACGACGAGAGCGAGAAATGGTGCCTTCAGCGCACCTTGATTGGCTGAAAACCGTAGAATAAGTGCACGAGACGAAAGAAAAACACAGGCATGCTGTCAGCGTTGCTTCGATGTCGCATAGTTTCCGGTTCAAAGACAGGACGTCCGTCGCTTCGGTGAGGAAGGCAGGCATGCAGACCGCTTCCAACATCGGAGGCCCCGAACAGACGTATACGCAGCCGCACATTCTACCAGACGTATGAATCCGGTGCCTGTAACTCCCAAAGGTTTTCGTACGTATAAGTCCTTCTTGCCTGGCCGCCATAGATAACGATGTGCCTGACATCACAACTGGCCGGCGTCTCTTATTTAAGAATAGTTCTAGCGTAAGAACTTCATTGTGAATGCAGGATCCGGTTCACTGTCCAGCACTGTGCGCGGTGGCGCGCGTGTGCAGTGCTTCGCGATTGAAACGGGAGAATCGGACAACATGGCGGCCGGCGCTTTTTGCGCCCCCGGTGAGCGATGGGCGAACGCTCAGGAAGCCGAATGCATTCACGACGCATCAGAAATACTCTCGCTTCAATGCGATGCGACAATGCATCAGCTCAGTGTCGCCAACGCCCTCCTCCGGTGGTGCAAAAAAAGAAAGGTACTGGCCGCCACGCCGCCCTATAGTATCGCGTTTCGATCGCCGATCACTGTGCATTCGCTCACCGCCAGCATTTATATACTCGGGCTCTCGCGGTCGTTTGCGCTGCTCGGCAACAATTTAAAGCGCTTTAAAAAAATTATAAACATCACTGATGATAAATAACCTCCCACGAATCGCTTTTTTGCCCACTTTGCTCGATGAGAAAAACCATGCGGCCGAGTCAGCCATCTTCAAAGAGATCTGGCCGCTCGCAAAAAGCCAACCCTTCCTCCCTAATACGCGTAACCGCATCTTGCGTTTCCGCATGCACACCAGAGTACCGCGGTAGAAGCACGTCGCTGCATACCGCGTGGCCCTTGCCTACACATAGCAATGCGTTGGGAAGCAGCGTCCAGCGCCGGACGCAAAAGTGCGATTGATCATGTGTTCGGAGCAGCTCGGATCCCGAATGGGTGTCTCGGTTGGCCCATCATTTTCGGCGCACTGTATGCATGCGTTGCGGTCATTACGGCCGATAAAAAAAAACCGAAAGAAGAATGGGAGAGAGATTTCGATCGGTTTCGCCGTCTTCTTAGTACATAATGACTGGCGCATGCTGCAGCCGCAACGGGCGGTGGCCGCTGTTGTGTGCAGACACAGTATCCACTGCATAACCCTGCCTCCAATGTACGAGTGCGGTGGCTGCCTGTAAAAGCGGATCAGCTCAGCGCGTATATAGGCTTCAACGTATGCACATATGCAGGTTTCATCGATGATTAATGAAGTGCCTGCCTTGCTGGCTCTTTCTTTTTCTTTTTAAGGTCGAAGAAAAAAAAAGGCTAAAAGAAGAAGAAAGAAACGAAAAGCGGGAAGCGTGTGAGCTTTGAATGCCGTAATCTGACGTTTTGATCGAAGCATTTTTGAAGATTAAATGCACGCGCCTGGCTCCCATACAGGTGTACTAGGCGCGTTGGAATTTTATTCTCCGACATTATTTATCTGTATACTCTTTTTATTCCGGCATTGTAATTTGTTACTTATGGATGAAGGAATTGCGCAGTTGGGATGATGAATCGAAGAGTGGTTCTACCTGTTTCTTTAATTTATTATTTGCGTTTGTGTGTGTGCCTTTGTGTGTGTGCGTTTGTGTGCGCATGTGTGTGCGTGTGTGTGCGCGCGTGTGTGTGTGGCCATTCTCTTTCTTTTTTTTCTTTGTAGTTGTTTACTGCTCTTTCTTTTTCGATGCTATAGCACACGAGTTACCAAAAAAAGTATCTACGATACCACTGTGCAGCTACCAGGTATGCTTTCTTTTGTTTGTCCCCGTTTGAAAACATACGGTTACTTCAGCTGAATAAGAAACAATTTTCTCTTCGTTTGCAATCCATTAGTGCACAGTGTTTGGCTCTATGAACTTATAGTAAACACAGTAATCTTTCTTAAAATGATAAGTGCTGAAGATTAATAAACACTTTCAGAGCGTATAGTTGACATGGGCAACGCGAGAGAGCTTGGTATATTCGGCCTTTTCTTCGTCTTTGTTGGTGTCGCTTCCGCTGCTTTCACTTTTATCTTATCAATTCAAAGGCACTTCTTCAACCAAGACAGTTGCCCTTTTTCGCGAGTTAACAGATAATTCGCCATTCAATATCAGGGATGCGCTGCTTGAAGGACCGCATTCAGAAAGAAACATAAAAGTTATTCCACCAACTTTTTCTGGTACACATGCGGCAGCCAATTAATCGTTGTGCTGGACATAATTATTGGCAAATGCGGCTGGCCAAGGACAAACAGCACTCACGAAATAAATCCCGTGTGAACTCGGTTCGCGACCACTGCTCTTTAAAAGCCAAGACAATGTGTAACTGCTATTATAGAACCACGGTTGTCTGCTTCAAAAAACTAAAACTTACAAATAAGGAGTTATAGGTAGTAAGGGAACTTGTCGTTTGATAAGAACACGCACTTCAACACGCCGTCAGACGGCGCCGCCGAACAATTGATTCGTACACGCGAGTGATCAATTGATTCCTCTATATAGGCGTCATTGTCGAGCGGGTCCGTTGAGAGGCGGACTCAATCTCGTGGGACGGGGTGTCGGTCATCGTCGAGACTCCCGTACAATCGAATTCGAGCAGATACATCATCCCCGGCAGGTCTCGAATCCCGTTTTGCATTCTGAATCGCGTGACGGCCTAACGCAGATACGAGGCTGCTGTGGGTCGAATCAACATCAGCCCGCGAGGCCACTGAAAAGCGTTCTCCTCTCAATCAACGTCCTCGACTTTTGTTGTTGTTGTTGTTGTCAGACAATGGCTCTTTTCGAGAGAACGAGCGATGCAAATATTAAAGCTTACGTATGTCGAACGAAACACTAAACGCGGATAGCGAGAGCTCACTCGGGTTGATGAATCGCCTCTGGCTAAAGGCGCGATCGCAGCTGAGCACATGTGGAGACAAGGTGGGACACAACCCCTCGGAGAGCTTTCGGATACGAGTCGGATATAACAAAGCGAAAGGGTAAGCGGAAAAAGCCTGCGACACAGGGTTAGGGATGACTGCGAGAATTCGGAACAGGTATTGCACGTTCACTTGTTTGTACGCTGTAATTCTATTTGTAGTTGTAATGCTTGCGTTACTTTTGTGCGTTACGCGTTACCCACAAGAGAGACAGCCAACGAGTGCATACTTGGCGCGTGTTGGCGACCAGTTATTTCTCTTCAGGCGACTATCCTGTATCCCTGACTTTGCTTTTCAGGCGATTAAGGCTGCCGCAGTTTTTCTGAGAGAATGAACACGATGGGTGCAACTATAAAAAGTGTCTCTTTTTTTTTAGCTGTTCGTTATAATCGCGAGCCTAAACTTCTCTCTCGTAATAATCGCCATCACCATCTCCTTAATTAATTGTCTACTTTTCCTTGCGTTATCATCTCCCCTTAACCAATTCAGCACCAAGTATAAGGTGACCAGAGCAGACGGCTTTCAGTGAACCACTCAGCTTCTCCCTTATAATTATCATTCCGCTCCATTAACCTTCACTTTCGCATCGTTGTTTATAGATGCCATCAAAGGAACTTCTCCTGGCCTCATCCTACACGGTCGTACGTATTTGTCTAGATAACCCGTATACCCGAAAGCTATAGTTACAATAAAACCTTAAAAAGCAAAATGGCGAACCAGCTGAGCCCCGCAATAGCGCTAATGCTGCTTTCAAGTGGCAGGTGTATTTCCAAGGACTCGCATATCAATACGACGACTTCGTCATGTTCTACACTTCTCGCCTTTGTAGACCCCCCCCCCCCCCCACTCAGGGATAACTTCTATAAATAACCAGAAAAAGAAAAGAAGCGTATCCATTTACAACGTCGAGTTACTCTGCATGTTCATTTCAACCTCGAATTTCTGCGTATAAAAAAAAGAAAAGAAAGGAAAACGCCGTGACCGTCTCACACGCCGCGAAGGGATTCCCTCCATTAGACTCGGCACTTTGGTCGCGCCGACTTCAGCCAGCTCTTGGTCCCCCCGTTCCGCGGTCGGCCGCAAACCGTGAGCCGAGCGTCTTAATCAGGCAAAACCATCGACGGCCATCGCATCGCTTCCAACGTTAGACTGGGCACGCAGCTGTCTGTGCACTTGTGGCGTACACGCATTGGTACGAGCCGCCACCGCTGGCTGCAACTGCAGCCACCTGTTGCGTCGGCGGCTCGCACTGTGACGAATCCAAGGCTGCGCGCGCATTTGGCCTCTGTCCGCTCCTCGCTTGGTCATTTGTATCGAGGGGCCAAATCTGCGATCTTCCTCGCGTCCGTCCTCCTCCATTTTTTTCCCCAACCTTTCTGTCTGTTGGCCCAGGACTGAGGGCTTTGATAAAAGGTTTTGCGCTTTCTCTCTACCGCTTTTCTTGTTTCTAGTCTTGCTCCTCTTCTTTCTTTCTGTTCGTGTTCCAATCTACTTCTCCTTCGCGTTTCTCGTGTTGCTCTTTTTGTTGCTATGTTCGTCAACTCGTTCTTGATTATCGCTTAAATTTTTCGTCTTATGGCGTTCTCCGCCCACGTTCATCAACTGCTTCCGTTCCCGTTTTACGTCTTCTCTTTCTTCAGAATATTCGCCTCGTTGCATTTCATCGTCACGTTATCGTGTCGTTCCTCATCAGGTTGCGCAAGTTGCATTTGCCGTCTTGTTCTCGTCTCCTTCGCCGTGTTCCGCAACTTGTTCTTGTCGTCGTCTCCGTTCTGCTCGTCGTCGAACTTCTTTTCTTTCGCGTTACGATCTCGTGGCTGTTTCTTTCCTCGTCTTCCTGCGCTTCTCCTTCAATTTGTTCTTTGTCTTCCCCTTCCCTATCCTGTTTCAATCCTTCTGGCTGCTTTCACTAACTTTGTTCTTGTCTTTTTTTCTCTTGTCTTTTTCTTTCTTTCTTCATTCTCATCTTGCCCTTGTCTTCCCTCTTCCACGCTTAACGTCTCGCCTTCTTCTTCGCGCCCGCGTCCATCGCCGCTTTCCCTCGAGCGAAGCCGCCGGCTACTTTGCATAAACGAAGGCTTCTTTCCACGCGCCCGCGTGTAAGTACATCCGTCCCCTCGCGAGTGGCGACGAGGCGTCACGCCGCGAGCACGCATGCAAATGCAATTCGAACCCCGCAAAGGCGGCGCGGAGGGAGATTGGAGGGACGCGAGCACGTTACACTGCATAAAGTATTGGCGTTTCGGGTTCGCGGCTTCGTTTTCCTTGCTGCTTCACCCGCGATAACCGCGTCTGGCAGCCAAGTGTCTCGGTGGTGCCAGTTCAGGGCGGTGCTCGGCGTGAACCTCAACGCTGCGGGGCTCTCTGCGAACCAGAAACTCCAGCGGCTCGTCAGTGAGGAGTAGAACTCTTGCTTGGGCTAGTTGGTTCATGCTTGCATGTGGAAAGAGCAAGGGGCAATAGACCAGGGCAGAAGAAGAACACGAACGGCAGGACAGGCGTCCGGTCCTGTCGTTTGTGTTCTTCTTCTGTGCTGGTCTATTGCGCCTTGCTCTTTCCACATTCAGTGAGGAGGAGCCCGCGCAGATGTAATTCCCGAAAGAATACATGTGGACGGTCCCTGGAAACAGACCAGCATCTCCCTAGACAGTCTCCAAAGCATGCGAATCTCATCACGTGGCAGCAACTTTCGTCGGATAATGTCTAAGCCTCTTTTCTTTTCTTTTTTTTTTTTTGGCAAACGGCTTGTTCGGAACTACATGGGTCAAGGGCCAACGGAAATTACTGGACAACTGAGCAGTGTATTGACAGTGCATAGACATAACGTATCGAAGAGAACGAAGAAAAGTCGATAGTCTATAGATGTCCTAAATTTAGTTTCCTAACGGCTGACATCAAACAGGCGTTACGGGAATTATTGTCGCTTAATAGACTAGTCTATGGATAGAGAGAACTCGAAAGCACGCACGTCGGCTATTCACCTCGTTAGCGTTTGAAAACAAGAGCGCTGTGACGCCACTAAAGCGCGGACGCGCGGAGAGAAAAAAGAAGAAATTCTACCAGTAGCTGTGTCTGCTGAAGCCACTTTACTTGCTTGAAGCAATAATCTGCTGCTCGAGAAAATTTTTGTATGGCGAGAAGAAGGCTTACCTTTATGTTATAATAAGACGCATACTATATTTGCAAGCGGACCGTGATACGAAAGTACCGCGCCGCGTACCAAGAAGGCATGTCTAGGTTCCCTTACAAAAATTTTTATAGAAAGTCTATAGACAGTCTATAGACGTCTATAGACTGTCTATATACTTTCTATAAAAATGTTTGTATAGTTACACGTCGGCAATGATGTCGTCATAGATATATATACAGGCATCGCGTCATTGCGACGCTGTCGTGCTAAGCTGGACACAAGCACGCCATTGTGCAGCGGCGCAGCGAAGGACACCTGAAGCCGATTCAGCGACACAGAACTTTGGCTTGCGTCATATACACAACGTGTAGAGCGTATTACAGAGTTCGACGTTCGTTCGATGGATTGTTTTCAGAGCGTTGGGAAAGTTGGAGAAGAAACCTTTGCGGACTTGGAATCCGAACAATAGATCATCTTTTGGTGAACAAAAGGACGGCGGAGGGAGGGAGGGTTATGTAAGGAACGCGATATTCTACAAGTCATCCAGGATGACTCAGCGGAAAGCGTAGCGAGAGAGTTAAACTCCATCGAAACAAAATTTGCATGCGACTCGAGCACGCAATCGTCGCACGAAAAAAAGGAAAAAATGCGTATCGGAATGCCGCCGGGTCGGAATTCAACAGGGCCGAGTCTTGAGGCGGGCCGGGCAGGAAATGCGCGGGAATAGTCGCTGGCTTCGGAGAGAGAAAGAAAGAGAGAGAAAGAGAGAGAGAGTATGTGTGTGCGTGTATGTAGAGCCGAGAGTTCGCGCGCGAGTAGCCGAAGCTACAGGTCGCCGATCCGTAGTCAACCAGGAGGATCGAGGGGGGCCGAGGGGGGGTGGGGGCTGCTGCTGCTGCTTGCAAAGGCGCGGTTGGAGGCCCCAAACGCGCACCCTGCCCTTCCGGTTTAGATATTACGGGCGCCCCCTGGCGCCACGCCTCCTTCAAACGCCAAACCCCCCTCCTGTCAAACCCGCAGCCCTCGCCTTTGGCACGCGGCGCGTTCACCCGGCTCCGACACTTTCGTGCGCGCGCCCGTGCCCCCTGCACCACAACACAGAACGCCCTGTCAGCACGCATACATGCATGGAACTTCAAACGGTGTCCAATGTGGCCGCCGCACGATACTAAGCACGGGTGTTCGAACTTCGACAGCGGAGTTTCAGACACGTGACGATAAACTATTCGCACGTACTGAAATAGGCGCTATAGAGGGCGACCAACTGGTGCGCTTTCCCAATATATTTATTTATTCAGGTTTTTACGAAAACGGTAAGAATGCACCGAACGGGGACAGAAGGTTCGCCATACGCCAGCTTGATTGGACTGGTGTGCCCTTTCCAGACATTCACAACTGGTGCACAGCGCATGAAAATCTAAGCAGGTGAAACGAAGAATACGAGCGCAAGAAAAAAATTACGCGACCAACTAAAAAACAATTAAAGAATGGTTAAAGCTTACGCACCATTTCTTCATGTAGTACATTCCTGACAACGCAGAAGAAACACCTATTCAGGGTGTGCACCAATGAAAAAGCAATGCATAGTATTGCCGGCCTCGGATGATCCAGGCTAAATCTGCCTGTTCCAGCATCCCTAACTGCGCGAGCCTTTGTACTATGTCGCTAACGGTACCGTTCCAGCCAGAAAGCAGACCGTGTCGTTGGGAGAGAATACTCGTGTGGCAAATCCGCTTGAACTTTGAGGGTCGAATGCATTCTCAACGGGAAATGTAGGCACGAACTCGGCACGTGTTACATTGTCATAGTTGCACCAGTGTCTATCTGACACTGACACTGTGTGTGACGATGACAGAGTGTCGACGGAGTGTGTGATCGACATGCGCCCACGCAATCTTGTTATTGCTCATCCGGATCTACTTCACTTCTTTTCTTTTCCCTCACATTTCTACCCCTCCCCCCCTCTCCCCATCTCCTGCACAGGGTACCCAAGCGGAGATATCCACTGCTTAACCTCCCTGCTTTTATCTGTTTCTACCTCGTCCTTTGCGCGAGACCAGCGCAAGTGAACAGTTTGTCTACGAGACAGGAGACACGGTACGGTTTCACAAGTACACATCCGAGCCGGAAACAGCAAGTATAATGTGGTGCGTACACGCCACGGTGCTTCGTCTATAACAAGGACGTTCACCCATGAGAAACGTGACGACGCCTTCGGCGCGGGCCATTCATCAGACTTAAACCACAATGCGAGTGGGTTGTATAAGACCTGTACTTACGGAAGGCTGCGACTCGCAACTGAGGCGAGTAACGGGAGATCGTCAGCGGGCGCAAGAGAAGTTATTCTTTGCGTATTCATCCATCCATGACACTCAGAGCGGCTAAAGGCAACCGGAGGTTGCGCTTCACACGCGAACGACGCCGCAGAGGGCGCTGCATCACCGCGAACAAAGCACCGAATCCTCTGCTAATCAAGGTGTATATATATAAAGGAACCAAACGTAAGACTTCGAGATCCCTATTGAGTCGTTCCAGGGATGAGTTATAGCTCAGGCGATAACATGTGGAAGCACCGCGCCAATCGAAAGCGGTGCAAGAGTGCGGGTAACTGAAGGTATGCTGCCATTACAGAGCGACTCTGCGATCCATGCGGGAAAAGAACGTCATTCAAGTTCCCTCTCAGGAGCGTTCATCTTCGCCGGGGAAGCCACGCCACGGGCAGCGATGCCCATTCGAAGCTATGGACAAATCTGCACTTAACATCACAGGCCTGTCAGCGCGCACCGCCGGCGTGCCAACCTATCGCTTTCGAAAGCCCTCGCCAGAGGGCGGTGAGGAACCCCGAACTCTTCCTTACAGCTCGCACACACCGCAGGTGCGCCAAGAAGCAGTCGTCGTCGATGCTGATTGCGCGTAACAAACGACCGGGCTCCAGGCTCGCTAGCTGTGCGGCGATACGAAAGCGTGAGGAAAGCAAATCAAGCCCCGTGTTCGTCCCGATGTGATCGCACGAGCGCGCTTGCCCTTGCGCAGAGGAATGCCGCGAAGCGCGAACGCGTATGGCGACAGCTTAATTGCGCGGCTCTGCGCTTGATGACTGGCCGTGCAGAGGGGGGTGAGCTCGGTCCGATCCCAAATGGCGATAATTGATGGCACACGCTACACCCTCCCGCTAGGCCTAACTGTAGCAGCGACCGTAATAAGTCTACAGGCGCGGAGGCAAGCGCGCGGCGCAGCAGACGACATTCATCACCGAGACTCGTCGTCTGCGCGCGACGACAACAGCAAGACGACCATACAACCTGAAGCAGCGGAAAATGACAGACCGCGACGACAGCGCATGCCCACCGACGTCGAAAGTGGTGGAGGTGGTTCGCTTTTCGCTGTTTTGCTCTCGATCCACTAGTGAATCGAGCGGCGAAAGAAGTTGCTGCCGCACAGCGATACTCGGTGCTGGAGGCTGTGATGGCGAAATCGCAGAAGTCAGTGCTCCCTCTACGTTTGCGACATGGCTACGAAAAACTGAATGCGTGCAAATTGATGTCTCTCGTGTCTGTTATTAAGGCCCCCAAGCATCCGTGCACGGCAGCCATTTTTAATCATCTCGCGTGTTTCGTAAACGTTCTCATGCCCAACAAATTAAACTAATAATTCGTCGCGCTGGTCCGTGCAATGCCGCTATATGTATACAAGCTGGTGTGGGGATTCACGCTTCCTCTAAGACAACCACGTCGCAAATCTACAGTTCATCACTCTCAGCTTGATAAAAAAAAAAAAAAAAAAGTCTTTCATTTTCGTCACCGACGTTTACAGCGTGCATGCCAACACTAGCTACGATTTACGAGATTCGCTTGAAGGCATAGTAAGCCGTGTCTCACAGTTGCGTGCGACCTTGGTCGGAAAGCAGTTCTGCAGACGATTTGTCCATGGCGCTGATTAACCGCGTTGAAGACCCCCGTAAGTTTCTTTAGTGTACGAGCGGCCGAATGTGCTCGACGATATAAATTTATCGCTCTAGCGCGCCACCAATACAGAAATAAACGCACGTTGCAATATCCATCGTCACGCAGGCCATTCGTAGCGGCGACGCGGGGTCTCCGTGGGCGGCTGTACGTCGCTTAAAGCCGCTTTTTTGCGCAAGTACGCGTCGCCCCTGCCACGATTCCGCTCTTCCCAGGGTTGAAAGTTCACTGTCGCGTGATGCGCACCACGCATTACCTCCTTACACCTCCTCGTTTCACACATTCTCTACGCGAGAAGAGTAAACACATTTTACTGCCTTCATAGTTTCGCGCTTCGTGAATGCGCGCGCGGACACAAACACAGAATTATACCTCTATGAGCAAGAACCCCCAACCGGCACATATCCGTACATCTGTGCGGACCTCCACACACGCACGCACGCACACACACACACACACACACACACACATACACACAGGCTCCAAGCCCCGGTGAACAGTCGTCACACCCCCACTCCTTCTCCATTCCACCCCCCCCCCTCTCTTTCACCCCCATCTTCACTGCCTCGCTTCACGAAGCCGTCGGGGGCTCTGTCTTTCTTTTTCATCGCGTTCCTCTCCCCTTCTCGGCGTCAGGAAGACACCAACAGCGCTGATGGTGTCAATGCTCTTGCCGCTCGGGCCCTCGGCTCGGCCAACTCGATTACTACCGGGCAGGCTCGATTAGCCAGCCACCGAAGCGCACGGACGGACGGCGCCGCCGTTTTGGAGGCATTCCTCTCTTTCGACGCTGGCCGACGACGACGTCTCTCCTCTGACGAGGGAAACAATGCCGGCGCAACGCTGGGATAGTCGGGGTGAAGGATGGTGGAGAGGGAAACGGCGCGAAAAGAAGCGCACGGAGACGGAGGGAGAGAGCGACGCGAGCCAGTGAAGAACTGCGCGGCGTGACGCCGTAAGCGCTGGAAGGATGTCGAGTCAACCTTGCAAAACACTCCTGAACTTCATCATCATCATCTTCGTCTTCTGGAATTTTCTTCAGAGCTGCGCGGCCTTTCGCTCTTCCTCTCCGTCCGCCTCTCTCGAGAATATTTCTTTTTGTTGCTGTTGGCCTCATCTTTCTTTCTTTCCTTCTTTCTTTCTTTCATAAACTTTGTTGTTTCAAGGGAGAACACAGAAGAAACGAGGAATTTTTGTGTGGTTTCTTTCGAGCCCAACATCCACCCCCTTACCGTCTGTCGGCTGGCCGCGGAGAGGAAAATTACAAACGAGAGCCGATACTCGCTGATCCGCAAAGTGCTCGCGAAACCAACGACCCTTGCGGGGGAAAAAAAAGAGAGAAAAGGAAATAAGGAAAAGCAAAAAGAAAGCAAGGAAAGAAGAGGAAGTAGGCGACCAGCGTTGTTTTTACAGAGCTTGTTGCGAAGCCCGAAGCCTCCGTATATGTGACGAACAAGGGGAAGAAGAGAGTGTAGAAGGAAGAAGAAACTGACGCAAGCTGGATTCAAAAAGAAAGGTGTTATACTCACGTTTCTCTCGCTTTCGTCTCTTCGACAATGTGTATTGGACGACCTAGCCAGCCTCCTCGAGTACGCTTCTTTTCGCAGTGGTGTAGTTGCATTTACGGTGAACAATCCTTCGCGACGACTGTCACGTGCCCGTGCACAGCGTCACGCTTTTTCGGCCGATGGAGTCGCCAGAGAAGTCGCCAAACGTATCTTACGTAAGTGCCATTTGGTCCCATCGCCACGGTGATTGCGCAGTCATCACGTCGATGGCTGTCACCAGTGGCGGGCGCCCGGACACAAGCCATTCGTGCCGTGTTTGATCCAGCAAGTATGTATATAGAAGATGACGAAGGCACGAAGAAGACGCCGACAGCATGACGAAGCTTACATGGCGATGGCAACACCAATGACGCTGGAGACAGCCCGACCACGGATCGCACGTGTCAGCGTGCGCCATCGTATTCTTGCCGTCATTGTCTTCACGTCGTCTCCGTCATGCCGCTAGCACCTTCGTTATGCAGGTGCCACCTTCTTCCCGCCCTTCTCTTCTTCATGTCGACTTCGTCTTGTCCTCATCGTCATGCGGCTAGCATCTTCGCCAAGCCGTCATCGCCTTCTTCGCGTCGCAGTCGTCTTCTTCACCTTGTCATCGTATACACGTCGTGCCGTCATCGTCATTGTCTTTCAGACCAGCCGCCGCGGTTTTCGGCGGAACCGGCGGCACGTATACGCGAGGCTTTTCAGACGCTCGCTTCGCGTTTCCTTTTCTTCTCCTTGTTCTTCTCCTTGTTCTTCTTCTTGCGTCACGTGCTTCTCAGCTTCCTCGCTCGCTTCCTTGCTCCACGCCTAGACCCGGCGGCAACGCGTCGCTTCCTCTCGGCCTCGACACGACGACGAAGAGGGAGGAGAAGGAGGAGGCGCCGTGGCCCGTACGACCGTCGCGCCGCGCCGAGCGCCTGCGCGCGCGCGCGAGCCAGGTCGGGCTGATGAGAGTATTGACACCTAGCTGGCTTTGGTGAAGCCGGTCATCGAAGATGGCTCGCGCTGGCGTACAGTGCGGAGCTACGGCGGCGCAACTTGCCGCCCACTTCGCGCCCGCCTCGTTTTCTACCGATCTCACGAGCGTTGTGTGTGCCGATACCAGAGCGGCGAGAGAGCCCTGGCCGTACGTATCAGTAGTACTCGGCTCACTTCCGTGTTGGCTCAGGGCACGACCAGGGAGCGTAACGAGCAGGAGGGGTTTTCGTTTGGCCGCATCTGTCAGCTCTTCTTGCTCGCTTCGGGGACGCCCCTTTCAACTTTCTTCTTCTGGCGTCTTTCTTTTTTACTTTCTTTCTTTTCCTTTGTCGCTATCGTCCTCGTCGGGGCGGGAAATAGCGGAGCGGAATAAACATTGCCAGACAGAGCGTGAAGGACAGGAGTTCATCATCATAATCATCTTGGCTCACACTCTCGGAAAAGGCTACACTTTCTTTTTCAGCTCCGCTTCCATCGCGTTACGACAACGCTATCTGTTTCAGGTGCACTTCATTTTTCTTTTAGTGTTCAAAGTTTTCCGTACCTAATGCTGGAAGAGAATAGAAAGTCGAAGGGGGGCGGGGGGAGGGGGTGATGTGCACGCGAGCGGATTAGCTTCGCCCAGGTAAACTCAATGCAGGCGCGCTTTGTAAAATGTATGTGCCTCTAAGCCAACGTAAGTAGTTGGTAGGTTGATCATTCATAATGAAGCTATAATGCGCTTGCTATCACGCAGTGTTGGACAATGTTTACAGCCCTTTACTTGTTCGCTTATGAACAGGTGTTGCCCACGGAAGGGCCGAGTTAGTTACTGTTCCTAGATGTAACCGGCACACACGGTGAACAAACGCTGCAGGGGCAAACGACACTTTGAGAGGGCCTGCGGTTATTGAAAGTTCTGTTTCTATTTTTCTTCAGCGCTATTTACATATGGTGACGTCCATTCAGCTACACTTACATGCGCACGACGTTCTGTCCGAGCACACAGACAAGAAAGAAAGAAAGAAAGAAAGAAAGAAAGAAAGAAAGAAAGAAAGAATCATCCGCTTGAAGATAAGAATGCTGCGACCAATACGAGGAGGCATCACCGCCTGACCAGAGAAAGAGATAAGGAAAGGCAGGGAGGTTTACTAGGTTGGACCTGTTTTTAGGCTCATTAAATATGTTTTCTTTCTCTCTCTCTCTCTCTGGGGGAGGAGGAAGAAAGCGAGAATCAAAGGGGATACGGACGGAAGTGATGCACGCTTGCACATATAACATCACCGCACGAACCAGAATAGTCGCTCTACCTGAATGAGTTAAAAGAAGTTTACATAAACTTCGTTTACATGCACTCGGCACGAGCGGGTCGAGTTCGTAGTCGGGCTCATCCGACCGCGTTTAGATGAATTTCGATGAGCGGGCCGAACGAACCAACCCACCCTTAGTAGTCGGGCTCACTCAACCCGACCCGAACCTCCCCTGGGCCGACCTGCTGGCGTTTCCACGAACCTATCCCGCAGAGCTACGGAACCGACAACCCGACATGCAAACGCCCACGGTCCTTCATTTGGTAGGAGAATTATCATTGGCCCGATTACGGGCTGAGGAGGAACGTTTTGCCACCTACGAAGTTTGTTTCTCGATGAAACCAGATGACTATACTTCGTGCGGTTGTGTTACAGTTGTGGTCCTTCGAGTATACCTGGCCACGTATGTCACCTTCAGAGCTTGTTGTAAGTAGGCCAAAATCCGTTACGTGGTCCTGATTCCGGCGTATCGTGATAGAGGTTGAGAATTTTCGGAACCATTGACGGGGTTATATTTCCACCGGCGAACTTCAATTCTTCTGGTACTTCCCACAGCTTTACACATTTTCTCAACTTGTTTATATACTTTCTATATATGACTTTCTCCGCGTACCTTAAAAATTTCCACAGATTTCATTTTGCGAAAGCGTTAATACAAGCTTTCATAGAAAGGAAAAGTGACTTGCGTTGCGTGTAATCGACAGTAACTGCTCGCTATAGCGTGGCGACGAGCGACCAATAAGTGTAGCCGAAAAGGCTCCCGAGTACGCAAGCTCTGCCTTGAATAGACACGGGACGATCGGCCTTTTACCAAAGCAAGGGTTCTAGCCCTCTCTGAGGCTTGGCACTTGAACAAAGAGCCCGTCATCTGCGAGAATGGCCTCCCTCGGTAGCAATGCATGAGCTCGAGATAAGTGGACGACAATGTATCTTTGCGTGAAGCGTATACGTCACCCTGGCAATTTTCTGAGAACTTGTTCGCCTAACTGCTGCGCACATTTTTAAACGTACACAGCGCTTTCTCACAACACCCACGGTAATGAATGGTCGTCTCGTACAATACGCACAAAAGGCGTTGACATTACGTAGACGAGGCGAAAACCCACATCACACACAGAGAGGCGACAGCTATTCACACGCGGCGCCATTTCGCAAATGACCCCCCCCCCCCTTCTTATTATGCGCAAGTGACTGGATACATAACCTCGTTTAGGACCAAAATTCGCCTCAGCGCACCCTGCCGGCACGTGTACCGGCGAGGCGTGACCGAGAAATTAAGACTGATCACGGGGATTCCGACTCGGTGCCCCGACTCGCTTCTTGGCGAATGCGAAGGCGCTTTATGTTCTTCGTAGGCGCAACTCGAGGGACGTAGTTTCCGCTCTCCGGCCGAAACGTCGGGACGTTTCCTGAGCCTCTGCAGGAATACTTCAAAACGAAACAGTGGGCAGGGAAGAGGATATATATATATATATATATATATATATATATATATATATATATATATATATATATATATATATATATATATATATAGGACAGAATGGAAGACGATAAAATGGGGGGGGGGGAGGAGCGTGTATGGAGGGAGGGCTCCATCTGGATAGGAAGGGGAGACGCTAATTGAGGGGTTTCGACCGCATATATACGTGCAAGGATACAGCGCGGTTAAGAGAGCAGATTACAGAGCATGCGCAGTCGCTCTTTGTTCCGCGCCATCCTTTCTGTCTAACGCAATTTGAGTTTTCTTTTTTTCTTTCTTTTTCTTTTTTTTTTGTTCATGCGCGTTTATTGCCTTCGTGAAGAACACTTCTTCGTGTTTGCCGTTCCCTGCGAGCCCGTTGATTTTCTCGGAGCAGTTAGCAGCACTGGCTGTCACGTCGCATTCGTCGTGGAAGCGGGGGTTATGCATGGGGGGAGGGGCGACGCAACGGGTTGATGGACGGTAGGCGGGGGCGGAAGGGACGACGTAATTGGTCAGATTGGTGGGTGCGTGCCCCCCAAACGAGCCGAAACGGAAAGGAAAAGGGATTTTGCTCTTGAGCGATGAGTGCGGCGTGCGCATGAGTCCAGAAACCTAGCTGTGCCGAGCCGAGCCAAGTCGTGCCATCGAATAAGAAAAACGAAGGAGACTGGACTAGTAGAGCAAACACTGTCTGGCTGCAGCCAGCTGACGCTCCTCCCCCTTCACCGCTTCACCCCTTTCCCTCCTTTTCCAACACAATCGCAAACAATAAGAATAATTACAAGAAAAAAAAAAAGCAAGTAATGTTCTGAACGTGGCGCTCAAACCATCTCGCTCGTTATTACCTTCTCGGCTATTTCTCCTGCTCCCCCCTTCCTGTCTGCATTCTCTATCTACTCGTAGTTTTCACTCGCCCTTTTGTTTCATTTTGTTTCTTTCGCTCTCTCTCTCTCTCTTTTTACTTCTTTCTTTTCCTTGCGTGCACGGTTCCTCCATTACCTTGTTCCGGCACACATGTGACTGCGGCGTCGAGAGCAGGAGAGCGTCATAAGAAGAAGAAGAAGGAGAGAGATAAATAGATGTGATTCTTGTTTTTTTGTTGTTGTTTTTTTTTTATTTTCGCGTCTTCAGAGCGCAGCTTTCTAATAGTATAGAAACTGGAAGATTCTTAACTGCAACTTACCACGTAAACCGTAATGGACCCAGCAAAGCGCTATACTTGGCAAGGAGGGAAATAAAACGGAGGTTTCGAGACGCGGTAAGAAGTTTCACTGCACGGCCTGCTCTCCTGAAACTGTCGTGACAAGAACGGAGAAACTTGTCTCGCCCTATACTGCCGCACCCGGCACAGAAAGTGAGGTGACGCTGTCGCGCGTGCAACAATGTATACCGTGGCTATGAATACTGCGTCTACATTACAGTTTGGACGCCCCGAGAGTGGGTGATAGCTCGAAACACTTCGTAACTGATTAGTTCGCGACTCGCTGGAATTGCGGTGACTTTGTTTGGCCCGTCGTGTGGCATGCGCACGATGCATATAGCTGCAGCTCTACGCTACATATATTGTATACAGTGTGTTAACTGTGTATACTGCGATGTATGGACGACTCCTATATAGGGGGGTTCACCTAATCAATGTTCAAGCCAGCGTACAGCTTCAGCGCTTTTTCAATTGCAGAGCGAAAGAAAAAAGTCTTTCGTATACTGCTCTACGTGATCAGCAATTGGTTCACAGATTGTTCCGGCCGAAACTCAGCTGTGGTCGGCGCTGCAGTATACTAGTGAAGTAACAAGTTAAAGGGAACATTGTAGGGTATTTGCAGTACTGCGCTGCATACACTGTAAAGTCGTGACGTGCGCATGCGCAAACCACAAAGCGAGGAACGAAGCGCGTCTCGGGTGCACACCGTCTCGGCCACGGGTCAGTGCAGTCCCTCGCGGTGGCATCAACAACCCCCGGTCGGTCAAGACGCGCGGTGCAGACGAGAGCGCGACCAAACAGCCTTTCTCGGCCGCACGACTTCCGAGACCGCCCCTCGCATACCCCGAGAACGTCGTAGCCGCGTTCGCGCATAGGAAGCTCAATCACACTTAGGACGGACGAGCCCTCAACGTTCCGCATCCACTCCACTCCTCCCCCACCCCTCCTCCGCCAACGCCAAGAAACTTCAAAGCCAATCCTCCCAGCAATGCGCCGCGGTGCGGACGTTCTCCATCACTCGTCACGACGGTGCGGGCTGTTGCACTTTTTTTGTAACACCCTTTCATCGGAGCTGCGCGGTGTGTATCTCCAGTGCGCACTGGATGTTCTTTTAAGGGCGGACGGGCTTCGTCGGGCAAGACCACCGCCAGGCTAAGCAGGATGCGCGCTTCGCGTCCGCCCGCCGCGTATACACTGGGAGCCCCGACGCGCGTGCAGTAACACACTGCAATGGCTGTAATCCACGAGATCGGGCATGACCGCCGCAGCCTCCCCGCCAGAAACACGTGGAATCTCGAGGCTGTTGGATGCTACATAGCAGCGCAACAACTCGCGCGTTCCGAGAAAGGAAGGACACGCGAAATTGAATGCGTGACGAGGCGAGAGACAGAGAGAGTATCGGTACGTATGCGAAGGTATACGTATACGGTTGTGTTGTTGAGAGGCGTATAGTCCTCGCCCGCGAGCAGTGTACAATGCATGTAGCGATATGCGCGCGCGAGCGCGCGATACGTATAATATATATGACAAATCAAATTCGAACACTTGCGATGACATGAATTAGGCGTGCGCGAGCTTTTCCTCACTTCGTATCCGCCCACCGACAGCAGGGGCAACATTGGGAGCAGTGGAAGCAGCACAGCGTGAGGATTCACCACACCTGTATACGAAGTACGATGCCACGATGCAGAACGCACCCTTCAACGAGGACACGGATCATCGTTCCAAGCAGTACAGCAGCATAAACTGCGTGTGTCTCAACAGCTGCATCGCATTCGTTGTAGAGGGGGGGGGGGGGTGTATATCACACAAAGACGGTTTCGTTATGCTCAAAGCTCACGGAGGGTTTCCAAACGCAGTCGGCTTGTATACGGATCCAGGCACATACCGTCGTTGTTTTGGAGGAAGTTTGGAGTGCGATAACACTTGGCAGTCGCCATAGCGGTGGGCATCGGGAGTGTTCTACAGCGAACCGGGAACTCGGTTTCGGTGCTATAGTCCGGGGCCACTGCACATGAGCCACTTATTGCGCGTAGCACTCGAACCGGATTCTCGGCTTGCCCATTGAGTGAAAGGCGCCCTTCATTCCACGTGATAGTCAGCCCCCGCCAGTAACAGCGACCAAAGCAGCAGGGTGGCGGAAGGAGAATCCAGGCTTCTTTAAAGTGGCTATACAGCTGCTTATGCTGCATCTTGCGGTTGAAATAGCGCAGGTCTTAGAATCTTTAGTGACCCCTTCCGTGCTGCATGACACGAACGTTCCTGCGTTGCTGAGCGTTCAGCATTGCCCGAACGCTCAGGAATGCTTGAACCGAGCGTTCCGGTTGAGTGAACGCTCAAATGCAGGCATGCATTCCTTGATGGTGCAGCATTTCCTTCGTGAACACCGCGACAGCGACGTTACCTAATGGTGCTCCAAGGGCTCTTGAAACATTTTCAGCGGCCCCGAGACAAACATTCTTTTCTTGAACCCTGAGGCAATTAGTTAGATAGCCCTTACGCCGACTTATACGCGTGTAGACCATTGATACTGCGAGCAGAGTTGCAGTATGGGCCTGGCGTGTTCGAAAATGTAGCGAGAAAAGTAAACTTCATTACCGGCGTGTCTGCCCACTTTCGGTGCGCAGATTTACAGGCGTGAGCGTTCCCAGCCCTATACAGGTGCGTACACTGTTTCGTACACGAGAAATGGCCTGCGCCGCGGTGCGGCGCGCGGCACAAGCCGATTGCGTCACAAGCCTCGGGTGCGCTCTCAAGCCTCTCTCGCAGCGCCAGGCTCTCGCAGCGGCGGCGCCAGAAGAGATCCGGGAGCGCGAGCCGATAAATAACGCCTCCCAATCTCGGCGTGACCCCCACCGCCAACACCACGACCATCGCATGTAGCTTGTCTCGGAAGCAAGCGAAACAAAACTAGCGACACACACACACACACACACGTAGATCCAGCGCTAACCCAGCTATGTGGCGCCTAGTACACGCGCATAGGGGCATGCACTTTCCAGCACCAGGAGGCGCGCATGTAACTGATAACGTATGTACGCGCATACATACACGTGCCCATCAACAGCGCTTGCCGCTATGATGAGTCGCCGGGCATTGACATGCGCACGCTCCTGGTAAGGAAGTTCCGTGCAGTGCGAAAAGAGAGAGCCGACTTAGCCGGCAGACCTTCCGGTGGAACTGGAGGACGAGCGCACACTGCACGCTAAATATATACTCAGTAGCGCCGTCATGGCGTGTGTGCTGGTTTTCCGCCTGTTTCTCGTGCATGAAGCGTGAAACAACAGTTTCAAATGCCCGCGTGCGAAACGCGTCATGCTTTAATCTACCTGTGTAGGCCCTTGCTGTGTCACGCGAAAGACACGCTTCTTTGGAAGGAGAGAGAAGTCAGGTCGCCATACAATCTCGCAGTCTTTCTAAACAAAGTACGCACAATGCCGCTTCCACAGCAGGGGCTGCTAGAGGGCTCGGGCCTTTTCCTCACTTTCGGCTCATTCCGCCGCCGTCCCTAAGCTGTATAGCACTGAGGCAGCGGAGCACGCGAGATTGTTGGAAGGCAGGCATTCGCAGTTCCGCTTTCGCTATTTCGCAATTTACCGTAAGTCGACTCAAGGTGTCATGGGACCTTGTCCCGTGCCTTATGGCAACTCGACGAGCCATCCCTTGGTCTACTTAATTTTCATTTAGCAACTTCCAAGTATAGATTACGTGTAATCAGATCCTGTGAACGGGTCTTTCGGGCCCAACTTTGTATATAGTCACGCCCTATACAGCTTGTCCTCATCGCCACGTCATATTTCATGTTCCTTCTTGCTACCCACAGAAGCAGGCTAAGGTAACTTTACCTCAGACTATCTATTTCCTTGCGAAGTCTATCCAACTATCTCTCTAACAAAATCATACCCTATGAGCAAGTGAACGCTATCAAGCGTCAGCCTTAAACAGCCAGTGCACAGAACTAGTGCGGCAGAAGCACAGACATGCGCCATGCGAAGCGGCGAGCAGTCGGTCACTACGGTTCCCATCGGGGAGGGACGATAAGGCGAGAGCCGAGCCGGTCTTCTCCGGCGCTGCTCGTTTATTGCAGGCGTGCAATATGGGATCCGTATATATATATATACTACGGCCGGGCGACAGGAGTGTCTTGATGCCGGCGTCGGAGGGGTGGAAATGGAGTGCTCGTGCGAGTGCGTTTGTATATAGCTGAATGCCGCAGTCGAAGTAGGAGAGGAGAGCTCGTGAGTGCGGGTCGTGAAGCGGGCGCCCGGCGGGTCTGACACCCTGCCACATTGACCGCGCGGTGCCATTGCATCCGAGGGAGGGGAACGGATCCTCGTTGAGTTGGGGATGAAGAAAGCATGCGTAATCGCTTCGCCGAAACGGCGATGCCGGACTGATGAAGCGGAAAGGCGCTGGAAAGGCAATCTCGGTCGACACCTCACCGCGCTGAAGTGCGCGAAACCTCCTCCGCTTCTTGCCTGCTTGCGTTGGCAACGCGACAGTCGCACCGAGTGCAGCCATTCGTAAACCGTCGGTCGGCGTCCGAACGGTGGGCTCAACAGGCTACGCGAGTGCGACTCTGTCCCTGTGTTCGTCGTAGCCTCGCATCCCAGTCGTAAATGAAGCATAGAGTTTACCACATCTTGCGCAGGTGAAAGAGGGTAAGAAGCTTAGTAACGAGGTGCAATAACGTCAGTTCAATCCTGAAGTATTTGTGCATGATTCGCGGTTCATGACCCCGCGCGCACCGCCTCAGTGCCGGCTACGCGTCTTCTCTGGCATCGCTTCAAACTGCATTTCTGTGCTCAGACTGTGCCTGAGGCACGCCGTAAATATAAGTGATTCTGGAAGCGTAACCATATTATCACGGTAAGTATACATGTCCGCTAACTACAAATCTGCAAAAGTGACATAATCCACCCATGGCGCTATACCAATACGGCGCAGCACAAGTTAATATACACCCGAAGAGTTCGCATCTCTCTACACCAATCAGTTCTTACTGATACACAGCGTGGCTGTTATCGTGCTAAAGAAGAAGAATGGGGGTTGGGGGCGGTGGATAACTTTCATAACTTTCTTTCTGACTGACTTTCTTAACTGATTTCTTGATGATTTCTTAACTTAACTGACTTTCCTAACGCTTTCTCGGTGGTGGTTAACTAAATAATATAAGCAAGAACTCAGTACTGTTCCAGACGATGTGCCAGGCGTCAACACTAGCCGAGACTGAAATTTTGGGCATCAGAGAGAGTATAACGGCAGCGATTTGCCATTCTTATGCAGATAGACTTATACCGTTATTCGACAGCAAACGGCAATACGTTGTCGGACGCGATGTCACAAGTTGGATTCCTTGTGTCTCTTCTATTTGGTTGGAAACGGAATTCCCGCAAACTTCGCCAGCATTTCTCATATCCTAATTATCTCACGCTCCCAAGTTACATCCATGTGTACAGATTAACCGAGAGCGAGAAACAAAAGTAGTCAAACAGCGCGTGAAACTTCCAGTAAACTAAAGCCGGAAGTACTTCTTGCAGCAGTTATATATAAAGGCATCGTCCTGCTGTGGCTAAGGACAACCGGAACCGATATAGCTGCGCAGTCTATGCGGACCTCACAGATAACTGCCACCAAAAGGGGGCACTGTTAGTGACCTTGAAATCTCTCAGAAAGGCAAAACACG
Organism: Dermacentor variabilis; assembly: GCF_050947875.1. Taxonomy (NCBI): domain Eukaryota; kingdom Metazoa; phylum Arthropoda; class Arachnida; order Ixodida; family Ixodidae; genus Dermacentor; species Dermacentor variabilis. The sequence continues at coordinate 43,702,234 of NC_134570.1, read as the reverse complement.
GAAGTTGAAGCAGAAAGCCGTGAGACTTGCCCAAGCAACTTTTCGTTCTCTATCTCCTTTGGTCGCAAATCTTCGTAGGCACGTGCCATATCCCGCTGTTACTTTCTAACACCAACCCTTCTTCAGACCACGTTACAGCGAATCACGGCCGTTGCAATCGGACGTTGCCGTGCACTCAGAGAGGTCGCACTGCCCATTTCTGCGGCGCAAAAATGCAAGTGCATTAAGGACGGATCGGGCTGGCTACATCATTCTTTGCAGACACCGGAAGAGCCGATATCGATGATACAGAGAGCGAAAGAAAGACGCGGGGAGGCCACCACGAGAAGTCAGGTCGTGGCTCGAAGAACCGGGATTCCTACAGTGCCGCCTGCTTGCATTGGCCAGTGGTTATCCGAGTCTCGTTACGTACCGTTCAGACCGTAACCTAACGGGAGAAAGCGAGAGAACGTGTGCGAAAGGAGTCGTCGCGTCGCCGCATACAGGTGACGCGCCAAAGAGGTCAATGCCTTTCGCACTGACAAGAAGGTCGCCGTTCAGTACGTGCCGCGGAAGACGAGGACGCACGGCGTCACCCCACGGAGACGCGTGCTTCTTTGGTTTCTTGCTTCGCGCAGCGCGGTTCGATGCGCGCGGCGCGGACCGCGATTGGGAGGGGAACCAGGCGGACGTGCCTGGCTCTTCCTCCCGAGGCGTCGTGTCCGTTTCTCCGTGCTCCCATCGTGCCGGCCAGCGAGCGGTTTTCTGTCCAGGTCGCCAGATAAGGATGGGACCCGTTTTCTCCTCTCGGCCCCTGCACCTCTTCCGCTTGTCGAACGACGTGGAGGCGAAAGTTCCCGTTCCCGAAACTTTTATATCACCAGCCCCCTCTCTCACTTAATGGCCGAAAGCCGTTGTACACGGATGTGCAGATACCTCGCACAGGCAGGCGCAGCTGTCTCCGTCGCGCAAGTCGGACCCGGCTATTCGACCGATAAGGCGTCCGAAAGGAAAAAAAAGCCGCTCCGCTATATAGGAGATGGAAATGGGCGAGGTCGTGAACGGCGCGTCGCCGTCTTCGTCGTCTAGGTGGTGGCGGGCGGGCCGAACCGCTCGAACGGGGCGACTTCAGAAAGGGGGAAAGGGGGGAGGAGGGGGGTCGAACCGTTCACGTCGCTGCGCATCCATCGCCGAGTCTTCTTGTCGGCACGTTTTGTAACGCGAAACGGACTAGGGGAGTGAGCGTAAGCGTGCTATAAGCTTGTTGCCGCGACCGACCATCCTGTCCCGTTCCTCCTCAGCTCTCACTCATCGCCTTCGCGAATCAGGTCCCACGAGATAGAAGCAAAAACAAAGAAAAAAATACAAAAAGAAAAGTTTTTTTTTTTTCTCCAGGGTGACGTGACACACACGCGTCTTCGTCGAGGTATGGGAGCCGGTTCGGCAGCAAGCAGCCTGCGATCGGAGGCTCTCGCCGTCATACGGCCCTCTTCTCGCCAAACGGGAATTTCTTGACGCCGCCCGGGGCACGTCTTTCCAACACCGTCGACGCCGCCACGCCGACGTCACGGCCGTTTTACGGGACCCGTCGCGCCCGTTCCGTCTCCCCTATCAGCGCATGGGCAGCGTGATGGGCGAGAGAGGAAAGAAACCGAGCACTTTCTCTTTTTGATGAGAGGCTTCGAGCAATAAAAAGAGAGAGAGGGGGGGGAGACATATCAAGTCTACCCGGCCCTCCCCTTTCGCTTCATTCGAGGCCCGAAACGACGTTGGACGGACCGCCGTATACTTGCAAAAAGAAGGAAACGCAGAAAGAGCCGCGCTCAGGATATTCGGCGAAGCAACCGGAATTTCGACCGACGGCGCCGTTGCACGCCGCCGCCACGCCGAGGAATCCGCTAAAGACCTTCTTTATCAACGCCCGGGCCGAAGAAGATCCGCCCGCACGGTCGCCGCCCGTTTGTCCGCGGCCCTTCCCTCGCATCGCACTTTGGACAAGGCGAGCAGTGTGTGGTCGAGAGGCCGGACAACAACGAGAACTGCAGCCTTTGCGCTCCGTTTCTCTGCGCCGTGTTATAACCTTTACCGCGCAGCTGGTGGCGACGCTCCCGTCTCGCCTTCCGGCTCCCTTCTTCCGGGACCGCACAGACGTTGCGTGCTGCGAAACTTTCCCTCCGACCAGTTTGAACCAGCGAACGGTCCACCCGTCTTTTCTTTAAAGAGCACGCGCAGCACTCGCTGCCTCCGCGTCACCCGTCCACGATGTGTACCGTGCAGCCGGTGGGCGAGTTATTCGAAAGCAGGAAGCAAGGAAGAGACGAACTTGAGCTGGTTTGCGCCGTAACGGGGGACCGACCCGATCACCGCCGCCGCCGCGGCCAGTGACGGCTTTTACGACCGAACGACGTGAGCAAGGAAGAGCCGCGCGTAGCAAGGAAGGCGCACACTGGGCCCAAGTTCAGACACCCCTAACTCTACCCCCTCCCCCCTTTCACCCCTAAGAGGAGGAGGAGGATGAGAAGGGAGGTGAGAAAGTTTGCAGCGTAGGTCGGTTCAAACGTCTCGCGGATCCAAACTGCGCAACAAGAGTGGGCAAAGTCCATCACGGTTCTCGGCGAGCGTCTTCTCTTTTCTCTCTCTCTCTCTTATTTTTTTTTTTTTACTGATCCCGTTTAACGAGCTTAGCGGTTTCTGACCCTCGACACTTGATGAGTCGTTAGAATATTCCTAGCCCGTTTGACCAGCACCGCTATATATGTGTAAGGGCTGTTTCACGGATAGCAGGCTGTTTTATAGAGATACTCGAGCGAGGTTTTATGTGGCTCATCGAACAACCCGCTTTGCTTCTTCCTTATGTCTCCCCTCGTTCGTCCCTCCCCCTGCCCCTTTGCTCAGCTTTCCTTTTTCTTTCTTTTCTTTTGGTTTTATGCCAATATTGACCACTTTCTCAAGGTGCAATGCCTCCTTAACGCCCGCATGCACCGTGCAATCTGCATTTTGAATCGCTGTGTTATAGGTCTATATTGCGCAGCAGCTGTATACTACAGACACCAAGGTTCCCGCCCCCATCGAAGCCTCCTAAACAAACTCTCACGTCTTATACGTTTCGCCCGTGAAAGTACAAATGTAACCGCTAAAGAAACGTGGCAAAAAGAAAAAGGAAGAAGTACATTTCACAGATGGTCCGCTCATCGAGGGACTAAAGACATCGAGGGACTGCATGGTAATTATTTATCACCGTCACGTGGAGCGCCAATGTCTCTGAAAAAGCGCCGTTGTCGTTCTCCTCGTCTTTTATTGGTCACCGCTGCTGTACAATGACACGTGACCATGCGAAGACACTGAACTCCCGTGCCGTGACCCCACTCCACAGTATATCCCTTCTTCTTCCGCCGTACACTAAAACGCGATGTTCAACACTTTGGATTTGCATGCGGCTTCGAATTCGCGCGGTGCTTCTTTTGGACGCGGGCGAATGCGGCGAGCCGAGGGCATTGGTGGTTTCGGGTTTCTACGAATTATTTTGTGAGCACCGGCGATTCATTCACTGAATTTGCGGATTTGCAGGTGTCCACAATAACGTCTGCGGATCTTCGAACTTCGAGAATCTGAACCGTATAGATATAGTAAAGGGTGTTGCAAGAGAGGCTCGTAGGTGGCGGTTGCATATAAGTGTCTGTCAGCTCGCGCGTATCGCACAATCCTCTTAAAGCCGCACACTTCGTGAAAGTAAAAACCGAAATCGCGTGTACGTGGAATGTGGGAAAGGGAGCATTTGTTGCGCACAGCAATGAACATCGTGTTGTTTCCAATGTCAAAATCCTTTATTACGAAAAAAAAAAAAAGAAAAGCGAATTGGCAGAATTCGTATGTCATCTCTGTACCTCTGCGCGCATGCTGCAGGTCTTCCCAACTCAGTAAGCGATTGCGTGACGCCTCTTCGGGGTATACTCGTGCTAACGGCAGAGTATACCCCGCTGCCTCGTGTGCTTCGGGTATGTATTCTCATCTTCTGCCGGCTTTTACTTGTATATATAGTCCCCTATTCGCATCGCTTTTAGAGTGCCCTCACCGCAGATCGACGTTTACGAGTATCGCCGCAATTCCACTCCCTCCCTTTCTTTAAACAAAGAACCGCGAATGACCGAATCCTCGAGCGTTCTGGCTGTTCCTACCGCTTCTGCAGCAACAGGAGCATGAGGCGCCGGTCAGGCCGGTGAAGTCGCGAGCTCGTCCTGGCCGCCTTAATCACCTTCGCTGGCAGCGTCGCTGTTCACGCTACCGCGCACCGGGGCTGCCCAAGCGTTGCCAAACGGTCACTCCCACCCTCCCCCCTCCCCTTCTTCTTTGCTTTCGGACTCCTGCGCTCCTGTCGCCTCGGGGTTTGTCTCTTCGCGTTGCTCGCGTGTATAGCTGATGGCGGGGAAGGAGGGAGGGGTTCGCCTGCTCGGCTGGAAGTTGTGCGATCCTTGACGAAGGAACGCTGTAAACGAAGCTATACGGCATGCGATGTGTCCGTTTGCTCGGAGAAGCGAGTGCGCACGCCGAAATTGGTCCTCAGAACGTCAAGGCCACGTAATGGTGGAAAGTTTGCGGACCGAAACCTGGGAAGCTTGACCGAAAGCAAGAGCTCGGATGTGCAGCCACGACAGGAATGAAAAAGGAAGTCGTGCATGCTCGCGGCGGAAACACTGGGAAAGGCAAGTATACAGGACTTTTGCAGGCAGCGGTTCTGGGTGCAGCAGATATACACGACGGAAAATGAAGCGAAATCGAGTGCGAGTTTGAGACGCCCTTACTTTTTTCTCAACTGTCAAAATCAAACGTACGCGTAAAGTATAGTATACAGGAGGTTGAGCAACGCCTCTGGATAGTCTTTATTTAACACGCTCGGACTGTTGTACGCGTCCGGATATTCAATGTGACGTCACTACTTGTCCGGCCTTCTCCGCCGGAAAAAAAAAAAAGAAGGGCGGAGAGGGGGGGGGGGGGGCGGACCTTCTCTTCGAATGAAGAAGGCTGAGTGTCACTTTCAGGTCCTTCTTGTCGAAATGACGATGCTGTCTTCATTTTGTAACATCACCACGGAGCACTCTGAACTCTCTCTCTCTCTCTCTCTCTCTCTCTCTCTCTCTCTCTCTCTCTCTCTCTCTCTCTCTCTCTCACACACACACACACACACACACACACACACACACACACACGGAGTCGATTACGTCGAGTGCACGAGGCGAATGCATTTCGAACGCTTCGTTTCAAAAAGAGCCGACGGCGGATCAGTGCTCGGCAGAGCGCTCGAAAACGACCGGCCCGAAGATGCATCATTAGGACGCCGTGGCGCCGGCTAAAGAAACGCTGGAGGCCAAATACGTAGCCTCCTCCACGAACAGCAAAAATAAAAAAAAAAAACCATGGAGGAGGACCACGTGGACAATCTTAGCGCCATCTGGAACATTAGACACTCTTGAGTTCTTTCGCGCACTTGCCGCGTTCTTCGCGCGCGCGCGGAATTATGCCGCGGCGTCCATCAGCCGACATTTTGCGCCGACGACGCTTCTCCGACCAAGCTCGACGTATGTATGCGCACTGTATAGCAAGGAAAGTGCGAGGGTTGGCGCTGCTATGTTTCTGGTGGGAAAAAAGGACGTGGCTCATTCGCGCGCGAGACCTCTTGCTTTCTGGTGCCCGCCTGCATGCCGGAGGGGCGAAAAAAAGAAAAGAAGAAGACAACGCAACTTCCACCACTTTCTCTCCCGAGCAAACGATGTTGAGCACGCGCGTCAACTCGGTTTCTTGCGAGTCGGCGCAATTCTTTTTTTTTTCCTCCCGGAGAAAGAAGCCCGTCTCCGGATGGGGGCCGCCTGCATTATACGTGTGCGACATGTGCAGAAGCTGCGCTTGGGAAAGTGTGCTGCTCCGGGAAAAACCAGAACGTATACATGTGTGACGCTTACGAGAGCTACACTGCGTGGGCGGGAAGAGCACGAACAACATGCAGGAAAAGAAAAAGGGCCCGAGAAAGTGAAGGAAAAAAAAAAAACGCTGTTTCACGCTGACGACAGGGGTATTGCGACAGTATATATACTGTGAAACTACATCCTTCCAAATATACGTAGTACTATATAGGTAACAGGACGTCACATTAGGACGCGCAATACTCGTCTGAATGAAAAAAAAAAAAAAAAGCGAGGCGTACGTTTCGCCAATGTGACAATTGAATGACGAGCGCTTTTTAACGGCCTTTCAACTGCGCTCGTAGGGCGTCAGTCGGCTGAGTCCAGTGGCTGCACACCCACAGGAAGGTATATGCTCCACCGTTATCGGCGCGAATCCGAAAGGGAAACACAAACAACGAAATCTCAGACTCAAACCTCATGGTCTCAGAAATGGCTGCCTCATATGTCGAAAGTTCGGTTTCTTTTTCTCTAATGTGTGAATCTAAGTAGAAAAAACAGGACCTTTTTTTTTTTTACGTCTTGGCTTCAAGTTAAATCAAACGTCAAATATGGAGTTTAACGTTCCAACGTCACGCACGTGTTACGTACGCGAGAAGCCGTCTATAGGGGACTCACAATAAACTACGGCCCGCCAGGTGGGGTTCTGTAACACGTCCGATGAACTTAAGCGCACGCCCTATGGCCCAAAGCTGCCTGGATTCGAACCCGCTACCTCGTGCTCAGCAGCGGAATGCCACAGCCACCCAGTCACCGCGGAGGCTAAATCGGTTGTTCCGCGCGATACTGGCCAACCGCTCCAACGATGCAGGGTGAGACACCACAATTTCGAGTTTATACGGGGTGTTTTATTTATCTCTTCCACTTGCGTGTCACTCGAGCGCTGTACACTCATAGCGGATAATTAGGGATCAAAACGCATTACACCGGGACAATGTGTCCCGTTGAGCGGGGGGGGGGCGAACTTGGCAAGCCAAACTATTTCCCCCTCCCTTTCCTGTCCCGCTGCCCCATTTTCCCGACTTTCCTTCTTCGCGCACAACGCGTCATCGCCTCGTTACCTCGCTACGCTCAGGCAGGCAGGGTTGACAGGCTGAGGTCAACACAGACAGCCCATCCCCCTGTATGAATCAGTACGTTACACGCGTCGTAGGGAACTCCCTTTACGGGCTTCGTCGCCTTCCGCTGGAACACAAATAGCTCCCTGATCGTCCGTGTAATGGGACGGCGAACAACGGCGCGATTGTGTTTCGCCCTGCGACGCGTCGTGTGTAAGCTGTTCGCTTTTCCCGCCTCAAGGCCGTGACGAGGCGATTAACGACCCTTCCAGCAGCCTTTTGCTTTCTTCACAGCCTGGAGCGCGGAAAGGCCCGTGAGCGAATACAAGGCGTCAATTACTAGTGTAACGCGGAAACGCCACTATATGCCCCGCGGGGACATGTTCGAAGAGCCCTCTCACTCGATGACGGTTCGTTCGGTCTCTGCCAAACGCCGCCCCATCTGACTCACTACTAGTGGTCAAAGGCAGGCGTAACTAAAGGCCCTGTTCGGCTCGAAAGGGATGACGACGTTACAGCCTACTGCGCAGCTGTTTATAGCGAATGGTCAGCTACCAGGGGCCGAATTTACGGTGGAAACATTCACACCGTATAAGAAAACCGATAGAACAGGGAAGACAAGGCATGCACGTATGTCGCATACTCCAGAAAGTGTCGCATAATGAACTCTGCGTGCCTATTCTTAAATATCTTAATTACAGAAAAAGCTTTATTTGAAATTGCGGCATTCATCGAGGAAAGAACACTTTCGTGATTGCTTAAGCGAAAGTCGAAAGTGGCATATGTTGTTTTCCGTAAGCTCCTTCAGAAAAAGAAAGCTTTATTGCTTTTTTTTTACTCGTAGCCCCTTTTCCTGCCCCCAGGATTTGCGCTACAGTCCTGCACCAGTCGATTAATAACAACGGGTAACGACAATCGCTGAAACTCCGCAGCTCCATCTCTGCTATACGGCAGGCGTCCGTTCGCTTTCACGATTACACGCGCTGTCGGAGGAAAGATTGAGTTGTATGTCATCGCCGCTACGCGGCCTTCTATATATATACACGCGACGTTGAATCATGCAAGCTGCCTGCAACGCGATACATTCCGAGAAGAAAGAAACCTTATACGAGGAAAACTACAAATCATTACCCAGACGATAAGCTTGCTCCCAGACAACGGGAGACGTCCGCACACCTGTGGATGTGTAATAAGTCAGCAAGAGCCAGTGAAGCGAGCTCAGCGAACGAATACGCAAACGAAAGAAAGGCATATGACGCAATTTACCAGGACATTCAGTCACGGTGAAAGTATACGCGTAGCCGGATACATGCGTTTAACCATTCTGGGAAACCACTGCGCAAGAATAACCGTACAGTGGAATCGTTTCCATTGGCGGCATAATCCCGAAGACATGAACACACGCAAAGCAGTATGGCGATCGATACTTCTCGGCTTAACAAACTCGGCTTACTCCGTGGAAGTGCCGCGGGCTAGCGGTGTCACCTTGAGACAGGGGACGGGAAATCCCCGTAGGGCTGTCGACAGAACCCACAAGTATACTGTCAAAATTTTTCGACTCGACTAACGCTCGCGTGCGAATGTGTTTGCAACGCGGATTCCGACCGTATAGTCTAGACGCTTTTCATCACATAGCGTCGACGTCTATACTATCTTCGCTATTGACAACACACGGGGTTGCTACATCTGTAGGATCCGTATCCTGTCTAAAAGAAAGAAAAAGAAAGCAGTCAAAGACGCTTATTATACATGTAGCGAATACTATATATATGTATGCGCCCTTAGGCGGGAGGAAAATCCGCTTCGTCTGTTTGTCATGAGCTTTCAAAGGCGATTCAATTCCTGAACGTACGTGCCCTAGCTTGGGACAGAGAGCGTAAATCGCTCTCAGACTTCTTGTCGCAACCTTTTAAACTTAACTTAAGACACTTGCGTGCGCGACATTGTTACCCGAATAGCAGTGACAGCTTGCGCGCTTTAGTAAAAACGTGAACGTCTGCGCTTGTATATATTATACAGCAGCAGACACAGCGCGGTTAAGATCTGTATCTTAGCTAATCCCAAGAGCCACCGTACGCCTCTATAGTCACGAATACGATGTACTTCGATGGAAAGCAAATTCGCTTCGACAGCTTGTTCAAACCCTTCACCTTAATTTACATCCTGAACGCACTGCGTGGGAACGATGAATGTTTGCTTCGCGAGCTACGGAAGATTTGCGAGAAGTCCGCAGACAATTTCGCCACGACGTCAGCGTACACTTTCTTGGCAACACGCAAGGGGGTGCGGTTAAGATAGTATCGTATAACTAATCCCAAACGGTGCCGACGCTTAGTCACGAACACCGACTAACTGCGATGTCGCTTTCACTTTGAAGGCTAGCCAAGCTAGTCCCTTCCCACCCGGCTCTATAGCTTCGTCTCAGTCGTCTACGCAAAGCTCTCACGTACAACTTTTGCTATTCGTCGACCTCGACGGAAACGCGTATTTGCGCGTCGTGTAATAACTGCCACGCCATCGAGGTGCGCAGATATATGCAGAGAGGCAAGCTTCATTCAGATTCCTGCGGCCAGTCATCTCCTGTCAACGGGCAACCTGATGGCTGCACGCCGTTTATGAAGCTTTTGAAGGAAGCAATGGACGGAACGCGGACGCTCCTATTTTCGCTCACGCCGTGGTTCGAGGCCCAGCCGGACCTTAATTCTAAGCTTCCCAGAAGCTGAATGATCCCTCAAGCAGCGCGCACCTCATGTCCAAGCTAAGCTTGACGCCTATAACCCCGACGTGCCGCGAAGGCCTCCTCCTATACTTCGTGCCGGAACTCGGGCCCGGTTTAGAATTAAATCCGGCCACGCCCCGCATTTGCTGGCGCTCGGAAGAGCTTGCACGCGGGACGAGGCAGCGCCCGACGTCAACGCACGCGCCCAGAATTGCTACATTTTTGCTTCAACTCTCAACACTTGGCACGAAAAGCCGCGCTGTACAGTGGAGGGTTAACGCCTGAGCGCCTTCTTCTTCTATGAACCTTCCATTAACAGCTTTTGGAAGCGGCAAAGGGAAGAGGTGCGGGGGGTGGGGGGGGGGGGGTGCGCATCGAACAGAGAAAGCGACGTGTCAGAAAGGATGCCGGCCGCTGCAGCAGCAGGAAGAGGTGTCAAGAATCAGCAGGTGCTCGAATATTCGGCTCCGTCCATGCCGCCGCGTACGCGTGTTCTTTCGCCCACTCCTCGGCGTGGTGTGTGCACGACATTGAGGAGTCGGAGAACGTTCCTTCCCTTTGACAGCCGGGGGTCAACGGGGTCGCCGCGGAGAGCGAAACGCGTGCCTCCCCTTCGCGAGGAACCTCACAAAGCGACGCCGCGCTGCTGTCCACGCGATGCGCGTGCGTGGTTGACGCGATGTGCGTCGATGTTGCGAACCCATATAGCGATGCCCTCGCAATAATAACAGCAGCAGCAGCAGCAGCAAGTGCAGCAACAGCTGCCACCCTCGTTCGCAGCGACGTCAATTGCGTGATTGCTCGGGGAGAACGGGGTTGCCTGAGGGGGAGAATCGCCGCCGCGTCGCTGTCACCCTGACCCCCTTCGACGACGAGGGGTCGGTCTCTCGCTCCATTGGGATACGCGTCGACCGGAGGAGAAACGTCGGCGGCGTATAGGGGCGGAATGCACGGGCACTTGGCCCCCGCCTCCTGACATCGCTAAGAGGTCCGGGAGCGGACGCATTTGCAACGTTTATATGCGCGGACGACATTCTTTTCTCTTGGCGACGCGGCTTGTATGTATATACCGTCACGCCAGCTGTTCCCCGCCTTTTGACGTCGCTAAAAGGTTTGAGAGCAGATCTCTTCGCGACGTTTGAACGATCTCGACCGTTTTCTTTCTCTCGTTTCTTTCTCGTTTTTTTTTTTTTTTTCTTTTGGCGAGACGCCGCGTAGCTACTGTCGCATCAGTTGTTCTTAATAACCGTGGCAAAATGAGAAATTTGGCTGTTAGAGAGCCCGTTATACGAAATCGCACTATCAGCGAAGCATAAAGACAAAAATATATAAAGAACTAACAGTACCCCTTCACGTTGGCAAAAAATATATATATATATATATAAGCACTAAGTCTAGAAAACATATACTCGTATATGAAAGTTATACAGGTACTCCGCGAACGGCGTGTTTGCACAGAAAGCGCATTAATTGGTTTTTCCTCTATTGTATACTTTGTGCAGTCTCTTTTCGCTACACCTTGATAAGCATATCGTGCGCACAGCGCGTTGGACGTAAACACAAACTCTTGCGAGGATTTCATGGGCGGAATTCACAGAGCTCTTCGTAAGTGCTACCCGCCATTGACCGGGCTGACTTCGATAATGTTGTGTCCAACATCACGGTTTGTCGGCGGCATCTGCTCGAACAGTTCTAGCGTAAGTATAGTTTTTCTGACGACTGGCCCAAGTTCCAACGTCGCAGCGCACTCAAAAGAGAAAGAAAAGCCACGAGCATTTTCGCGAATACTGAGAAAATCGCGCCACAAACGAGAACCCTTCCGTATGACGTTGACAGAGAGACGAGCGAGAAGTTGACCTCCCGCGCCAACGTCTCGTCCCGCAGTGACCCTCTCTCGCTGCAAGACGTGGCACGTCGAAGCAGCTCTGACCGAGGCCCGATTTCCCATATTCATTTTCAATCGCCGCGCCCTTCGCAGTCGTCCAGTTCGCGGGACGTCGATTTGACGCTCCGCTGCGAGGGGGGCCCCCTCGATGTGAAGACTTGACGGGCGCCGACCCTGACGGCTGCGAGCATTCGGAAAGGCGCGACGACCTTGGCTGCCTCCGGCGAGGAATCTATGCCACGTCTGCGGGCGGTTGGGCACACAGCTGTCCGCGCGGGCGAGCGATCGAGCCCCTTCTCAGTGCGCGTCGGTCTTTTTTCTCTTCTGGGTGCGTAAGGCGATTAATGCTGTTGCATTGGCGACGCCGATCGGAGCGCAGGGCGCCGGTCTCTCACGAGCACGACGAGCACGCGGTCCATAGCTTTGTGTCAGCGGACTGGCGAAGAAGCTGTACACTAGTGGGAGTGACACATTAAACAGAGGGACGGTATAGGAGGCCGTATTCCGATTATAATCCCCAGCGAACGCGCTCTGATTGGCTGATGCGGAGGAAGCGGTACAGGGCACATTCAAGTGTACGATTAAACGAGCGGGCAAGCCGACGACAGCGCGCTCTGTTACGCTGTGATCAACGTCGCTCCCCTCGGCATGCCCGTCCGTCTCTGTATTATGTTCCTTGCGGTAACAGCCGCGTATAAATGGCTATACTGCGTCGAGGCCATGAAACGCTTCGTAACCGAATGGAAAGCACCTGAGCCACGGTTCCGCGGCACGAATTAAAGTGCCTGTCCGCGCGTGCAACAGTGGGTGCCGCGAGGCGGCCGTCGGCCGACAGGCGACCTTCATGACGCCGCCGCGCTGGGCTGCTGGCGCTTTCTATGTATCGTTCAGTCCGCATCTTGTTGTTGTTGTTGTTGTTGTTGTTGGAGGGTGTTGCCTCAAAAGGCAGTGCCTTCCAGACGAAGACGAAGGAAATAGTGACAAGGACAATCATGATGATCGAAACAATTTGCGTACCGTATAGAACACAGCAGGCGAGGGTGAAAAAAGATTAAAGAAAAAGACAAGAAGATGCCGAAGAACATGACGGAGAAGAGAAATCGAGGGACAGCAGCAGGAGGGTGACGATCACGACGAAGGCGGTGACGATAAACGAGACAATTTGCGTAACATGAAAAGGACGACAGTACGAGAAACAAAAAGAAGGACAACATGACGGAGAAGGCAAGGCGATGAAATGACGACGATGCCGAAAAGAAGCCATTTGCGGGACATGAGGACATCAAAACGAGAACAAGTTGACTAACATGAAGTAGAAGACAGCCACAGAACGAAGAACAACAACAAGAAGAAGAAGACAAGGACCTGAACGGAACAAGTTGCGTAACGTGCGTGAAGTAGACATCAAGAAATAAAACAAGAAAAAGAAAGCATAAGTGGAGGAACACGACGGAGAAGACAACAACTAGACGAAGAAAACGAAGAAGAATCGGCGCGCAGGTTCGCTCTCGGGCACTGCATCCTGCGTGCTCGGCCATTCGAAACTTACCATACGCGCCGGCGGTCGGAGAGAAAAACGACCCGTAACTTCAGCCAAACGCCGAGCAATGCAACAGCAGGGACGTGCAGAAGAAGCCGGAGTGGAAAAATAGCAGCAGCGGGGGCAATCCTCGTGTTCCGGGCCGGCGAGGCCTTGCGTGTGCCGGCCGTTTGCTTCCGCGCAGAACAAGAAAGCGCGCTCTTCCAGCGCGAATCGCGGCGACGGCTGTCAGGAGACGGATCGGTTCCTATTACTCGAGCAAGCAAGCCAGCGAGCGAACGGATGGATGTTGGCGTTGCTGCCGCGCCGACTGGCCAGCGAGGCAGCGAGGTCTGTTGGTGAAGAGGACAGTGGCGGGATGTTAAGAAGGGCAGCGGCCCATTATGCGCGAGCATGCCCGCGTGCACTGGTACTCCGGTGCCCCTTCGATCATCACGCTCGCGTGTACATACATACACACGCACCGGTCAAGCAGTCTCCCGGCCGACCATCACTCGAGGCCGTCGCTTTCATCTTCGTCCCTCTTTCGCTACACTAACGCGCCCCCGAGGAGCTCGCTTTCATTCAGGCCGACGCCGGTGCCTTGGCTCTCTCCTGCCGCGGCGGTGCAAAGGCCTCTAACCCCCACCGCCCGCTTCTCGTCGTCGTCCATCCGGGGAGCAAGGGGAAAACCGGAAAGCGGAGAAGAAAGGATGCGAACTATATTACTGACCGCGTCAACCTCGGGGCATTTCTCCATTACTTCTCCTCTTGCCTTTTATTTATTTATTTATTTATTTATTTATGTTCTCTCATTTTTTTATTATTTATATTTTTTCGAGACAAGGCTTGATTGCTTCTCGGTAATCTGTAGCGCTTACAAAGTGTTCGCTACCTTGCGTGCCCCTGAATCGCGTCATTCTTCGTCGCGCTGACAGCTAGGGAAACTGCGAAATCTACTCCTCCTCTCCACTCCCCTTTTTCTTTTTATTCGGGTGATTGGCTGCATCTTCAAGGGGTGTACGGTAGCGCCATTGTACGGTGGACAATCGCGGTGTACGGCGTACGATTGTACGGTAGCGCGATTGTACGGGTGTATCGGTAATCGCGCTACCGTACACCCCTTGAAGATGCATTACCAACAAGCCTACATTGCAACCCTCGTGATTAGGTGCAACACGTAATGAGGAAAGAAATGCAAAGAAGTAAAAAAAAATAAAATAAACTCGTTCTTTATCGTGCAGCGACTTGTCCGTCACCCAACGCTTGTGGAATTTGTCCGGCCCGTCCGGCTTCAATCTGGCCTTCTTCGGCATCTCCGGCGTGATTGAAAGCGTTCTAAAAGCCACAGCCCCAATAGCTGCGACGTCGAGCATCTGCCCTTGCAGAAGGTCCACGGCTCTTCGGACGCGTTCTTCGGCAGCCGTTTACGGTGAACTACCGGAGCAAAACTGTCAGTTTCATATGCCACTGATTTCCACCTTTACAACGAGATGTGCGGGAATAAATTAGCTACCTTAGTTACGTTCTTCGTTTGCCTTTGCTGCGCTCCACATTGTATGGGTGAAATCTACCCTACACATTGAATGGCTCTAGAAATCACGCGAACCTCAACGAAGACGAGATCACTTTATCGTGAGCAATCGTTGCGCACAAAGCGAGAGTGCAGGCGACGAATTGGAAGCTCCTATTGTCACCAACGGTGACAATAGGAAGATACGGTATTTCATCTGGGACTTGTATTGGTCGTGGTTCGGCCGAAAGAAGCGCAGCGACTCGATCGAGCCTCGAGGGAACGTTGAACCGTTCGCGTTTATTGAACACGCGTTTCGTGGCTGCAGATAAAAGAGGGGAAGAGCGATTACTGAGATCACCGAGTGATTACGTGTCCAACCGCGAGCACTGCTATCTGGTGCGCGCTCAAATGAGATACAAGACTGGCACAATGATAACAGTGCTCAGCGTGCTGCCTTTAAATGAAACTACTCAATTATGCTATAAACACCGTTTAGTACGAAAAAAAAACTCCCTGCAACGGTGTTGCGATACTCGTTTGCTCTTTTCTTTCTTTTTTTGTTCCGAAATGAAAATGAAGCCCCATTGCAACACACCTTCCCGCAGCACTGAAGCCACATTTTACTCCTCGTTTCCCGTTCTACGGCTGCCATGTGGGCTCACTCTATACCCAGATCGAAACGAAACGGCGATAAGCGAATAACTGAGATAGAGAGAGAAAAAAAAACAATGTATCTCACTCGCCTGTCCTTTCTCGGTCTGTATCTTGTATACCCAAACCACATGCAAGGGGGTATAAACCTCGCCACCACCTGCTACATGATTAACTGCGCAGCTTACGATTCGGGGCCAGCCAAGTGCGTCCAATATCTACTCGCCGCAAAGCTCTTCCAGCGCAACGACTCCCCACCGCGATGGAACGCCGCCAGGAGACGGTGCCCAACATTTCGCGGTTCGGTCGACGGCTACGCTGTCTAGCGATACAAGCGTGCGAACGAAGTGGAGACATTGCGCGCTCCCTCAGTTGGCATCGAGGGCGTGGAAATGGTCCGCAGTCTGCTTCGGGACCTCAGCATGCGTCGGAGACTTGCATAGCTTCGACTTGCGTACTAGCCGCGAGGTGATGGTGCGGCCATCAAAGCAGGAAACCGCGTAGACTCGCCACAGCCACAGAGCTTGTTCATGCAAATGTCCGTCGCAAGGTATAATGCGCCTTCTCGGTTAACCACGGAAACTTCAATGGATAGCAGCAACTTTTTTCCCGTCTTTATAAACGTAGACAGAAAAACCGAAGGTTAGGGATTTATTGGTGGGTCATAGAAATGCAACAGGCTCGACTCGGGCTCGAACGATTAAACGTGCTTCGCGATCGCGTGATCAGGTTGACCCGCGTTTCGGTGCGAAGCCGGATCCGTAAGCATGCCTTCGGCGACACCGGTTAACAAGTGCTTCACTGACAAATAAATACGCGCGTGGTTGCCGAATCATTTATATACTTGCATCTGCTCGGCTGCTTGTAGTCTGACTTCGCGCGCCGTAACTTAGCCGCATCAGTTCATCCTTCATCCCTGTATACTTTGGCTCCCCCTTCCTCTGCCCCAGTGCAGAGTAGCAGACTAGGGCACTAAAGCTCAAGTAGACCTCTCTGCCTTTCCTGAAAACACCATCTCTCTCTCTCTAGCTGCTCAATGTAGCTCTTGTACTGTCGCCGCTCTCGATGTCCTGACACTGTCGTATGCTGTTATGCTGTGATATGGTTATACTGTGTAAAAAAAAAATAACCGGAGTCTGCCTCTCGAAGTAACGCCAACGAAGTGACCCCCAAGACAGCCATCTGGCCCGACGATCACAACGACAAGGATGGCAACAACGACGAAGACAACAACGGCGACGACGGCACGAGGGTTCCTTCGCATCAAAAAAGCGAACGCGAGGACAAATATAAGTCTTTATTTCGGCGGCTTACGTTCAGCCGAGCAAACATAATGATGATGAACGTAATGATGATAAGTGCGACAGAAGCTAAGAACTTGGGACTATGTATACCTTAGCGGAGCTATCAATTAAATGAAGAACTTAGGAAAGTTGGTGGGGGGAGGGGGCGGAGAGTAAGGTTCCACAGGCCTTGCCGGGCACGAAAGGAAAAGTGAACGTTTGAAAGGACGAGTGTGAAACCGGAAGGAACGAACTCTCGAACGCTGCAAACACCGCTGCTTTGTGTGTATACGAGCTCCGCGTACCGCGCATTCCTGTTCACCGCAAGGTGGCGGCGCACAGGCTGAATACAGAGAGAGAGAAAGAGAGAACGCTGGGAGCGGCGCTGTCCGGTAACTTGTGAGCCGAGGAACCGAGGGGACTCTGAGGAGGGGAAGGTGCGACTAGCGCGTCGCAAGCAAGAGGCCCCGTGCTACGGAAACAGAAGAAGGAAAAAGGAAAGATTAATAAGAGAACAGGGCAGAGGAAGGAAGCCCCGCTCGGCGACGCAGAGTGTGGGGCTCGTGGAGGAGTGGCGGCGGGAAACAGAACTTCGGTGTGCTGCTGCTGCTGCAGCAGTGGTCGTAGCTGCCGTTGGCTTGCGAGGCGGCAGCAACAGGGGCAGAGCGAGCAGCAATTAGAGCCGCCATTACCGGGACACGACGCGCGCGATGGTGTGTGTGTGCGTGCGTGCGTGCGCGTAGCGTACGGACCGCCGCGGCCACTATCACCGCTCCCTTTTAAAAGACGGGGAGGTGGGAGCCGACAAAATGTGTAGCGGGGGGGTGGGGGGCATGGAAGTGGTGTGGAGGGTGCGGCAGTTTGGTGCGCTGTTGTGCCACAGGGCTACTCTCGAGGTGGTGGTGGTGGAGGTGGCGGTGGTACGCGCGCGGCGCGGTTGGTGTCCGGTCGGCTGGCCTGCTGACCCAAAGGGGGGCCCCCCGCGATCTCGCCGACACCGCCTCTGTGCAGCCGCATGCTGTGTCCTCTTCGCGCGGCGGTGCCGCAACCGCGCGCGGTCTTTCGAGGACGGCGCGCACTGCCAGGAGGCAGCGTTGACACTTTGGCGTTCGTGCGTGCCGAGGTGTTGTGGCTTCGCGACCTTCACGCCTCTGCGCTTCCTTCCATCCCCGAGTCACCGAGCGCGTCGTTCTCGGTGCCTTCGGAGAGCGGAAAGCTGTGCGAGTCTCTCGATGGATAATTGGATGCGCAGCTCGCGAACAGAGGGCGTGCGGGAGAGTTGCTCTCCGGCCCGTCTCGCGTTCCCCGCGCTGTGCGTCTAATTATGCATCGCCGACAGGCCCAACTTTCTATAGGCACCGACAAGGATGTTTTCGGTAACCAAGTACACTTTCGCGGGAGAAGTGAGAGGAGCTATACAGAGTAGGGCGACTCCGCGTGTCCAAAAGTGTCCAATGGAGCCGAAGAATTGGGTGTCGAGAAAGACGGTTCCGTATTTTCGAGTCGTTTGGACGTGCCAGCTATAGTGCGATATTTAGTGTTTAGACTTCTCGGACATTTAGGTCCAGCTGCAGTCATTCCTCTTCCTGGGCATTTCGGCTTGTCTTGAAAACGAGGCGAGCTCACGATATCATTGGGCATTTGTATTCCGTCTCACTCGGCATTTCGTTTCGTCTGTCATGAGAAGCACAGGGTGTTCTGTTTCGTTTTGTCTTCAGTCCCATTTGGCATACAGAGGACACATCTCTACATCATATTTACGCGATGGCTACGCGTGCTTTGAGAGAGACAGAGAGAGCGAGAGAGAGAGCAAAGCGAGGAAAGGCAGGGAGGTCAACCAGACGAGCGTCCGGTTTGCTACCCTACACTGGAGGAAGGGAAAGGGGGAACAGAAAGAGGAAAGCGGGATAGAGGAAACACTGTGCGTGCATGCAGCAAAGCGCCTTGAAATCAGTCAAGTCCAAGCAAGTGCCCCGCCGATACATTGGGCTGCCGTCATTCTGCTGTGTGAAGCCAATCTTGGCGCTTCCCCATAGCTGGTGATGCACGTTGAAGTTGCCTGCGGTCACCAAGGAGGCATTGGTCGTCAGCGGTGCGTTGCAGTGCGTGCTTTGAAATTTCTGCGATGTTAACACCCCGTCCACATATCCCAGTGCGCAAAGAAGGCGGGGAAATGCGAAGGTCCAGGAATATCGTGAAAGATGGTGCAAAGTTAGTCTCGTTGCTAACTCACCTCCAGCGTGGGCACTCTTCGAGAGCTTCGACCGTCGATCACGTGACTAACATTCCAATTCGCCTGCGTCTGCAGCACACCGAAATCCTGTTCTATCTCATCACCTTCGTCCCTCTCTTTTTCCCTTTCCTCCTAGCTCGCCCATTGTAAGGTGGCCAACCGGTATCAGTTCGGTTTGGGCTCGTCGGTCTTTCGTTTTCTATTTCCTTCTCGACCATCACGCGGAAAAGGGTATCGCCTTGAAAGTTAGTTTGTGCACGTCTTCGTTCAATGCAGACGCCTTCGCCTCGTGACTAGTTAACTAGTTAATAAGTGACTCTCTTCCCGAGTCAGCATTCGGCTGTCACAGTGTTATACGACGCGCAGAAAGCTCACTCTCAACGATCCGTAAGCAAGAATTAAACTAGGTAGGATAGGTGCAGCCGACGTGACGGGCATATGGGTGACTCTGCGCAGCAGCGCGCGTTCATGCATATGCATATGAACCACAACAGGAGTCAGCGCGTGCGCGTAATCGAAAAGGAAAGAAAGAAGGAAAGACTTCACTGCACGAATCTGAAGAAACGAAAATGCAGAACTTGTTCCCAGCAGCAGCCGCCACGCGCACAGTGTCTGTGCTGCCGGAGTTGAAAAAGAAGCTTCAAGCAACGGCCGCTGCCAGTGAAAAATGAGCGCCCGTAATTAATTGCGCTTGCGAGCTGACAAGTCTTTCGGGGCAAAATGAATCTCGCCGGGGAGGCCTCGTTACGTTGCATCCGTCAAGGTCAGAGGTGCAGACTTGACTGGCGTCGTTATCGTTACACTTATTTTTCTCCCCCTTTTAATTACTTTCTACATCCACTGGCGCACACGCGAGACAACACCGACGCATGCACCCAAAATACGCGCGCTACTGCTCGCACTCGTGCTCGCTCGAAGGACGCGTGTCCGCTGACGGCAAAGATCTTGCGACGACAACTTCCCACGCCTCCCTTTCTTCCCGGACTCAAAAAAAAAGAGAGAGAGAGAACACCTCCGAAATCGCGCGATCTGTGGTTTGTTGCTTGCTACCTTATACTTTTTTTTTTTCTGTCGAGCATAGGAAAACGCCGTTACCGTAAGCGGATTCGTTCGTATACAACCTGCGGCGATAGTGCTGCAGTTGGGCTGCATGCCTTCCGGGACAAAGCAGTGTACTTGGCGGGCCAAGGAAAAAGATTCGCCCACGCGTCGTCCTTGTTTTCTCAAATATGTGCTCTAGATTACACTGACCGATTACGGCGGCCATGTCGTGGGCTCCACCTGCCTATGACGCATGCAGCTCCATAACAAAGTGACCTTACGGCTAACAGGGAGGTCATTCAGAGTCCAAAATGTGTCGCCGATCGCGAGCTGCCATCTGGTGGAATCGCCGAGTTACCGCCAATCACGCTCTCAAAGTCGCACGCTTCACAACGGCCTCGCAGATTCGTGCAACACGCAGGAATGTGTATTTATGGACAACCTGTCAGTGAACTGCGAAGTCGAGAAAACACAAAAGGGACGCGACACGACCGCTGTATAATTATTCTCCTTTGTCCTTACCCGTCGTCACCAGCTTCGCGACCCAGTTGATCAAGGATACGTATATACCTGCCAGCGTCGGAGAGGAGTTAAAAAAAATGCTGCGAGGCTCCAGCCTAAGGATATGCGTACAAAGCTTACGAGGAGGGTGGGAGAGGTAGCTAGAAAAAATAGGAGGAAATGCGGGAATGTTAACCAGATTACCGGTTTGTTACCCTCCACATGAGGTGGCGGAAAGGCTTGCAAGAAAGATTGCGCACGTGACATACATGCAGCCGCATGAGCCGCCTATAACTGTAGCACATTCACTGTGTACATCTCCGCATTAGCGGACGTGCAGCTCACAAGCGCGCCCGCACACACATTCCGTAAGCGACATTGAGGCCGCTTTTTTGTGTCCCCGGGGCCCGTGCACAATGGTCGTTATTGTGCTCGTGTCCGATCGGCCACCTTGATGATCACCTCGACAGCACACGTGTACCGCGGGGTGGTCCAAGCTATGGCGAAGTGCGTCCGAGCCTCGCGAGCTATGCGGGAAAGGGTAATGGGCCGTGGCAGGTCAACTGCGTGCACGCTGGATATGTGCGCAGACGAGAGTGCCTCGGATGTCCGCTGCGATTTGTTTCCTCAGCGTGCAGAAGACCGCGTACGCAAGGGAGGACGAAACGATTCGCGGTTTGGCCTCCGGGACAGGCGACACGGTGTCCTGACTCGGGGAAACGTTTCTGCAGTTACGCCAATATGTAGCAGAGACAAGAAAAGGCGGAGTATGTGTATAGAGCGCGTGAAAAAGTGACCACCTTCACCATTTTCCGCCATCTTGTTCTTCACTGCCTGGATCCTACACGTACTATACTAAGCATACGAAAGCAAAACGTATCGCATATTCGAAGAGCCGGCGTTTGCCAGCACCTCGCATCTTTTTGAATTTTACTCTAAACTTGTTTATCAACAGGCGGCAAATGGCCAGCTCCGTGTCCTTAGGCGTAGCTTTTACTCCCACTGAGCCGAGGTTAAGGAAGAAAGCCATAATTTTGTTCTTGTTTTACCATGTTACGGAGAGAGAGAGAGAGAAAAGAATGCATAGAAAGGCAAGGAGGTTAACCAGAGGTAGTTCTGGTTGGCTACCCAGCACGCGGGAAAGGGTTAAGGGGGATAAAAAGAGAAAGAGAGCGGAAGGGGGTATAGAGAGAAACAGAGGTGAGCACGAACAAAGCGCGTACACTATAGAGAGGTAGGGGGCAGCATTCTTAATGTCTATCGTGAAACCCCGCAGACGGCAGCAACCTTAATAAAGCTAGCAACGCCTTCAGCTCGGATGCTCTTTCGGAGCACGGACCTAAAGCTTTGAGTTCTGATAGTGGACGTTTGTCATGTTACGGAATTTTCTTTGTGTACCAACGCCGCAGGAACACACCACTGAGAAACCCCCCCCCCCCCCCCCCCCGTTATGCCCTCTCTGAAATCTTCCAGGAAACCCTGCCGTATTCCGCATTAGGGCAGTCCCATAGAAGCCGTAAGGCACCGGACTTGCATCTCTCTCTCCAAGACCACGCGCGCAACAGCCGACTCTGCAAGGCGGATACGCGGCGTCGGATCGAGCGTCGTTCAACATCGGCGAGATTCCGCTAGAGCTGCATGCATGGGCTGAAAAGATCTGCTATCCACGTTACAAGCATTTTCGCACAGGACTGGCACCACGCTTCAGGCCTCTCCCTCCGGAACCGTTGTCAGATGGGAAGAGGACTTGGTGCGTGCACCGCTCGTTCACTGCGTTCGCTTAAACCGAACACGCGGTGCGGCTCGGGCGTCCGGATTTTCTCGTCCCCCAATGGGTCCGGGCAGTGAATAGGAGCCACGTGGACGGAATACCGGTCTGTAAAGGGCGCCGAGCGGTTATAAGGAGCGACAAGGATCGGCATCAGCGCGGAAGAAGATGAAGACGTGGTCGAAGCAGAAGAAAGCACCCTCATGCCGGAAGAGCGGGCGAAAGAAAGAAATTGTCGCGACAGGGCCGTGCAGGAGTGGCCCGTACCGGGAATACTTGTCGCAGGCTCGGGCAACTGAAGAGGTGCAGCATATAGCGGTGCCGCCTATAGACTAGAGAGAAAGAGAGAGAGAGAGACAAACAGGTGCGGAGGGGAGGGGTGGGTTCTACCGTATCTACAAGGCGAAGGCCGCGCAAGCCATCCACCGGTTTTTTATAATCCGGGCGCCGTCGTTCCTCATGCAAAGCTGATGATACATAGCGGTGCCCGCTTCGAGCACGTCGCCCGAGAAAAGGACTCCGAGCGCACGCCTGCATAGCGGGTGCGCGAAGAGGACCGGACAGGCCGAGAGAGATAGACATCCTGCAGGACGGAACCCCCCATTTACCCCGCCGCGTGTGTGACGCTTCATTCGGTTCACCCTCGCCCTAGTCATACGCGCTCCTTATCAGCGACGGTATTCGGACTGTCCTGTTCGGTCTTTTTGATAGCGCCTAATGCTCCTCCCGAGGTGCCGGTTTGCGTCCGCTGAATTTTTATTTTCTTTTCTTTTTTTCTTTCTGAAAGCCAACGGTCACGGATCACTTAGCCCCACACGAAGCGTCCGGGCATTAAGATATCAGTATAGGAAGGGATGAGCGAGGCGGAAGGCCAAGTCACGTCGCTTTCATGCTGTGTAGAGACTATAGTTTCGGTGAGAAGAAAGAAAGAAACAGACAGCAGGATGGCCGAAGAGCGGAAAACGAATCGTTCGGAGCAGGAATGTGCCAGCGATAACGTAATACCGTATAAGAGGTGCAAGAGAACTGAGGGGAAAAGGGTGAAAAAATTACCGCTAGGAATGTTTCAGGCGTATCTGCTTCTTTGCTGTCCTATAATAGACGCTGACTTGATATTCGCCTGCGAACTTCTTTGGAAATTTTGTTGCTCGTGTTATGATACACGATTCTGAACTTACACATGCGTATTGTCGTCGTCGGGGCAGAGCTGGTGGCACATACGAGAGTTGTGCCGTGTGCACCGAAAGATAAAACTGGAGCAATCACCGAACAAACAGCGCCAAACGAAGTCGAAGGCGATCGACGCAGAGTGGATTGAGTGGCATGACTGAAGAGCCTCACGGCGACGTTGCCTCCTGACTAAGACAGGTGTGTAAATGACGGCAACCTTGAAAACGACTGCCATCCCTTAAGGTTACCTCATTCATTCTTTCTTTTTTCCTTCTTCTCATTGACTTTCTCGGCTAAGATTATGGGGACGGCCGGCTCTCCCAGCGGCTGAGGTTCCCATCTTTAACAAGCTAATAATGGTGATGAAGCAGGCACGCTTCCACCCCACGTCTTTCACACGCCACCACTAAGATGTGCAAGCAAAGCGAGCTCACACTGTAACCATATCTATACAGCCCAGAGCCTCTTTCAGCATCTCTTCCACTTTCATTCCGGAAAGTATTCGACGAGACACTGCGGCAATATGTACGGTATTTGGATCGGACTGCTGGTACGATCTGTTGGGAACTCGGCGCTGACGCCCGTGGTTGTACCTGGGTCGCAAGCCCCAAGGGTAGCGTTGGCCTGGCGGCCTGGGGTACAACTGCAAGCATCCGAAGGTCCCGGCAAAGCATGAGTCGACAGGTAACAACGAAACAACTTGTTTATTTTAACATCGCAAAGAGTTGGCGGTCAGGTTTGACCGAAGTAGAGAGACGGGAGAGCACTTCACTCGACAGAAGAAATCGGAGCCCTCCTCTGGCGTCCGGGGGCAGCTGTTTTTATACTCTCGCAGTTGAGGGCAAGAAGGAACCCCTCAAAAGACGAGCACGTGAATGTACAATGGGCTAATGGTGACGCACACTGTCGTAGCGACGCCGTAGCACCATGTCGTGGCGCTGCGCACGATCTCGTAGCACCTGGTCGTGGCGCTGCGCAGCACACTGTCGTGGCGCTGCCGGTCGGACACAATGACTGTAACGAGAAGATGGTCCCTGCTTTGGCATCGCCTGTTTCGGGCACAATGACTGGAACGAGATCCCTGCTTTGGCATCGCCTGTTTCGGGCCCAATAACTGGAAGGAGATCCCTGCTTTGGCCTCGCCTGTTTCGGGCACAATGACTGGAACGAAATCCCTAGGCGGTCGCATCGCCGCAGACGCGCCTGGAAACACCTGGCGATGAGTGTTGCGGTGACGACGATCGGGCCAAAATGTCCGCCGCCCCGCCGCCGTCGCGCCGGCAAAACCACGTGTCGCAGGCGAAACGCAACAGACCGCCCCGCCGGGGAAAGGAGATCCCGATGGACAGGGGACTGCATTCGCTGTCCGGAGGGATGTCGCTCGATGATGCTCATAACCGAAGTCGGGCGTCCCTTGACGTTTCTTGAGCGCAGCGCACAGAGAAGGCCTCGTTCTCTCGTTCAGGTTCGCACGGGACACTGCAAAGTGACTTCGGGAGAGTTCACATTTTTGTTCTCGTTCCCGGCAAGCGTTAGAACTACGCTGAAAACTCAACCGCTCAGTCAGCAAGCACGGCAC
Organism: Dermacentor variabilis; assembly: GCF_050947875.1. Lineage (NCBI taxonomy): Eukaryota > Metazoa > Arthropoda > Arachnida > Ixodida > Ixodidae > Dermacentor > Dermacentor variabilis. The sequence goes on along the minus strand of NC_134570.1, from coordinate 43,677,378 downwards.
AACCCTCACTAAGCCCTGCCAGGCTCTTTCCCCTTTTTATACCACTGCCTAGTTCCTTACAGTAGTCTAGCATCACTCAGAACGCGTCCACAAATTGAAAAATTGCACTAGAAAGCATATCATCACTTTGAAACACTAAACAAAAGCAATATGTTAAAAAAAAATCCTGCCTCAGGAAGAAAAACATCAGTAACAAACAATTTTGAGGCTGATTCCTACGTTAGGGGCTTCGACTTAAGCCATCGGCGTTACCGTTGAGACTCCCCTTTTTGTAACGCACCTCAAAGGAATATTGTTGTAAAGCGAGGCTCCAGCGCAGGAGGCGGCCATTTTTGGGAGAGATGGTCTGCAGCCATTGGAGAGGGCAGTGATCTGTCTCAATGATAAACCTCGAGCCGGCTAGATAGCATGACAATTTCTGAACGGCCCACACGAGACATGCACACTCTTTCTCGGTGGCGCTATACGCCTGCTCACGACTGGTCAGCTTACGACTAGCATACAGGACGGGGTGTTCTACTTCTCCATTTTCCCGTTGGCACAGTACAACGCCCATGCCTCGCTCACTAGCATCGCACTGAACAATGAACCCTTTTGTATAGTCTGGCGATCGTAGCACAGGCTGGCTTGTTAGGGCACTCTTTAGGGCGCTAAAAGCTCTTTCCTTTGTCTCGTCCCAGACGACTGTTTGAGGCTCTGTCTTTCTTAGAGCATCCGTCAGGGGAGCCGCGATATCAGAGTACCTAGGGATGTACCTCTGATAGTAGCCGGCGACACCTAAGAACGACCGAATATCGGTCTTTGTGCGCGGTTGCGGAAAGTCTCGCACAGCGGCCACTTTTATTTCAGAGGGGCGGCAACCCTCCCCAATCACGTGACCGAGGTAGACAACCTCGGCCTGTGCTAACTGGCACTTAGGAGCCTTTACTGTCAAGCCTGCTTCGCGCAGGCGGGTTAGCACTGCCCGCAAGTGTGTCATATGCTCAGACCAGGATGCGGAGAATATCGCTACGTCGTCTAGATACGGTAAAGCGAATTCTTGCTGTCCCCGCAACACTTTATCATTGAGACTTGAAAAACAGTATGGCGCGTTCTTCAAACCAAAACTCAACACTTTAGGACGGAATGTTCCCATTGGTGAAATGAACGCCGCATACCTACTAGCCTCTTCTGTAAGTGGAACCTGCCAATAACCCCTGACAAGATCTAGGGTGGAAATAAACTGAGCGCTACTAACTTTCTCAAGGCGCTCCTCGATGTTAGGGATCGGATAAATTTGATCCTTAGTGATGGAATTAAGCCTGCGGTAGTCGACGCAAGGACGAGGTTCCTTGCCCGGTACCTCAACTAAAATCAAAGGGGAGGTATAATCACTCTCACCTGCCTCAATAACACCGAGCTGTAGCATTTTCTTTACCTCAGCCTCCATAATATCGCTCTGGCGGGGTGACACCCGATACGCCTTGGATCGTACTGGCTCTGTGGAGGTAAGTTCTATATCATGAGTAAGTACAGAAGTCCTACCAGGCCTCTCAGAGAACAGACCTTGAAACTCTTGTAATAGCTGGTGTAGTTCGGTTTTCTGCTCAGGCGACAGCGGTGCTTTACTGATAAGGTCACTAATGACTTGACCGGTGTCTTCCCTGTTCGTCACTGAGCCTAGTCCCGGAAGCTCGACCGGAAGCTCTTCAGGAACGTTTACCATCATGCACACCACTGCTTCCCTTTGTCTATAAGGTTTGAGCAGATTACAGTGGTAAACTTGCTGTGCTTTCCGCTTTCCTGGCAGACTTACCACGTAGTTAACGTCCGACAGTTTCTGAACAATTCGCGCTGGGCCCTCCCACTGCACGTCTAGTTTGTTGTTTAGCGATGTGCGCAATATCATGACCTCATCGCCAACCTCAAAACGACGGGCCCTGGCTGTCCGATCATAATAAACCTTGGCCCTCTGCTGGGCCTTTGTCATTGCTTCACCTGACAACTCCTGTGCCCTTCTTAAGCGTTCGAGGAGCTTAAGCACGTACTCCACCACGACTGGGTCGTCGCCCCTACCTTCCCATGATTCTCGAAGCATGCGAAGCGGAGATCGAAGCGAGCGACCGTACACCAGTTCAGCTGGCGAAAACCCCGTAGCCGCATGCGGCGCGGTCCTTAAAGCAAACATCACCCCAGGCAGACACAGCTCCCAGTCAGTTTGATGTTCAAAACACAAGGCTCTCAACACGCGCTTCATGACGGAGTGGAGCTTCTCAACGGAATTCGACTGTGGGTGGTACACTGAGCTGTGTAGCAGCTTTACCCCACACCTTTCGAGAAAAGTTGTCGTCAAAGCGCTAGTAAACACTGTGCCCTGATCTGATTGAATTTCTGCAGGAAAACCAACTCGCGCAAATATGGACAGTAGTGCATTAACTATCTCAACCGAGCTGAGTTCTTTAAGCGGCACTGCTTCAGGGAACTTTGTCGCTGGGCAGATCACAGTCAAAATGTGTCTGTACCCCGTGGCTGTTACCGGCAGAGGTCCCACTGTATCAATAACGAGCCGTCTAAAAGGCTCCGTTATGATAGGTACCAATTTCAACGGCGCCCTTGATTTGTCCCCTGGTTTGCCCACCCGCTGACAAGTGTCACATGTCCTCACGAAATGGTCTGCGTCCCGAAAACACCCTGGCCAATAGTACTCTTGCAAGAGACGGTCCTTAGTTTTCTTAACTCCTAGGTGTCCGGACCACGAACCCCCATGTGACAAGCGCAACAGATCCTGACGATAGCATTGAGGCACGACCAGCTGATCGAACTCCACTCCTCGGCGGTCTAGATACTTCCGGTACAGGACTCCACCTCTTTCCACAAAACGCGCAGTTTTCCTGGCGATACCTTCTTTGACATTGCAGCGCACGTTTTCCAGGCTGCCATCCTTTTTTTGCTCGGCTATCAAAGCCGTCCGGCTGACTTTTAGCAACCTATCAAGTCCGTCTGACGTAGGCGCGATGAGCAAATCAGTAGATAGCTCTTCTAACTTTCCCGCATCGGGCGTTTCCTCTCCAGTATCTGGCGCCTTTAACGTTACAGACTCAAGTTTATTCAGTTCGGGCGTGCTCGGAATATCAGCTTGCTGCGCCTCTGACCCTTTTTCGTTGTTTGATAACGTCGGCCCCGCAACTACCGCCTTTGCAGCGAGCTCCCGAACCTTCGATCTGGTTAAGGCCTGAACACTAGCTTCACCAAACAAAAGCCCCTTCTCGCGCAGGAGGTGATCGGACCTGTTTGAAAATAGGTACGGGTACTGGGGTGGCAGCATAGATGACACTGCCGCCTCTGTCTCAAGCGCTCCGAAAGGTCCTTCAATAAGCACCTTTGCTACGGGCAGACACACGCTATGAGCTTCCACGGCTTGCTTGATCCATGCGCACTCGCCCGTGAACATATGGGGTTCTACGTAAGACGGGTGAACTACATCCATCGTAGCTGCGGAATCGCGAAGCACTCGGCACTCTTTCCCGTTCACGAGGAGGTCTCGCATGTAAGGCTCGAGAAGCTTCATGTTCTCGTCAGTGCTGCCTATTGAAAAAAACACAACTTTTGGTGTTGTTTCCGGACACTGCGCCGAAAAGTGACCCGGCTTCTGGCACGTATAACACAAGCGCGCTCGCCTCATCTCGAACCGCTTTCTGCGTTTGGCTGCCGCCGTCTCTTTACGTTTGGTCGGACTGCTTTCGCTCGCATCCGCACTACGCGTGTCCCCCGTTAATCTCATGGGCGTGAACTTCGGCCTCTCAAACTTCGAGCCAAATTCACCCTTTTGACCGTCCTTAGCTCCGCGAGCCCGACGCGTCACAAACTCCTCGGCTAGCTCAGCGGCTCTAGCCACCGTACTCACGTCTGGCCTATCCAAGACCCAGTATCGCACGTTCTCCGGTAACCGACTATAAAACTGTTCTAGCCCGAAACACTGCAGAACTTTATCGTGGTCACCAAACGCTTTCTCTTCTTTGAGCCACTCCTGCATGTTCGACATAAGCCTATACGCAAACTCTGTATATGACTCACTTTTGCCTTTCTCATTTTCCCGAAACTTCCGACGGAACGCTTCCGCAGACAGCCGGTACTTTTTTAGCAGACTCGATTTTACTTTGTCGAAATCCTCTGCTTCCTCTCTATCCAAGCGAGCGACTACGTCGGCCGCCTCGCCGGGTAACAAAGTGAGCAAGCGCTGTGGCCACGTTTCCCGAGAGAACCCCTGCTTCTCGCACGTTCGCTCAAAGTTAACCAGGAACAAACCAATGTCCTCTCCAAGCTTAAACGGCCGCATCAGGTCAGTCATTTTGAACAATACGCGTTCTCCTGCACCGTGTGCCTGACTTCCATTACGAGCGCGTTCCATTTCTACCTCAAGACGCTTCATTTCCAAAGCGTGTTGACGCTCTTCTTTTTCTTTCTGCTCTTTAAGTTCGCGCTCCTGTTTCTCTGACCTCTCCTCAATAGTCTCAAGGCATTCCGACAGCTCGTCATCCTCAGCCTCTAACTCAAGAATAGCCGTTATCAGTTCCGGTTTTCTTAGTTTGTCTGAGACATGCAGACCCAACTCTCTTGCAAGCTCCAACAATTTCGGTTTGCGCAACGACTTCAAATCCATGGCTGCTCTGAATGCTGCTTTCTCTACTGCCTATTATTGTCTTGCCGCAACTAACCCGGCAGCAACGACAACCACAATTACCAGCTCTGTTTCTGACACTAACAAAAGCCTGGCAAAGCTCAGAAGAAGAAAGTCCCGCACTCACCAAACCTCGCAGGCAGGAATTCCGCGCAGTCGTTCCGCTGCAGGCAACCAGTCGTCACACAGGGCTCGTTGCACTGCTCCCGGATCGTCGTTGAGCTGCTCAGCATACAGTCAACTGCATCTCTTTGCTGCTGGCCTCCGTTGTCGTGATCTCGCCGCTGGCAGACAGTTGTTTGAAGTCGTAGGCGATCTCACCGCTGGCAACCAGATATTTGGGATCGCGACACTGGAGCGATCGGATGGGAACTCGGCGCTGACGCCCGTGGTTGTACCTGGGTCGCAAGCCCCAAGGGTAGCGTTGGCCTGGCGGCCTGGGGTACAACTGCAAGCATCCGAAGGTCCCGGCAAAGCATGAGTCGACAGGTAACAACGAAACAACTTGTTTATTTTAACATCGCAAAGAGTTGGCGGTCAGGTTTGACCGAAGTAGAGAGACGGGAGAGCACTTCACTCGACAGAAGAAATCGGAGCCCTCCTCTGGCGTCCGGGGGCAGCTGTTTTTATACTCTCGCAGTTGAGGGCAAGAAGGAACCCCTCAAAAGACGAGCACGTGAATGTACAATGGGCTAATGGTGACGCACACTGTCGTAGCGACGCCGTAGCACCATGTCGTGGCGCTGCGCACGATCTCGTAGCACCTGGTCGTGGCGCTGCGCAGCACACTGTCGTGGCGCTGCCGGTCGGACACAATGACTGTAACGAGAAGATGGTCCCTGCTTTGGCATCGCCTGTTTCGGGCACAATGACTGGAACGAGATCCCTGCTTTGGCATCGCCTGTTTCGGGCCCAATAACTGGAAGGAGATCCCTGCTTTGGCCTCGCCTGTTTCGGGCACAATGACTGGAACGAAATCCCTAGGCGGTCGCATCGCCGCAGACGCGCCTGGAAACACCTGGCGATGAGTGTTGCGGTGACGACGATCGGGCCAAAATGTCCGCCGCCCCGCCGCCGTCGCGCCGGCAAAACCACGTGTCGCAGGCGAAACGCAACAACGGCAATATAGAAGCGGCGTGTAGCGAAGGGTCCGTTACGCCTACACAAAGCACCGTGGGAGGCCTAGGGTCCGGGAGTGGAGAACGAACAGGTAAACACACGCCCCCTCCGACGGTGCTTCATGCGTGCCTGAACAGGAAGGTACGTAGTCTTCCTACAGGCACTATATACTATGTGCCCTGCTCCTGCTATTAAGACAGCTCGCCGACAGGCCAGATCAGCGATTATCGCGGCCGGCAACGCTGTGTTCTTCTTCTTCCCGAGCGTTCGACTTCGATCAAGTGACAAGTCGCGAACAGATCCGACCGACCGATCGACCGCGTGTTTGCGCAACGTACAGAAAACGCTCCGCGGGGTCAAAATGTGCTGCGCGGGCGCAAAGGCGTCGCCAGGACGGCGCGATATGACGCGACCCCTCGTGTTCCGCACCGCACGCGGCCGCTGCCGCATTCTGGGACTACGTAGATGAAGGCGCTCGCCCTCCGCGAGCGCGTCGACTGTATAGGCGAGGTCAACGCAGGTCCTCTTCACTGCAGTGCCGCGTTAAAAGGCACAGCATTTGTTTCTGCGCAGCGCTAACAGCGGCTGTCTTCGTTGCGGATATGTGTGCGCACTCGGCCGGCACAGCTACAGAAAAAGAAAAGAACGGTGCCGTCCGAATCTCTTTGAGGAGGACAAATGAAGCCCTTCAACTGCAGGCGAACGACTTCATTTGTCCTGCGCCTGTCTGGAGAGCCTTCCGCGGTTGTTTTCCTCTTTATCATCTCACGCATCCCGGTGGGAGGCAACCCTTTTCCATTACCGCTTCACGAAGTAGCCCCCGTCGAGGTTACGTTATCGTTCACCACGATACCACTAGATGAAGCATCCACCGCAGTCCGGGCCGCCCGTGGGGGCCCCTTTGCAAAGCCGTCGCTTCTGCCGGCTGAGAACCGCTACATAGCGTCCGCCTTCCCAGCATCGTCAAAAAGAAAACAAAGTACTCTCTCTCTCTCTGTCGCGTGCTATCCCATAAAGATAACATGGCAGGATCCGCAAAACGGGATGAGAACGCTGAGCGTGGGTGAGGGGAAGGTCCTCTTCCCTCTTTCCTTTCTTCGTCGGAGCATCTCAGGCTCGGAAAAGCTCCACGGGTCCCAAGGAGGACGCGCAGGCACGCCGCTTCCGGTTCGCGCTCAGGCTACCAACCGCGCGTCCACAACGGTCAACGCGCGCGTGAACGCACACACAAGGCGCGCGCGTGCTTCCGTTACGGACACCTGGACAGCACGGCGATCGCCCCGCAGCAAAATAGAAACAAGAAGGCTTGGCGCGCGGCAAGAGCTAGGCGTCATATTGTCTCCGGCAGGGAGGAGTGAAAGGGTGTGCCGGGGGCGAGGGGACGGAGATGCTACGCGGACGCGCTGGCTGCTGCGTCACCCGCAATGTCCGAGCACACGCGCGATCGTCCAGTGCGCGATGGGCGCCTCCTTCTTCGGTGACAACACGTTTCGGAGGGAGGCTAGTGACAGCGTCACCGGGTGGAGGGGGATGACGCGCGAATAGAAAGAAATGAAAGAAGCGATCGGGGCAAAGGGCCACGCGCTTTGGAGTGAACGAGAAGGACGGTTGTTGCCCGGCCCACAGAAGCCTCCGAGGAAAGGGTGCCAGCCGCCGAGCGGGGAAGAAGCCGCGAATATGCTGTGGCGTCGTCAGCGTCAGCGTCTTTCTTTTTTTTCTCTCTCACAGGGAGCTAGCTGCTTGCTGCCGGCAACGCACGCAGGCAGGCATTCCCCCGTGCCGCTGTCGGACGGAAGGTACGAACACAACGGCAGCGTCGGGCGGGCGGGGACTGCCGTGCTCTGCCCCTGGCCGTGTGTGTGTGTACGTGTGTTCGAGTGCGCAACCGCGGCCGCAGCCTGACAAGGAGAGCGGTCGGCCTGCGGGCCGCCCGCCGCCGCTGCGGAGTCGATGAACTTGGCGCGGACCGACTGCTCGCTGGCAGGGTCACTCACTTCCCTGGCGGCACGCGAAGAAGGAGGAAGAAGAAGACTCTGCTCGGCTGCCTTCGGGGGTCTCCTCTCTCTCACGCACACCCTTTCTCTGCGCTTTCTTTTTCTTTTAAAACAGGAAACGGGCTCTCCCGGCGTTCCTCAGCCGTCCGTGCATGCAATTACGACGTCCTCTCGCCGCGGCCGATGGACAAGGGGGTCGCGCTGTGTAGAGCGCCGCCGCCGACGCCGTGCTGTGCTCACCGGCTCTCCTCGGGTTTGGAAGCGCAAAGGGAAGGCCGGACGTTCACCCGCTCTCGCTTTCCGAACGGCGCACAGCGCACCAACCGACCGACCGACCGCCGCCGTTCGCGCAACATTACCGGGGAGCCCCCTCGTAGTCGTCGTCTCCTCGCCTTTGCTCACGCGCCGGCGCTTGCAAGGCAGGCGCCACGCGAAGTGTACCGGAGCGTCCCGCCGCGAGCATTGCTCGGTCCGCGCCTGGCCTTCCCCCTTTCTCGCCCTTGCTTTGCAAGGAATGGCGCGCTTCTACATTCCCCCCCCCCCCCCCCTCTCACGAGTGGCCGCTGTCCTCCGCTCATTGAGCCCGCATGCCTTATAGCGTCGTGAAGGAATTTCACTTTGTCTAGATTAGGGGGACCGTTGGGCGTCGTCGCTGTAGCGCTGCTCTACGGGCCAGCTAGCTGCCCTTTCTCGTTGCCCCGGTTATTGCGAACAAGACAGTCGCACGGTTTTTCGGTAGGGCGCGAACGCGAGACGGAGGCGCTCACGCAGCGATTTCGTTATGATATTAACTGATTGAGTTTGAAGGCTTCGAGGTATAATTGTACCGGAGTAAACTGATAGCTATAGCCGTAGCTATGCCTAGCACCGTATCCAAAAAAGCACGGGATTAAATTTGATTGCGCGGAGCTTCTTCAGTGTGCTTCCAAGTCTCAGTTCGACGGCCTCTTTCTGTATGTCCGACGGCCATACACAGCGGCGAATCTCGGAAGTCGAACGCACGACTTCGCAGTCAGCATTATACTGCAACCTCACTGCAGGGAACGCGGGAAGTAATTAAGCGTTCTTTTCACCTCAGATCATTTTCCTTTAAGCAGTCACCGGTCCCATCTATACGATTGAGATCAGTCAGAAGTTGGCTTTTGGTGTGGCGTTTTCAAAAATCTTCAGAGGAAGCTATCTGTACGTATAGGTCCTTGGCGAGATTAAATCTGGTTTTCAATCCATCCGGGCATTTCTTAATTCCTTAAGCAGTGCCAGTCTGGACTACACGCTTACAATAGGCCATTCCTGCGATCTGTCCCCGTTATGGCACATCTTTCTTTCCCTCTCCCCCATCCCACACAGCTGCAGTAGTATGGCTAGAGGAAGAAACGGCGACAGCTTCTAGGCCCCAGACGTAAAAATTCCGCGCCGTAGATAATTTCCGTTAAAGAAGAGAAAAGGAAGGAAAACCGCGCATGCGCGATGGTACGCGTCATCATCGCCCGCTTCCTTTCCTGCAATCCCGTTATCCTTCACCGTTCCAAGATCACGCTCGCGCACTCACACACGTGACGGTCCGCGCACGCCGGGACCTGCTGCCGGAACGCCGGCACGTACTACGCTGACGCACGCACGAACGCACGCGCCTGAGCGGAGGGTTATTCCGGTTACTCTAAGCGCGCATAATCGCCGCCTCGACGGCTGTGGCAGCGGCGTTACGAGACGCCCGCTTACAACGGACCTCCGAAATAGAGTCAGGGAAGGACGCCTTTAAAACTAGGCCACAACGCTTTTCTCTCCGCCTATAACCTCTCCGTTCCTCTTCTTGTCTTCAACTTTCTTTCTTTCCTTCTTTCTTTCCTTTTTTCGACGTTACGTCGCTACCTTGCACGCCCCCCCCCCCCCCTTCCTTTCAAACGGCGCGGCTTGCGGTTCGGGCCGCAGCGGGGGAAGAAACAAAAGGAGTCGCCACCGCGCGCTCTCGTCGCTTGAAGGGAGGAGACGTCGAAGAAAGAAAGGCTATGTATGAGCTTCACCGGGAGGCTTTTGTTGCGGTGCCATCCATCTCCTCCCCCACAGCGTATCTGGCACCGTGGATAGCTTGCGCGCATTCTCTTTAGAGGAAGTATTATTATTTTTTTTTTTTCTATGGTCAATCGAGAGGTAAGCAACGGGTGGCTAGAAACGCAAGAAGAGGGGGCGGGGGGGGGGAGGAGAGAAGAAGAGGATTAGGGCACGAAGCGTTGCGCGCGTGGCTTTCATGCAGTTGCTAAACTGGGATTCTGCCAGCGCGGTAGATGACGGAAATTTGCGCCTGCTGCGAGAGCGAGGCAAGGCGGGAAAGCGAGCGCGAGAAGGGCTGGAGGAGGGAAGTGGAACGCGAAGGGCGGCGTAGAAGCCGCGCAGCGTTCCCCCTCTCCATGCCTTGCGAGCAATTAAGAATGGGAACGTCCACGGCCGCACTTTGCGAGCGTTCATACTGCACCGGACCGGATTAGACGGCTTCACTTCGGTCACAATCGCGCAAGGTTCTTTCTACGGCTATATACTGGCACTGGGTGGTCGCTCGTGGGCCAAAAAAGTGTTTCCGTACTTTTATAATGTTGCGAAAGAAGAAGACAGCAATATATCCGTTTCTCCGTATATATAATGAGCGCTTCATCCGTATGGGAAATACCAGAGGGGAACGCGAGTGGGAGGCAAGGCAAGGGTGGGGGGCGCATGGGGGCTTCAAGTGACCTTGCGCCCCGTTTTATCACCATGACAGACCTTACCAAGCGATCAGGTGGACGTACCTGATGTCTGAAAACTATCAATAAACAAATAAATGTAGCCGGACTATTCAGCTGTTGCCATATGAGTGCTTAGGTCACACTGACAACTTTCTGCTGCAACTAGTACTCGAGCTGGAACTTTTGATGCTTCCTGGCAGTAACAATTCTATTTAATTCCGTCGCTTGACCTGCGGAGTGAAAAGGCTGGCGCATCATGTGTATGCACGCTACGTACACCTCGTTTCGCTCAACACAGTCCAGAATAGGCAACTATAGTGCGTACCGTAAACCTACCGATGGATAGATATATAGTCACCGGCTAATTCCGCCGCTTGCATGCGGCCCCAATTCCGACCGGTATATATTGGCGTTTCGATGAACGCAGCTCGAGAGGAGCGGCGGGTTCCCGGCAAACTGCAGCTGCCCGTGTTAACGAAACCACAAACGAATGACCGAGTGCACGTAATATGCAGCAGCACGCATTATCCGCAGGCACACGTAGCTCGCAGGTGTTCGTCGTCGCAACCGGCCGCGCGCTGGCTCTGCCGTCGTCACGTCGGAGAACGTCACACGCGGTATACGTGCTTAGTCACTCGCGCAGTCGCCGTCGCGGCCGCCTTCGCCGCACGCTCGAACCGACGCCGATATAGGAAGTGGGCACTCGCGTATGCGTTTCCGATAGCCGCTCAGGCGCGACCGCGAGGCCCCGCGAAAGCTGTAGCAACCACGCGCGCGCACACACACATGCACGCGCCGTCGATCGGACTCCATGCAGCGCGCCGCCGTCGCCAAGGCGCGTGGCGACGCGCGAGCCGGCCGCCAAGGCGCATGTGGTTGGGACGGCGACGACCTGCTTGCAGCGCGCCGAATTGAGCGCGACGCTGTGGCGCACAGCGTGCAAACGTGATGTCCCCCCCGCCTGACAGCTATCTGAGGCGCGCGTGCCTCTGTGGGGTAAAGATGTGACGCAATGTGAGGATTCGCTCCAAACGCTTTCTGCAGGCGTACTTATGTATACTCACGCTTGATTGCATTCGATCCTCCATGATTTTTTCTTACTGCTGCAGTTGTTGTTTTGGTTTTTGTTCTTTAGCGCTTCCGTCAACGCAAAGAGAGAGTGTGATCAGGAGGTTGGGCAAACGATATGAATGATTGCGTCCTATAGTAATTGTGGACTGGCGTGCCAGCATGCAACGTCACTGGCAAGACAAGGCAAGCTATGTGTGTGCACCGTGACTGTACCATACTAACAAACGCCGGGCGGGCCTCTGGACAGAGCTCTGCAGGCCGCATCGCATACATGTGGCATGTGCACCCCGCGTTGGCTACTCATAACAGTATATATAATTTGATTCAATTTTTACCACCGGCGCAGAACAGACGAACACACAGAGAAGGCACGTTCGACTCGTAGTGCTGTCGCCGTTTGATTCCCGTTGTTTCGCGCTTTCATGCGCATGAATAATAGTAGAAATCGCTAATTTTTTCGAAGCACAGAATAAAATTAAAAAAAAAGATTGCGTCATTTCTTTGCAGACAACGAACCCGCTCTCGAAAGGCGCAGTGAATGCTTCCCCGCACGAACTTGAATAGTGAAATTACTATGCTGTAGAAAAACGCGAGCCCATGCGTAGTACGAAAGGACTGACCTGCCGTTACTTCGCGCCATTTTACGCCATAGCAAGTAGCTGCTAACCAATTAGCCCCACAGCAAGCGTATATGTATACAGTGAAACCCCATTGTTACTCTACGCGACGGTACTTCACCGCAAAACGACCATACTCGTCACTGAATCTTCAATGCTTCGCGGCGAAGTCGTCAGAAAGTTTAACGTTTTGTCGTTGTTACAAACTCCGTGCTTCAATTTCGTTTTCCCTGCGGTCTGCTGTACCACATCTCTGAACCGAGCAGCTGCGGTTAACCCGACATCTATAAGCTATATACCTTCGCCGCTTGCTTTTCTTCACGCGTAATGTAACACTTTTACCAGCGACTCGCAGACAAGTGTATGCGTGCCGGGAACACGAAACCGTCGCTACGTAGGTCCGCTATATATGCCGCAAGATAAAACCTGCCAGGCACATGCGCTTGAGCTGCGTCTTTAACGGAGGTGAGTTACGCGGGACTTGAGAGGATTTGCTATACCCAAAGTGACACCGGCGCTGGCGCGAGCTGCGCGCAGTGCACACGGCAGCAGAGTGCCGATTGCGTCACGAAGCTCCCAGCGACACAAGTGCCCGAGGACAGTCGCGCCGCTTCGAGGCAACCGCGCTCGGGAAGCTGATGCCACGAGGCACCTCACGCTCCACGCTTTCGTCGGAATCGTTAGGAGGGTCGAAGCGCGGAGAAAAAGAAAAACAAGAAGAAGGGAAGGTACGGATAAACGTGCCAGTAGGGCAGAAATATTGCGATTGCGCGCTTCGCATTGACCCCTTAGACGCCCGGGCGAAACGGTGTCCGCGGCGACAGGCTGCTTGCTGCTGCCCGCGCCTGTGCGTGTGTTAGCGTACACTGCAGTGAAAGTAAAGGAAGGGAACACCGTGGCGGTCGATGCCGCTTGCCTTTAAAGGAATAACGTTCGAGAGGAATGCAACGGTGGGCCGACCGGTCTACGAAGGCAGCTATAGAAAAGGTATGGGATCTATCAGGTCACAGACGTGGTATGGGATCTATCCAGGTCCTCTGGTGAGAAAGTGACTGACTACCCACGCGTATACAGATGGGCCGAAGGCCGGAACAGGCCTCGGACTGCGTGTAACGCTACCCAGTGCTGCTCGCAGGATCGGGGAGCTCCTGGGTGCCTCACCTCGCTGATAGCTACTAAGCGGAGCTGGTGATGGAGAACGTGAGACCCAATTCACAAAGCGTTTCGTTTGCGAGAGCCGTATGTCATCATAACTGCCTGGCACTAGTTCTTACTAACTCCAATCCAACACACGAAGCGCTTTCGAATAAGGGACCCAGATAGGCACTATTTTTGGATTTCAAAGGCATTGCATGTAAAGCGACTGGTACGTTTCATATTGTCCTTGGCTGTACTGGAAGCCGCCGTCCCGATACAGCACCCACCCCCCCCCCGCCCCTTCGGCACACCCAGCAGGGGGTGGCAGGGGGGCGGGCAGGAGGGGGCAGGGGGTGGCTATATCGAGCAGGGGGGCAGGCAGTTGTCCTTCTTAGGCACACGGCTGCAGCGGGCGTGGTGCTTCAGCCGCCACCGCCGCTGCCGGTGCACCCATGTGACGTCAGCGGAACACGGCGCGAGAAGTTTGAGGGAGGGCGACGCGGCCTCGTTACCTTGCGCGCGCGCGGCCCACGCTGTGCGGGGAAGTCAACCTTCAAGTGCGCGCTCGCGCGCGCCAGGGCGCGTGGGATAGAAGCGGGCGTCGCTCGCTGCCCCCACACACGGACCTCGCGTGCGATTGTTGCGTGCCAGCTGAGCGGCGGTGCGCTGGCTGCCCGGCTCGCGCGCTCTTCCCGAACATTTCCTTCGGCTCTGCTATAAGCAGTGACGCACTACAGACTTAACCAGCTGCTAAAGTTGTCGAAAGCTCAGACGCTCCTGCCACGTTCAAAAGAAGATGGACTTCTGACGCCCAGGTCCTTGGCAGTCATGGACCACCACCGGAATCTACCAACGTTACCCCTCCCCTCCAGCCGATGACGTGTGTGCGTGTGCGTGTTTAGAGGGAGTGTGTGTGTGTGTGTGTGTGTGTGTGTGTGTGTGTGTGTGTGTGTGTGTGTGTGTGTGTGTGTGTGTGTGTGTGTGTGTGTGTGTGTACATGTCTGTACATGCGTTCGCCTGTGTGCGTGCCTGCATGCCACCCTCTCGCCTCCGCCTTTCATCCTGGCAGCAAAATAATATACAGACAGCGTTGAACCTATACGTATTCGGCGGGACAGTTATCAAATAAGCAAGCGGCCGTCGTGCGTTGACGTAACGGGATAAACTGTGCCGGAAACAATTGCCCGTTGGAGGGAACGGCTGTCCGGCGGCGACTTGTAAGGCGCTTGATGATGGAAAGCGGGGAACGCTTAATCCGTCTTATCAATCCGGACGACTGACGTTGGCGCCGCCATGATGAGGACCTCCTTGAGGGCGCTACCGGAAGCAATGCGAAGGATGGGGTCTTCATCTTGGGAACGGAGGGGGCGAGATAATGAACTTGTCCCTGCCGGTTAAAAGGTCACCGCGGTCGGGCCAACGGGGCAGCGAATGTAATCCGTCTTTGGCTTTATATGCACGATAATAAGTCGAAGAGCACTCCATTACAGCGCCGTTGTCGACAGCGGGAATGCTCGCTACGTGATGCAGAACGTTCATGTTTGGCTTGATCGCCGGTAGACAGCGTTAAGCGTTCGAAACGCGCACGCGGCTAAATGTGTCTCGTTTGTGGCGACGAACGCTTTCATCGCAGACTCGTGTAAATGAAAGGACCGTGTGTTCAGCGTGATTACCTATAACGCGCGGTGATTCTAGTTGTGATTTCGCTCATTGTTTGAACGTGTTGTGACGGAAAACTTACTAGGACGAGCCTCAAGGAGAGAGGAAACGTTATATGAAGCTGCAGCCAGTGCAACCCCGAGTAAGCTTCTCTAGCCCTCTCAAAATTCCCTGAGCAGCTCCAAATATGTTTCTGCAAAGGATGGCTATACGCGTCTCCTACAGTGGTACGTGTTCTATGCCACCTGCTCGAACTTTCAGAGGCAACCAAAATTGACGATCATTGGCTACGAGCGCTGTTTGCGGAAGGTGAAACAAATTGGAAAGTTGCGCTCCGCGCGAACGAATACACTGTGCAAGTTTCTTCATCAGCCGAAAATATCCCGCCAAGAAAGATGAAGAGAAAATTTTAATCAACCAAGAACTCCACTAAGCGTTTGACCATGCCCTAAGCCAACATCACTTCGACCGGCGACGACCGCGAGTCGCGAAGGACGCCTTAATTCGTCCACCCCTCTCCATTACATCCTCCCTGATAGCCCCAGGCATAGCGCTGGCACTTTGAAATGAGTGACCGAATTACTACAACTTAGTTACGAAACTAGAAGCGCATTTTATTTGCTCGCACGTCTACCAGTAAGTGATGACGCACTCCGCGGCTTCAACTTCCCCGCGAGCACCTCTACGTTTTCCATTCAGGTCAAGGTGTAAACTTACGGAGCGCTTCGCGAGAAACCAGCAGTTCACAAGATGACGCGGCTCGGGCACGCGAAACGTAAAAGACTTTAGGACACTAGCCTCCTACGAATGCGTAACGTAAGGAAAAGCAAGAAGAAGGGAACCCTCATTGCCGGGCATATAGATCCAAAGGCCGGAGGAAGGCGAGGTCCACCTCGCGAGGAGTATACACAACGCATCGTGTCCCGTCCGTATATAGGGAGAATGGATGCCATCGCCTCGTCCCACACCGCGCGTTCGGGTCGAGACACCGCCGCTGCCTGCGCGATGGTTCATCAGTCCGTGGGCTATGCACGCGGCGCGTATACGGAGGAGGGCGCGAGCCGAGCGGGCGCACGAAATCTGTGCCGGCAGTGCCAAGGTCGTGCGGCGGCGGGGGCCCGCGCGCATACCACTCGCGCCCACGGGACCAACCCTACCCTGCACCGGAGGCGCTATACGGCAGAACGGTTCTGCCTTGGGGACTCCGTCTACGTGAGCTCGCGTACACGTTAACCCTCGAGTGCGCATAGTGCGCAGATCAGTGCGACCTTGCACTGTCGCTATCGGCGCGCATATAACGAGACAGAAATTGGCGCTGCTGCAGCGCCTCGTAAGCGGTTGCACTCGGTATAGCGTAACGACGAACAATATCACAATACCGAGCCTGATTGTTTCGTGCAAGAGTTTCGTTCGCTTCTTTTCGTAAGAAAAAGAAAGAAAGAAAGAAAGAAAAGCAAACGACCTAACCATAACGCCAGAGAATGAAGAAGTCGGATCAGTTCGGAAAAAGACGAAGGCAGCGTTAATTGGTCATCTATGTATAGTGCTGTTAAAGAAAGGCAGAACGCCGTGGTATGATTGAAGTGGTTGCACATGACGTTTCGGCTTCCGCACGGGAGCCTCGTTCAATGTTTAAAACGTCTTCCAACCTCTTTAACCGCACCCCTTTGGTCGTCGTTCTGTCTTTCCATCCCTTAACATTGCTACAACGCTGTGCACAACAACGAGGAAAGAGAGCACGAGCTCGGTGCTGAAGACGACGACGCTGCACTGAAATCCCCTAGAGTTGGTATATAGGTGCCAGTATTTCCCAAGGATCTACATTTATGTACATACTACTTAACGTCCGGCTGGCCTGCTGCGTATTTGTCTCTGTGAATTGTGTGAATATAGTAATAGAGGTCCCCTCAATTCGCTTCTAATTCCTTCTGCAAACGATAGGAATTAATTTCTCGGCCAGATGAAATGTCGCCAAACTACCCATTTCGTCGTCCTTTATAATGCAGATTTGTCACCGGCCCAGACTTCGCTTCGAATATCCACGACCCATTGCCGCGTACAGCCTGACATACACCACACGGAATAGCGTACAGCCGCTCCCCGTGGATTGAACGACGAATAACTCCTGTCCATGGCCAAGCGGCCAGAATGCATGCATGGAGGTTGCTACATACAGTCCAAGGTAAGCCGGCGGCGGTTTGCGCAGCCCTGAGCGCATGCCTCCCAGGCCGAGCGGAGTATAGTTGGCGTTCTGCTTGCATAAGCCTAGGGGATTGTTCTTTTCAACACGCGGAATGTACCGCGATGCAGATGATCAAGACTCCCGACGTCCTCAGGCCAGCGGTATATTGACAGCCGCGAAGCGTCTATCGCGACCCGGAGAGGTCTACAGGCGGTAAATTCACTTGCGTCCCGGGCAGTATAGGCCGGCAAAATAAGCGAAAATCGCTCAGACTCACTCACAAAAATATATATTCAGCTTAGGGCTGACTAAATGTCTGGCTTACCAAAATTAGGCTAGGCAGGGCTTAGACAGACTCGTTCACCAGAAATTCACGGGTCCAATTGAGGCTCATTTGGATTCAATCACTCTTTCTGGCTCACGTAATCACGTAATCACGGACTCAGACTCACTCAAGACCGCGGAATCGCGGACTTGCCATGTTAATCAAACTTGGATTCGTTTGACACACCCCGCCATCAGAGACTAGTCATGACACGTTTTTTCAAAAGCTTCTCCGCAGTAATGAAAGCGCCTTGTCGGGCCAGCGTTGGCATGTTATATCAAAATATTTCCTTTCGTATCGGTGAGGGTACCCATCGGTCGGCGTTGAGGTTATGTTCTACATAATAACCTAATTATCTAATGATTATCGAAAGATTATTGTAAGTGCAGCGTGTGACGAAAACGTGTAGGCTGATGCTGGCAACATCTTCGAGCCTTTCCAATTTCCATGCAAAGCGTCAAGTAAAATCCTAAGCTTTCATAGATCACCTAAAGTTTCTATAGGGCATGCACGTGATCACGGATCGCGACAGCTGAAAGACGCGAATGCGCGGAATTCAAGAAATAGCGCTGTTTCACGTCCAACATTCCTTGCGCGTAAAGTGACTCTGACTCTCCAAAAAAAAAACGATGTGCAGCGCGAAGAGTGCGTACGCGCAGCTACATGGGCAGGAATAGAAGCGAATCGAAACGAGGCGCACAATAAACATCGTCATCAATAAATGTAGCGGGTGTCAGTAGATGTTCTCGGTCCACACTGCCTTACAGCGTGTCTCTTTTTTTCTCACCTCGTGCACTGACCCCGTGCCTTCCCGCGAGCCTTTTAATAATCGCGTGAAGCTTATCTTCGTCTTAAGTCTCTCCCCCAGCTTTGCTCACGTTGCGAGCGCGGCACTTCCATCTAGCTATAGGTGGCGCTCGAAATGGTTGTCGCGTGTCGTAGATGTCGTGAGCAGCTCGCAAATAATGTCGCAGCACGGTAGCACGACGACGACTATGTCTCCACTGTGCTCTACGGCGGCGCCTGCCTGCCTGCCTGCCTGCCAATGGTGGCACACTTCTCGTGTTCCTCTGTTTCTTTCGCTTTCGCCTGCAGCTAATCGGCGCCCAGATCGGCTCCCGCCTTTTCAACGTCGCAAAAGGAAAAGGAGACGACGTCTAACCACGGCGACCCCGAAACAGTCAACCGCTGACCCAACGCGAGCATTGCCCACCTGCCGCTTCCCGTCTTTTTCCTTATTCTTTTTGTTTTTTTCCTCGTGTTAGTTTTCGTGTTACCTTCGGTCTGTGTTTGCAACGGGAGCTGGCTGTGCGGTTGCGCGCGTTGCAAAGTTAGAAGCCGAAGGGGAACGCGCATGTGCGGGATTTTCTTTTATTTTTTTGTCAACCGCTCACGTGTTACCGATTATGACGCGGTTTATACTTACCACTGCTCCTAATGATTCAGTTATTTGGACAAGCCTCGAAAGTGCGTACGTGACAGTCTCTGAAGAAAAGAACCATGCCTTTTTTTCTTTTAACACCTCAGAAACTTGTACAACATGTTCTGGCCTCTCATACAAGAGCAGCAAGCGGCGTTGGCAGCGTTTCAGCCAGAGCAGCCCAGACAATCTCGAACTCGCGCCTCCTAGGAAAACTGGCGATGTGGTTGCAGCGCCGAGCTCAATCTTCGCCCCAATCATTTGTCCCTGAATCGTCTGAATGAGTAAGCACACTGTGTAAGCTAGGTAAGGGTACGAGGACAATCCTAGTGCGTCACGACAATCCAACATCATTCAGCATGTTGTTATGTCCTTCAGAGTCTGCATAGTAATATGTATAATACTATATCCTATTCTTGTATTTTTCCAAGATGTGTAACGAAGAGTGCTGTTGACTGTCAGAGTCCGCGGTGTCTGGAAACGTTTTTTTTTATGTATGCATGTGCGGATTAATCTGATTCCTGCTCTTCTGTACTCGACCCTACAATAATGGCCATTCGGGCGCTGTAGGTACTGTAAATAAATAAATAAATAAATAAATAAATAAATAAATAAATAAATAAATAAATGAGATCCAGGATCAACTACAGCCATCGAACTTCGGTGCAACAAAGTCACACCCGACACAAAAATGTCGTCGTTATATGCAATATTCGTTATAAGCATGTACTCGGTACACGCGCTCGTAGCAGAAAAAAAAATCGTTATATCCACGTTTTTTTATCGAGGTTCAATTGTACTCAAGTTTTCATCGTTCCTCTACCATAGAGTAACTCGCCTTAGTTAGGCCACTGATCACTGTTACAAGCTACTCGCAAGAACAAGAGCCCCTGTAATATCGTAGCTATCGCCATCAGTCTGCCAATTCCAAGAAGCTGAGTGTGCCCACACAACGGTGAAAACGCTTGCGTGTACACACACAATGGCGCGGACTGTTCCGGTCGCGTTAAAGGTAAACACACACACCTTACTTCAGCCGCTTGGACTACCGGCCCCTTCCCTCGAACAATATCCTCCAGCAGGAGAACAAACCGGAGTCGACGCGAAACGACTACTTACACACAGCCTTCGCGCCTGCGCCGGGGCGTGAAAACGCGCGCGTTTCCCAACTCCGCCGCAAGCATCGCGCTTCAAAAGTTCCGCGTCACGGTTTGCGAACGACGAGACGAAGACGACAGCGCCGCGTCGCGTCGGCTTTGTTTGCCCGGGCGCGCAGCTTTCCTATGCGCCGTGCGGCAGGCCATGGGGGCAGGGTCGGCTCCGCGGTCGACCCCCCGACGGGGCAGAAACGCGCTGACATCTGCGCAAACGCGCCTCGCGACTGCGCGAAGCGAGCGATACGCGTTGCGTCAACCGCGAGGGTGAAAAGCCACGGTCGCGTGTGCCACCGCCTCGTTTAATACGCGGCAAAAGAGCCGCGGTCTTGCTAGCGCATTTTCTGCCGCGGTTGAAGACGGACGAAGGAAACTCTCTTGAAGCGCTGTGGAGACCGCGTCTGAAGTCGCTTACTCCCAATTCTCGGCGCCTTACCTTGTATAGGCGGGGAGGCCGTACTGTATATATATGTATACATCGAGGTGAATTAGGAAAGCCCGTATAATTTATCTCCAGATTCCCCGGAGGCGTTCTTTGAATCCTTATAAAGCTTATCCTCTTGACCACATGAAACCTTCTGTCCAGACACGGACATATAGCTGGCCAGTTTGTATCCATTCATCTACAGGTGTTGCCCATATCTTCCAAACTGCTTGTTTGCAGAAAAGCTTATGGACATTATAGACAAAACGTCCAAGGCACCACGTCCACAGACTGCCGTGTAGATATTGTAGATCATCTAAATCAAAACGTCAATCGGCTGTCTAGAGCTGCATATAGCAGCAAAAGAATGTTTGCGGTGAGGACCGACGAGGGAATCGTAATAGGGTGTTAAGGGCGGGAAGTGTGTAGGGCTACAGCCAGTGCGGAGCAGTATCGAACATATATGTATCTTCGATACTGTCTTGCATGCTCTTTGGACACCTTGTATCTGTATAATGGTACGTCTGGCAAGACGAGCATCATTACCTGTATTTACGATACATCGTGCATCCGCATCATATATCTTAGGATACGAGATACTGCTATCGCAACATCACCGTGCGATACTATAGACGTTGGCTGAACTCCGCTTCTCAAGCCGATACCGTAGTCGCTAAGTAACCTGAATAATACTAAAGGCAGCGACATTCCTTTATCTTTCTTCCAGAGCTCTCCAGCGAGAGCAGGTGATGAGTTCTGCGCGTCCCTATTGGTAGACCAGAGTCACGTGGGGGCGCTCGCGCATGACATTTGCACATAGCCACCACACTGTACAAAAGCGACAAGCAAAAACCACTGACAGCGCAGCTTATAAAGATCTTTCATGTTTATGCAGCTAAAGCAACCCAAATAATTTGTTTCGTAATGTAAATATTGTACTTTTAGCAAGACTAAAATTTTGGGATACCAGCAGACATTTCACTCAAATGGAGCAAGGTTGGTCGGAGTGAAGAAATTTGGTTGGTTGGCAATAACTTTATTGAATTGTCCTGCAGGTTTTTGGCGACCCGGGCTCAGGTCTCCCACAACGGGAAGTCGAGATCTTGCCCCAGCGCCACCTCACGGGCTTGCTGGACGGCCCAGAGTTGGTCGCTGAGGTAGGAGCTGCGCAGAGCGGCGGCCCACCTCAGCGATAGGATCTCGGAGTTTAACTAGTTTTTACGTTGGGCCTTACATTGCCACAGCACGCGTTTGAGCGTAGCTGTGTCCTGTTTGCATTCTTACTTGTGTCTTCTTTGTGTACTTCGGGGAATATCCGTTTAAGGTGAAACGGGTTCGGGAGGGTAATTTGTTTGTAGTTGGCTTAGGGCCACTGCCTGGGCCCACGCTGAGGTCTTTGTGTGGTGGTGGGAATGTTCTCCTAACTTGTTGGTACATCTTTGTGATGTCGTTGCATCTGCCCAATATGTCTCGTTCGGCTCGAGGATCTTGCCGAGAGGCCGGCTGGACGCGGTCGGTCAGCTCTCGCCCTCTGCGGTGAGCTACCTCGTTCATGTTCGGGGATGCCGGGTTGCCCGCGTTGACGTGAGCGGCGAACCATACGATTAGACTCGGGTGGCCCTTGGGGGAAATTTCCAAGCAAACATTTTTGGGCATACGCATTTGCTGCTACATTATATAGATCTATAATAACAAGAAATTTGCGAATCTACCGAAGTATCTTAAGATACAAATGGAAAGTATCGTATCGGATAGAACAATTCCGGTAGTATCCTGTATCTGCATCTCAAATACTTATTGCCCGGGTATCTTGTATCGTGTCAGGATAGAATTGCAAAGTATCTTTGCCCAGTCCTGGATACCGCACGGTGGTATAGACTACATATAGACTCTGCCGCAGGCACCGTAACTGTTTCGCTCTATAGACCAGAGCGAGTGACGTAATCACTCAGGTCAGGCTCAAGGACAGACTTGAATGATCACGTGGCCCAAGGAAACTCACCGGCATTCAACATTCTCAGGCGGTCTCCCACTCAAGCAACAACCAAGCACAACGTGACTTTGCTTCGGTATGACCAAGAGCATACCGGTGCTTTCAGCACGAAATGTCGCTCCTTCCATAGGTCAGGTATAGTAATGCGTGCCACAACGCCAAAATTCGCATCGCATATTTCACATAGCTCCTCTTCCATCGTCCGTCTCTCGGGTTTCGTCTCTGTAGTTCTTCTCCAAGCGTTCGTTTCTCATTCAGTATCGGCTCTCGCATGTATTATTGTCGTCCCTGACATACTGCATATCTCGGAGTTCACTCCTCCTTTCTGTTCTCCCCTAGTGTTCGACGCTCATAGGCCGTCCTTCATAGTCCATCTGCTATATTGTTCGCATCTCATAGCAAAGACTCGGATTATTCGTTTCTCAGGTTGCGTATCTTCCGAGATTTCATTTGTCATAGTGTAGTCAGTATAGCCTCTCAAAGTATCATATTTCACAGTTTGGGTTCCACAGTTTCTCAGAATTGCCTCACAGTTCTCAGTTTCTCAGAGTTCACCCGCAATAGTCTACCTCACTGTATAAGCGAACTCAGTTCACCCCACTAAGTTGTTCCCTCATAGTTCGCAAACCTCACAGCGCTATACTCTCACACAGTTCGTGTATGTGAAGCGCCACTCTCAGCACTCATCGTAATACAGAAAACATAGCGCAGTATTAGGACAAAGTTCAAGTCGAGACAGGGCAAGCGCCCACTTTCAGTTGAAAGTCGGCGCTTGTCCTGTCTCGACTCGTCCTTTGTCCTCATACTGCGCTACGTTCTCTTGTGTTACGATGAATAACCAAACATGCTCAAACCTATTTGCCTTCTCAGCGTTCGCTGTCTTCTCTCCGATTTCGTCTCCGCAAACGGTTTCGCCTGCTCGGAAAACACCGGGCGAGCTGCAACCGCGCGCGAACGCGAACAACTCGCTACGCAGTGCTCGCGTACACTTCTCGTCGGCTCCCCAGGGACGTCCGGCGTGCTGACAGCCGCTGAAGAAAAGTGCGCGAACCCTGAGAAATAAAGAGAAAGACAACTGACAACCGGGCGCCCAGACTGTTTCTCAAGGGCGGCCCGCGCGCTTCAGAGTTGTTCGCCGGTGCATGTATTCCTACATAGCATATACACAACGCGAAGAATGTGAACGTTCGCAACTCGCAATCCGCAAAAACAACGCGCGCGAAAGGCTGAACAAGCAGCCGTGGAGCGAACGAAAGGAGAGGGGGTAACAAAAACGAAAGGCAAAGACGGACTGCAACTCTCCGCGTCACCCGCCGGAGGAAAGGGAACAGCGGGAGGTCGGCCAGCAGCACCCCCTGCAATGCGTCTATCATGGTGCGCTGAACTCCCCCCAACCATGAAGAACCTATAGTTTTTACATGGCGCGCGCGTCACTCTTACTCGTTCTCTCTGCGCGTCTTTCACGCGCACCCTTCTTTCATGCGGTTTGACAAGTGGCGTTCTAAAGTGCACCCCCTCGAAAGAAGGCGAGGAAGGGGGGGGGGGAGCTCTTCAGCGGCTCATTAAAAGAAAAAGCCAATTAACGGACGATACCCGGGCCCCTCCGTTCGTCTGTTGTGTCTTCTGTTTTTCGTCGGTATGAGCGCGTGTTCTGCGGAGCAGACGACAAGCCGCGCGTCTGACCCGGCAGGCCAGAAGGCTTGTTGAAGGCGTGGTGCTGGCGGACATGCTCTGTATAAAGTATGAAATCATACATTAGAAAAGGTCTACGCTGCATAGGCAACGCGTGGACTACGTCGTCAAAAGGGGTGGCGTGTCCAAAACGCATCGTTTTACGAGGCCTGCCGCGTAAACAGCGCGTATATAAGCGTTGCGTGGCACAGCGCATCCGTATACCGTCTCGGCTGCAAGTGTAAACGTCTAAGTGACGCCGCGGTGAGTCAGACGATGACTGAGTAAGGAGCTCGACGAGATTCAATGCCCGGGCTTTCCTCGGAAAAAAGCGTCACGTTTTGCTAGTGTTGTATCGTCCTGGAAGATTAGCTGACCCGTCTGCTGTCACAAGCAGAGAAAGGATCAAAAGTTAGTGAGAGTCGTATACAAAGACGACTAGCAGGTAGATGCATTATTGCATGCGATTATTTATCGGGCGGCAACTGTCTATACTAGAAAGTCCAAGCCCGCGCATGGAGCCCGTTTCCGAGCAGTTTCTGTCAATCTAAAACATAGTTATAGAGCTACAAACTGTCGAACCTCGTGATAACGAAGTTGCAACCGAAACGGAAATTCATTCATTACATCAGATAATCGTTACAAACGTATATCCGTTACACACTGATGTCGGCGGGAAGCATTCGAGGCTTACCCGATAAAGCCGATAATTCGTTATATCCAAACTTGTTTGTTATATCGAGGTTCCACTGCAGTAGCTCTCGCAACACCACTTTCGAGTCTCGCTCCATTATCGTATGCACGTCCTGCGAGGAACAATATGCTCGAGTGACAGCGCTGCTGCGAAGGAACATCTGATGTCGTGCCCCCTTTATGTCGAAGATCGCCTTCGTGAAAGCGCATCCGTGACCTCGTGCCGCGCGATATGTGGCGGGGGGTCGTCTTCGTTCACCTCTGCTCACGTATCTACCTCCTCTCCCCCCCCTCCAACCTCCCCACTGACCGTTCAAGGCGAAAACTTAAAAAGCACATAATGAAGCGACTCGAACGAGCGGTTTTCCAAGCTCCTTCGAAGCCGCTCATATTTTGACGTGCATGCGTGCGCGTTCTCGCATGCGTGGCGCCGTGTGGAAGAGGACGCCAGGCAGCCGAGCGACCCTGACCGACTGGACTGTCGAAGAATCCGCCGTGCCTTTGGCGGCCGCTAGTCTGTTCCCTTGAGGGAGGAAAGCTCCTCTTCTCGTGCGACTATATGGCCCCTACCGGGTATTGTTCGCCGAAAACAATGCGCTTGTCGTCGTCCGCAGTCGAGTGCATCTCGAAGATTAAAAAAAGAAAGGAAAAGGCAAACAAAACGCGAGAAAAAAAGAAAAATAAAGGCGATGGCCAGCGATCGCGAAGACAAGGAAGCACACGCATTGTAGGCGGAGTGATGGCCGCGTGCGTGCACTCAAATTACTGGCTTCAAACATTGTCATTCCCGAGAGTTGCTTTTTTCGGTGTGTGTGTGCGTAGGAGTGCAGTGCCTGCTGCGAACACGCGATCATGCCTATACACGGCTCCGGTCTTTCCTGCACCTTCTGCAGGGTAAACGAATCAGTGACCACCCTGCGTCGTCGTCTGCATCCTGCAAATCCCCGAGGGACGGAATTCTTGGCGGCCTCTCGTCTAACGTCTGCGACGGCGCACATGTACATACGTCCTTGTTAAACGCTGGTCATTGAGCGTTTGTTTTTTTTTCTTTTTGCCCATCGACTCGCGTTTAGCTAGAAATTCTCGTGCGGTGAGCTTTGCGCGCACCTTAAGGAAACCGAGGTGGCGGTCAAAATCATTCGGAAGCCCACGCGTTGCCTTTGAGACGTTAAACAATTGACAGCACGAACCATTCAACATTCCCTGAAATCCGCTATGCGTCAACGCCGACGCCATTTTCAGCGCGATTTCTAGCGCGAAATGCATTAAAAACTGGAACGTTGTCGCTCACTTGTGCCCCTTTTGTTTGTGGGGATTTGGGAATCCGTCGCGCCGTTGCGCAGGCGCATTCACCTGTTCCGCCGTCCCTGTACGCCTCACCCCTTTTCAGTCCGAACCTGTTAGAAACCGCGGTGGTCGGTACTACTGTGATACCAGAAGGCCCCACAAGTCATTATCCTTTTGTCACTCTCCACCTCTTTCCGCCCGTCCAGTATTCACCATTCGATTTATTCTAATTCACAGTCGCTTTAAGACAGATTGCAATATATATATATATATAGAATATTGTACGCTCGCCCCCGCTGCCCCCCGCTCTGACCATACGGTTCTCCAGCTGCCTGCGGCAGTCGTCGAACTTTCTTCTTCGAGCGGCGGACGTAGTCGCCCCGATGTGTATACACGCCGAGTGAGCGAGTGAGTGAGGGAAGTGGGTGGCACACAACCTAATTTTCTGGTGGCCGGCGCCTTAAAGAGGCTTCATTGTTGGCGCGCCCGCGGCCTTGCTAATGGGAACGGCCGCTCAGTCGTCCGTGAACTGATTCCTTTGAGGCACGTCAGAGGCAGCTCGCTCGCGTCGAGCCAAAGCGAACGCGCCTGGACCCGCCGATGCATGCATGGCCCACCGCCAAAAAAGAGAGAGCGCGTGGCCCGTGAGCTGCTGCAGCAAGCGCCTTGCGACCACCGCAGCCACCGCGGTGGAGAAGTATATGTAGGTATAGACTACACACTACAAACGATTGTGCTGCTCCTAGCGGCCGCACTTCCCTCTTCTCGCCCAGACCTGATTTGAATATGAACTGTCGCGCGCGCCTGTGTAGACACGAGCGCATTGACGGTGAAAAAAAAAAAAAAAGAAATTGGTCAAGAAAAGCAAAAAGAAGCTAAAGAAACAGTGGTCGCATCCTCGCGGCCCTTCCTTATTTATTAGCATACAAGCGCTCAGTGAGCTATTTTTGAGTCCCGGTACTTTTGAGCGTCGTAGCGCAAAAACATATTTCTCTCTCTCTTTTTTTTTCTTGGACCAAAATGTCCCTCCTGAAGACGCTGATCAGAGAGAACGAGAATGACACGTTGCTTCGCGTCCAATATACCTCATTATTCCAACGTTTCATTAACGTGTTTTCTTTTTCCTTTCTTCTTTTTCTAACTGTGCCATATTGTCGAATTTCCCACTGCTGAGCAACGCCAGCTCACAAGCTTCGTGTCCGCACGTCCATCTCCATCATGTTGCGCTTTCCTTCTTATAGTAACATCGTTAGTATGGCATCAGTATTGTTGCATATACAGGTATACGGAAAGAGTTCCCCCCATAAAGCTGGTTACAGGGGAACCTCTTTTTCATAAACGCATTGGATAAGTGTAAAATTTATCATCAAAGCCGCACTGGGAACGCGTACAGACACAAGAACTTGAAATAAAAAAAAAACTAAAAAAAGAGAATGAAGGAATAATTACCAGCCATTGATAGATAGAAGAATCATGCACACGTGTACTCATTTTGCAATTTAATACAAGCGTAATATTTGAAAGAGCTACAAGAAATATACTAAAAATCAAATATTTTAATAATCAGATCCGTGAATGGAATCGGTTGCAGCCTTCTGTTGTGGTAATTTCTTCTAACAATTTCTCGTCTTTTGTTAAGTTACCTTGGTTATAAGTATTTTCCCTCTGCTTTTCTGCTTGTCGTGTGAATAATTCTTCGTGGTTTGTAATGGCATTTTGTATTTGTTGCACATAGATGCACAAATTCCTGGCTGCTTAGCTCACATTTCTTTCTTGTTCTTGTGCAAATATATAATGCGTTGCCTTGTCTTCCAACAGATGTTCGCCACCGTCGAAAGGATGTCCTTTAACGTTTATCACTGAAACTGGCGAAGTCAGTAGACACCTGATACCACTAAAATGGAAAGTTTATTGTGCACGGAACTCGTACGAAAAGTCGAAAAGAAAAAAATAACACAATGTATGTTTCACCCCGCCAGGACTGCACTCTATGAAATCTATGAAACTGGACTCTCCGCGCCGCATCGGAGAGTCCAGTCCAGCAACGGTTTCACTGCACATCAGATATAACACTGCACATCTATAAACACACAAAATTCATAAGTACGCTAGACACCGAGGCCACTGCCACAGTAAGAAGGCTAACCGAGAAACAGCGAAAGACGACAGCAGCGAGGTATGTTCCACTGATACGGTCCTCCAATGTTCGACCCTTCATCAGCCGACAGCTCTTCTCCTTGGATGTTACGAACAATCTGAAAACTTGACGCCTAAAAACAATGTCATCGCCAATGCCTCCTCTCGGTGCAGTGACTCTTCATAGTGATTCATTTGTATGCGGCTACTGCGCATAGGGTCGCCGCACAGTGCCCATTTCTCGTACCGAACATCGAGTCAGTGCCAAACACCGAGTCAGTACCGAACATCGAGTCAGCGCCGAACATCGAGTCAGTACTGAACACCGAGTCAGTACTGAACATCGAGCCGGCGCCGAACATCGAGTCAGTACCGAACATCGAGTCAGTACTGAACATCGAGTCAGTACCGAACACCGAGTCAGTGCCGAACATCGAGTCAGCGCCGAACATCGAGTCAGTACCGAACATCGAGTCAGTAGCTGTCCTTGAGAAGGGTGTTCGCTCGTGCGCGAACACCCGATATGCCATTCGGATGGACAGCTACGAGGCGTAGACGCCCGCCAATCTCAGTGTGCGGCCCACGGCTGCGCATAATACGCTCGACAAGGCCTCCAGGCCGAGACGAAGAAATCTGTGTCGCAAAGAAGGGCGCCCTTGGAGAGTATGCGCGGCCCCGAGACGCGCACGCTCGTAGCCTGCGGACGCTCCCACGACGAGTGTAGTGAAAGAGCTGCTCTGTAGCTCGGCCCCCGGGGTGGGACTGCACCGGGGTATTTGTAACGCGGCCAATCCTTCGCCGCTCTCCCTGCAGCCTCGGCTGTCCTTACGTCGCGGTCCGCGCGCGGTCGCTTGTTACACGGACGTCCGAGTGGGATAAGTCGCGCATATATACGCGACTGGCTGTTCCGGGAGAGCCGGAGGCTGACTGTTGGTCAGTGCTGTGGTCAGCGTTACGGGGCGCGACTGCTTTAAGACAAAGTTTGAATGTCTTCGGCGACTCACCAAGGTGCGCCTGCACAAGACACGCACACCTGCCAAATTGTGCGATCGCGGCGCTCCTGCGTTTCATCGTGGAATGCGAGCGCCGCTGGCAAGCCGCAACATCTCCTTTCTCGAAGAAAAAAAAAAAAGAAAAGAAGCGCACGCGACTTCACATATGAACCGAGCGAGAGAAAAGAACGTCTGTGCTGAAAATGGCCTACGACGACCCCGCCATTAAATTTTCTTTTTTTTTTTTCCAAAATGCGCGCGCGGCTAAGGGAAGGCCTCCGTACGAAGTGTGCACACAGGAGGTTGACTTTCGCTCGACGCACGCGAACACACACATACGAGAGAAAAAAAAGAAAAGAAAAACGCGAACGATAAAATGTGATGGCGAACAGATGCGGCCACACACACAGGCCACAAGAGAGAGCCCATGCGAGAGCCGCTCCGGGGCAAGACCAAAGAAATTATCCGCCTCAGATAAGAGAGTCAAGCCGAGCCGAGCTGGCTTACGCAGGTGTTCGTTCCACCAGAGCGAGAAACCGCCAGAGAAAGGAGAACGCAACCCGATGGGCTGCTTCGGTCGCTCTGAACTCAGACAGAGAGCCACCGAAGAATGACTGTAAACTCCCGAAAAGTGTCACAAAATAAAGCCAGCCATTAGAGGAAAGTGACAGCGAAAGGAAGCTCGTGACAAGATGGAGGAGAAGTGGTCCCTAAAGCTATAACAAGCTGTTCTTGAAGATGATAAAGAAAAAAAAAAAGAAACAAGGCGAGAGACAACCGAAAGCGAAGAAACGGATCGGCCGCAAACCCGGGGACGACGCGAAAAGTGGAGCGTGCGCAAGCCAGCCACCCATGAGTCGGTGGCGAGTGTCTCGGAGGCTGTTTTTTTACTGTTACTATTTCTTTTTATTTTTTCGACGCGCTCGACGGCGCGGAATCCAGCCTCCGTGCACGTACGCTACAGATTGCTGTCGCGCGGGAGTCAGGCTGCACCCACAGCTGGGCGGCTTCTAATTCGAGGCGGAGACTTTCGCCGCCGTGCCTCGGAGCACCGATGCGGGGCGATTTCTGGGACGGGAGGGGGGGGGGGGGGGGAATGGAACAGCGATAGAGTACTCCGGTCACGTGAGCTGCGCGGGACTCGATATCGGTGACATGGCGCTGTACGGACTGTTCTGTGTAGTGCGTACTGTGGAGCTTGGATACATGCGGAGGTTCGAAAACAGAACGCTTCGTTGCGACTCCCTGCGCCTCCCCCTCTGCCCCCCTCCTTAGCTATACACGCACACAAGTGTCAACAAACACTCGTTTCTGTTGTCGCAGACGCGTGATCAAAGTATGCAAATAAATAAGTAAATGAATAAATAAATAAATAAGAAAGAAAGAAACCTCGGCCAGATAATCGTGTAAAGTCGTGAGGTGGATTTGCGATGGTCGCGATTGACCCACAATTCCTCTAACGTAATAAAGACAATCCTTCGAAGCCGTGCCCGCATTCTTTCTTGCAGGGGTGCTGAAGCTGCTGGTAACACAAGCAGCATTTGGTGCGTTATTTCTTTGAATACAGTAATCGCCAAATTTCTCAAGTACTCAACTGAGGCGAACTATCCTGCAGCGCACCTTTTTCTGCCGATTGCGTATCTGTATCGCGAGAAGGGTGATTGATACCTGAGATCAGTGAGATAACTTTCACAATCACTCCGCACATTCGGGAAGCGCCAAAGACGAGGTATCTCGTTCTTCGAGATGAAAGCAAGAAAACGACCTATAAACAAAGATAAAGATAAGAAAACAGAGCTCACGTAACGCCTCGATTTGCTTTCTTATTGTTTCTTTTTTTCCCCGCCCGGCAAGGACCGTTCGACGGGCAATGGGTAATTGGGGCCTCTCCGCCGCGGCGCACAGAGCAACCTTGACGCTAATCACCCTGCGAGACCCACGCGTTGGCTGGCCGGAAATGCGGCGCGTATATGATAGCGGAGCTCTGACGTGCTATCGCGCGAATCTGTACCGCATCTCACCGGCTGCGTGCAGCGCCGTGAGAGATAACGGGGCCGTATTAGCCCCAACCTGAAATTAAAAAAAAAAAAATAGTGAAAACAAGAAGAACAGGGATCTTCCATTGTCCGCCTCTGATCGCACGCCGCGCTACACACACCGACTTCACGGAAGCTTCGCGGAAGGATTATAGTAACACATATCGAAGGCGTAGGAATTTGGGCTTGTTGGTCGATCAATGTTGAGCTTCGAAAAAACAAACAGCGCCAAGCAGAACTGCAGATCAGAGCGTCCTTCTCTTAAGTGCGCGCGTCCCGTTTGGCACTGTTCAAACTTCAACGAGGGTAGCGCAACAGTGGGCGAGTCCCCCTTTGTTCCTCTTCTAGCGCAAACTATAAATTGCGATGTTCTACGTCTCGAAGCAGTCGCACAGTGCGTGGGGTTGTGTGGGACACCACCTGAGGTTCTTCAGCGTGCAACACACACACACACACACACACACACACACACACACACACACACACACACACACACACACACACACACACACACACACAAAAGAAAAGCACGGAACACGCGAGGCGTCTTTGCAATCAGGAATGCGGCTGTCGGTAATCGAACCCGCGACCACGTACACGGCGGCGCAGCGCCGCAGCCACTAAACCGCCGTTGCAGGAGTCGTGAACATGCAGCAGAACCTCGTTATATTGATTGGGTGACGCCGGCCCCCTTAGCGTGCGCTGCACTGCACGGAACTTGTGATACGCGGAGCGTGTTGTATGCGTCGATTGAAGGAGCGTGCTATCGCGCATTCACGCGAGACACCGACGCCACGATCGCAATTAAAGAGCGGAACGATCGCGGAGACATTGAGACGGAGTTAATTACTGCTTAAATAATCCATCAATACACGAGACGGCTCTCGATCAAGCGCCACGTTGTCGGAGCCCTATCGAATACGCTTCTCTCAACGGCAGTTTCATTATACGACACTGCGAGTTATTACGAACTCTTTAACGTGCAGCGTCTGCGTTTGGTACGCATAATGCGAGAGATCGAGTTACACGGAGGAATCCCGTCAAATCGCAATGTGCATTTTTTTTTGCTTGTCCAGTATTATACACGAAGCGAAGTCTGTCACCCTTGTTTCGGTACAGCATCCTATGGCCGTTTTCTCCTTATACACAGCTTTCAGCTAGCGCCAGCGACTCGCAGGAGAGGATTAGACCTCACCGAATGTGTCGTCACTCGCTTTCGATACGACACCTGCCTTCCGCGTCGATTTTTCCATTGAGATATCTCTCGGTTAGATGCGGCTTGGCTGCAAGCGTATAGATGCCCACGGGCACCGTGGCTCTGGGTGCTGAGAAGCCAACGAACCCTACATCATGTAGTGCAACGGATGACAACAGGGGCGCAGTAATTAACGAGTAACGAGTAAAACAAATGAACAAATAAACGCCGAACGTTTCGACGCTTATGCGCAATGTGATATTTCCATTTCGCATTGATTTGTCATTGAGAGGCACTCGGAAGAACAAGCTTATTAGCTTACGCGCGAGATGCTATATAAGTCTGGTTTTGGGTGCCGAAGAGCAAGGACAGCGCTTGCCGCATCGTCTGACGAATGACAGGAGACGGCTGCAGTAATTGTCAGCGAAGGAAGTCGCGCGCAAAAGATGCGCCCAGTTCTGCCCGTACACGAACTCTCGGCCACGTTTCCCGCCACCCCGTCTCCTCCGCTGCATCTTCGCGCCCCGCACACCTCCGAGCGATCACTCGCATCCACACGCCACAAGCGTCACTCGGCAACGATTGCTTTCGTTAGCATAGCTCGCAGGGCCAGTTTGCCTTGCGTAATGAATTCTCAACGCGGTTATCGTGGCGACGAGCCGGGTAATACCTACGCGAAACGCGAACCGAGCGCCTTGAATGAGTAAATGGAACGCAATCAGTTGAAAAAGAAAAAGGAAATTTCATTCGGCTTTCTGTCTTCATAGGGACGCGGGTCACCCTCCGATGAATACGACGATAAATACGACGTGAATACATCCTCCGATGAATACGACGAGCGAGCGAAACATTCCTCCGTCACTGAGCGAACCGAATGAAGGGCGAGCTCATATCGAAGACTCGCGTTCTCTAAAAACGAGCTTTTGTCCGCGAAATTCTTTCTTTCCTCCAGCCCGGACCGGTCACATACCACGCCCGGTAAATGAACTTCCAACTGTCGGGCAATCGGCGCACACGGAGGGCGTTAACCTCCCGAAACGAAAACGCACTGCCCCGAAGGACGCCGTTAACGGGAAGGAATGCCTTTCGCTGTCGTCCTCCAACTGAACAGGGCGGCGAAAGCGAGCCCAGCGTGAAGCCGGAAACTGGAAAGTGAAGACCTGACCAGTTGACGGGCGCGCAGTTCAGTTCGCGAGAGGTGGGGGAGGGGTTACGCGCATACCTCCAACGCAGCGTGTCACTGCGGAGCGACCAGCAACGCTATGTCCCCGTGAATGCATAGACTGTCGGGTAAGAGATATGCGTCCACGGAATGGGAGAGGCGGTGTACAATATGTAAGTGCGAACAATGATTTGAAGCCACTCAAACATTCTAGCAGGTATATATATATATATATATATATATATATATATATATATATATATTCTAATGAAGGCCAGACCCCGGCCGAAGCGTCAATAAACCGCTTCACACGCGCGTGTACTTCACTGTATATATATATATATATATATATATATATATATATATATACTAAGCACACGCAAGTGCACCGCAAAAGCGGCGCCACGTTCTCTCTTGCGAAGCATGTACGGCAGGACGCGAAACAAACTGAAGCAACGTGAGACTTAAAGAAAGTGACGCCGTCCTTCACTTGGCACCCGCGCAATGTTATCAAAGAAAGAAAGGAAGAAAGAAAGCTGCGCACGTAAAGCGAGAAATAACGACAACAACGCAGCTATGACAATCATTTAGCGCCGTCTGAACGTGACCATCAAAACGAAAACGGCATGTCATGGAGCACGCCAAGGATAGAAACAACAGCCAGCCGCATTACACACGACCAGAATTGGCCTTGACAGGCGCGCAGTGTTGACCACGATCTTCTCTCTCTCTCTCTCTCTCTTGGTTATTACTTCTTTTTATCAAAGCGGGCTTCGTAATCGATGAAGAGGACCCCCTACCGCCGAAAGCGATCGGCGGGATAGGGGCGTGACAGGCAACATTGATCCACGCCGGTATAAACATTCGGCGCGATGGCAGGCGTATTTGCATACATGTGCACACAAGCACTCGAGAACACGACGAACCAAGGGCAGACATGCCGTTTCGGCGAACGATGAAGGCAGGAAGAACAATATCGTATTTCTTGCTTCCAAATCCTTTCTATTCCCTCGAGCGTCCTCACCTCTCCCCATCACTCCCTCCCCACATTTCCACGACCTCCCTCTGCCGATCCATGCCAACGTTCAAACAAGGTGACAGACACGGTGCCGAAGTGGAAGTACCGTCACGATTCGATTTCCCGAGCGCACAGGTACATACGCAACTACGAAACAGGCGGCACAACCGCAAAGACAAAAGCAGGCGGAGGGACAGGCATCCAATAACACCCTCGCCCGCCCGCCCGCTCGCCGAATGTGCATCGTGTCCTCTTCCTCCGGTCTCGGAACAAACCTCGCGCGCCGAAGACAAACCCCTCGGAACGAAGAAGAGTCGAGATGACAAGACACGAAGACCAAGGTGGTCGTGAGTGAGTGAGTGAGACGAGGAGGTGGGGGTGGCGCGGCGCTGCCTACCTGCCGAGAAAAGTGAGAGAGAGGGGACAAGGGGTGGCAAGCGAGACAGGCCAACAGTCTAAGGTGGTGTTGGGCATACACGCGCAGCGAAATAGAAACAGTGGCCGTAACCCAACCTGCGCATCTCTCTTCAGACCTCCGCCTCCTCTCCCCCTTCCCAGTCGCTCGAACCCCACATTCCCCCCCCCCCCCCCCCCGCCATTCCTCCGCAGTTTCCATTCCACTGTCTTCGTGACTAGGCTTTCTTTCAATCTCTCTCTCTCTCTCTGTCTCTGCGCTGTTCAGATTGCCTTCCGGGGGCCCTGCCTCGACTTGTGAGGATACAACCACTCTCTCTCTCTCTCTCTCGCTCGTTTTCGACAGGGAGGGGAGATGTCTGCCATTTGACGACGCTCCTGCCGTCGGTTGCGTGCTGCGCTTTCTACGTTCGCTGTCACGGTCGCGCCGCGCGGAAACCGTGCGAGAGAGGAGGAGATGGGGCGAACGAAGCCTCTGGAAAAGCCGAGCCCTTCTTACGCAGGACGCTCCTCGGCGCGTCGCCCTCGTCCGCCCATTCACCCCCTCCTCTTCCCCGCGCTCCTCCTCTCCCTCTTCCTTCCAACAATCGCTTCCGTTGCGTAAAGAAGGAAAGGAAAGAAAAGAAAAGGAACAAAGCTGCGAGGGAAGCGTGGAGGAAAGAGTTCGTGCTCAGCTCACGATCCCTGTCAGGTCCGATCACGACGCCGGTGCCTCGGATCTTTCATTTCCTCTCCTCTTCTCCGACAACGCTGCTGCTGCTGCTGCTGCTGCGACTTCGCCGTTGTGGCGCATAGCAGATACTACGAGAGCCCCGCCGACGGTCAAAAAGAAAATAGCGTAAGAACTGGGAAGGAGGCAGAAAAGACAACGTCGCCGAGCTGTACGGCAGCTCTATATAGTAGACCTCTGCGGGAAGCAAAATAAATAACGAAAAAAAAAAACGCGGACGTCGCTTACCGCGCTCTCGCGAGTGCACGCACGCGTATGCGCTGCGCCCGACGCAGTGTCGTTGTCCTCAACGAAAAAAAAAAAAAAAACTCGCATAGCGCCAAGAACCGCTGCGTTTGCGCGCGTACTCGCGGCCACTGGGCGGTTCATTGGCCACGAAGACAGGCAGCAGGCGTTGAGGTTCCGAAATGCGGCAAGCCGTGGGCTCCCGCGTCGATAATTCGCCAGACCCCGAACTGTCTCCCCGATTTTTTTGCGCAACACCGACTCTGCCGACTTTCGCAGTCACACTCATTCGTCATCATCATTATCATATTTTTGTTGACTTGCCGGACGAAGGCTGTCGTTCCCAGCGATCTCCAGTTACTACTGTCCCCAATCAACAAACTCTGTTGTAGACTTGAAACTTTCATCAACCTCCTTCACTACGGCTAGTTATCTCCCGCTCCCAACCGAGCGTTCCTTGGCGCCCATTCTGTAGATCCAATATAGGCGACCGGTTACCTGCTCCATGCATTAGGTGGCCTACCTAACTACATTATATTTTTTTGTTAATCTCAACTGAAATATTGGCTATTGCCATTTGTTCTTTATTCTACGCTGCTGTCGTTCCTGTCTCTAAACGTTACACCGATCATTTTTGTTCTGTCCCTCCTTGCGCGGTCCTATGGCCCGAATAGAGAAGGAGTTGCAGAAAACACTGGTTATACACATTTTTTTTATAGATTAGGATATTAGTGAGCTTCCTTCACGAGTTAGATGTATTTGGCAAATGTGCTCCAACACAATTTTTAATCCATCTGCAGATTTCCTACTACGTGGTCTGGGTTTTCAGTAGCTATACTTGACCTATAGACCTAGATACCATTCAGAATTAGTCGCCGTCATAGTACATATACACTGTTACCTGATTGGTGACTGCATAGCTGATCCCACGGTGGTAGTATCGTGGCGACGCCGTGTATTGATGCTTAGAAGATGGCCGCTAGTTCGATTTCCTGCAGTCACGGGAGCTTCACTATGTTACAGAGAAAATTACATGCAAAGGGCGTCAGTGCATGGATACTTTTGTGGGGACTGAGGACAAAGAAGTGGCGGATATTAATATTGACTGTAGCTTTCTCCAATTAAAGAAAACAAATGTCTTTGACCTTGGCCCATCAAAACCGATCACTCAAGACGGCGAGGCCGGGAGTGCGTCCATCACGTGATGATAAACGGAAGTCGGGCTTTCGTTGCGTAACGAGCGAGCATTAGCAGCTGACGTGTGCCTTCGACATCAAAACACATTGGGCATCACTGGAATGCAATCGCATAAGCTCGAAATCAATATATGTTATCGAAAGCATGCACCGCTGGCTTAGGCTATACTTTTGCGCGCAGAACAAACCCAAAGCATTACGGTATTAATATATTTAGCTGCGCATGCGTCACGGACGAAGAAGGTCGACGGCCTTTGAGACACCCAGTGCACTGTCCCGTCACCCGCTCCCGTCTCACAGCAGCGGGCGGTGCAAGGAAAGCCGAGAGACATCGCACTCGAAGTTTATCGAGTTTCCTCGAACACTTCTGAGTTTCGGTAGTACGTCTTGTTGAGTCGTAGCACAACCAAGCGTGAGGCGCGAAACAATGCGAAGACACAGGATGACGTCGGAATGTTCCGTGCAAACAACACACGGGTCCCGGAGACGAGACACGTACGCGGAAGCGACATCGTCACGCACACATTCTCTCGGCCTCTCAATGGCTTTCGGGTTGTTACGTCCACTCGCAAGCGCTAGAATTAATAACGGACGACCGAGCCCCGTTCGGCGAGCCGCTTAGACGGTGTACATGTTTACCCTACGGACTACATATACGGAGGGTCCCGGCTAGAACAAAAGCGCTCTAGGAGCGCGGAGTGGTCACCGAACATGACCGCAGCAAGAAGAAGAAAATAAACATCAAGAACGAAGTTTAAAAAGAAAACAATGGAAAAGAAAAGACGTAATGAAACGCAGAGAGGATAAAGAAGCAATAAAATACACTAAAATACGGCCAAACCCCCCCAAGAGAAAGCAAAAGAAGCCGCTCTGCCAAAAGCGCGCCGCGCCGCCAAGGCGGCAACGAACTGGAATCGCAAGCTGCCTGCCGGAAGTGCTCCGAGAAACAAATGGACACACGCAGGGATCTCACCCCCCCCCCCTTCTTCTCCTTCACCCTTTCGCCATGTATCGCCCTCTCCCTCATTCTCCCACCGGTGGTGCTGCTGCAGCCACCATAGTATTCAGTTTGACGTCCTTGCCGTCCTGTTCCCTTTCTCGTTTTTCTTTCTTTTCTTTTTCAAGGAGTTCGGCGGGGGGGGGGGGGAGGGGGTTCGATCAGCTCGCGGGAGGTAGGCATGGGGATGTTGGTGGCGCGTGGCCGTTCGAGACCGACCAGTACAGAAGGAACCGGGCAGGAACACGAAGATGGCGTGCGGTAGAAGAAGCAGGGAGGCGAACGTTTTTTTTTTTTTTTTTTTTTGGGGGGGGGCGAGGGGGATGGGCAGGGATTCTCTTCGAGTCCGCCAATCATTCCGCCCGGACAACAACCACTATCCCATATAACAAATGAGCACCTGTAGGCCAGGGCTGACTTTCGGACCGCCAAGGCCTCTGCTGCCGCTCGCTAGCGGTGCAACCTCTGGGTTCCTGCGTTCGCACGAAAAAGTATCGGGCCGGTCCGAAACCGAAGAGAGGCAAAAGTGTGTGTGTGTGTGTGATAGAGAGAGAGAGAGAGAGAGAGAGAGAGAGAGAGAGAGAGAGAGAGAGAGAGAGCGTGCCCTTGCGAAGAAGGAAGGGTGTACGCCCCACCCCGGCTAGAAAGGGTGCGCGCGCACGCACGCAGAAGTTGCGCGCAAACGGGGCCGACCCGCGTGCTTTGCGCATCGGCCAACTCTGGGACTACCCGCGCGGCGGTGGGACGGCCTGCACGATCACGGCGCGTCCTGCGCGAAGGGGGTATCATCGTCTTCCCGCGCCGGCTCGCTCGCAGAGGGAAGAGACGAGACGACACCCCGAGCAAGCCATGCGGTCACGGCAATTAACTATCGCGAGGGTCGGACGTGCGACCGAAGAAGACGCGGCTAGGGAACGAAAGAGCGAAGAAGAAACACACGCAAAAAAAAAAAAAAAGAAAGTGGAAAAAAAAGAAAAGAAAACGGAAAGATGGGAGAAAATCGCGTGCTTTCTGACTGTGTATAGTGAGGGCAGATCCGGATGTAGTAAGCATACTCTCGTGGGGCTGCCTGACTTCTCTTCCTGGATACAAACTCGGATCTCGCAGTGAACACCGGAACATCGCCCTCCCCCCCCTCCCCCCCCCCGGGGATCGTCATAGTACATGTACTACGTGCCTAGCTTGGCCACCGAAGCGGCTTCCGCTAGTCCGAGCGCCTTAGTTTTCAGCTTGAACATTTTCTGCGACATATCGAGGCTTAACTCTTGCGAAGTCCTTAGAATCTAATGCCAAGACGCAACATCTGTAACAGTGTTTAAGATTAAATTGAAATAGTTTTTATTTGATGTATAGTTCTTTCTTCCGTCTTTCTTGATTTGTTATTTTAGGTCTTATGGAATTTTCTTTTGTATTTTCCCATTTACTAACGTTTCGAAGCTAACGCACGCTGTATTTATTTTCATATGGTCACTCTACCAGGAGGTCCCGCCTACCTTTCTTGAACCATGGGTCCTCCTACTGTACGTGACTTTTTTGTCTAAATATTTCATGTAATATCCTGAAATAAATATGAAATTTGAAAATCCGATATCTGAGATAGTCTGGCTAAGTTTAGGGCGGAAGTTTCGTAGTGTAACTAAAAACGTTTAAGTGGCAAGGACAGATGGAATGCAACGCAACGTAAAACTGCCTATAAGCGAGCAAACGTGCACCATGTAACGCCGGCCAAACAAGCAGGCGCTGTGCGCGCGAATGTGTCGCGAATGCGTCGCGAATGCGTCGCGAATGCGTAGCATGAACAGATGGTTCATAGTGCTGCAAGTGCTACTGCGCTGTGCGGTGACAGTATGCGGCGACAGCGACCGACTGTGATTGTATGTCTGTGCTCATTTCTTTCTTTATCTCTACTTTGTTATCGCTTTGCCTCCCCCTCCCCTCTTTCCCCAGCGTGGGGTAACAAACCGGATCTTCCCCTCTGGTTAATCTCCCTGCCTTTCCCCTTTCCCCTGTCTCTCTCTCTGTTCGCCATCAGTTGACTTGCTCGGGGTAGTTGTGCGTTCGCTTAACCGTCACCCCTGGGGGCAAATGTAAACGCGGCCAGCAAAGGGAGCAACGATCCAAAGGTGACGTCCCAACTCTGCGAGGTAAGTTAATGGTAACAATTCCGAAAGTATAAGCTTCCGGAAATGTGCGCTTCGTGTAAATGAAAACACGATGGCCGATTTGCCCAAGAAAAATCTGAGGATCATGATCGAGCAACTGCGCGTGTTACCGACTTTATTCTCTATTCATGCTTACTTCGTTCATTTCCGAAAAAAAAGAGAGAGAAGAAACTCGTCTGGAACCCCATCAGAGATGAAACATAACAGAGAAAACAGATTGCACCACCCGAGTCGCCTGAATCGTCATTACGGCCGGAACGTGTGTATATAGGAAGGAAAATGGATTGAACCCGAGTAGCGATTACTAGCTCCGGGGAAAAGAAATAACAGCAACAAAATAATAAAACGAAAGGCGAAGCTGAGCGGCAGAAGAGACACAAGTTTGACAGCAAAAGCGACTTCTTTGTGACCTCCGGAATATCCCGGTTTACCTTCTCAAGAAACATGCTCGCGATCCACGAAGGCTCTTTCTTTATTCCTTGTTTAGTTCATTTGCTGCCTCGCCGAAGAGCGGGTCGAACCGCTCCCTCCTTTTGGGAACCACATTTTCACTCTTTCCATTACTTCGCTCCACGTTGCGCGTTCAATTCTCTCCGCTTCCCCTTGCAAAGCCGGTAGTCCTCCTCAACAAGAAAGCTCGCGCCGCGAACACACACACACACACACACACACACACACACACACACACACACACACACACACACACACACACACACACACACACACACACACACACACACACACACACACACACACACACACACACACACACACGCACGCACGCACGCACGCACAAACACCACACAACGGCGGAAGGACCAAACGCGAAGCGAGCCAGTTTTTTTTCTCCGCCCCAAGTTCAAGCGCACACATTCCATGGGCTTACGCGCGAGCGCATTGAGGACTCGAGCCAAGCGAAAGCGAGCGTGTACTCAGACTGCAAAACGCAGAGGGAGGGGAAAGGGGGAATAAAAAAAAAAGAAAGGAAGCTCACGAAAATATGTAACCGCAACATACGCAATGGCAGAAAGTATTTGCAAAGAAAGAAACTGCAGAGAAAGTTGAGGCAGAGAGAGAGGCAGATGGCCGGGAAACGCGTTCGTAAACGGAAGAGGAACAGAAAGAAAGAAAGAATTTGCGAAGACGGAGTGAGAGAGAGAGAGCTTGCGGTCAGGTTGTAAAACTCGGACCGATAGGAAATGCCGGAATGCCTGCAAGCGAGATCAAACATAATCGGCCGGTCGAGTAAAAGAGGGAGGATGAATAGGAGAGAAAGAGAGTGCCGGCGTGGATCGGGCCATACGGCTAACGACTTCGGCTTCGCGCTCGGCTAGGCCGGCGGCGAAGTAGCCCAACTCGGCTACGCCCGTGGCTGCGACGACCGCGCCGAATGAAAACAGCTGCGCAACAATGCGCCGGCCGATATTTCTCAACGCAAGTCGCTGATCTTTCGTTGCTCGCCGATACCGTGCCACTGGTCGCCGACGGCTCGACGAAGCCCCTGCTCCACGCCAGAGGCATTCTTGCGCGCATCCGATTCGATTACATCGCATCATTATTCGCGATGACCATTAGAAGGAAATGTTGAATCGGTCCGTAGGCTTGTAGGTTACGCTAACTCCATTTTTTTTCCTGCGTGTCTTTGGCGAAGACGCAACATCATCCAGTAGAGGAGAAAGATGATTGATGATGTTGTTGATGATGATGATAATGATGATGAAGCCTCAATTAATGGCACAAACCCTGATACATGAAACCGTGGGCCGGTCTGGTCGTTTTCTTTTTTTAATTTTTTTTTAACAGGTCTAACGCAGTCACATACGTCACTCCTTGCGTTGTCGGAAGAATTTTCGAGTTTAACGTAGTGAAGTTGGGAATAAGTTTCGCCGGCAACAGTGCCACCGGAGAACGTAGAATCGCAGTGTTGTTGTTCGTGTTCTTGTTCCCGAGTGAAATGGCGCAACCACTCTGGGGGATCGGCCATGAGTCGGGCGGTGAAGAAATTGTTAGCATTCTTTTTTTTTAATAATTTAGAGTGAAATGAATTAAGTATCTTGCAAATGGGATTTAAGGTGTCTACTGTTACAAGTATGAATAATCAATTATCTAGATATTTTGTGAATTTTGTGAACATTATAAGTATTTAGAAGAATTCTAACGTGCAATTCTTTTTGTCTCACGCAGAAAGGTGTTGTTGTTGTAGTTGCTGCTGTTGTTCGTTTCGTCTTCTGACATTGTGGCTCATACCCACTATTGGAGCACTGTCTAAGATTCAGGTGGATTAGGCTTCATGAATATCGAAATTAAATTTCACTTCAAAATTTGCGAAAGCTGGTAAATTCGATGTGACGGACGCAAGAAAATAAATGACGCAGCATGAATTTGAACGCGTGCAAAAAATAACAATGAGAAAGGATGCAGGTCTAAATTGGGCAATCACTTGGAATGAATAATAAATTCCTGGACGGCGGCGCAAACGTCCATTTGACTGTACTATATGTGGAGGCTGATCAAGGCACATCCCCTAGCGGCGAATAAAGTTATATATTGGAGCCATATGCAGTACCTTTACCCACAGTGTGTAATCCCACCGGGATTATCTTGAATATCGCAGTGGCCCTTGGTGGAAAAACGAAAA
This sequence comes from Dermacentor variabilis, assembly GCF_050947875.1. Taxonomy (NCBI): domain Eukaryota; kingdom Metazoa; phylum Arthropoda; class Arachnida; order Ixodida; family Ixodidae; genus Dermacentor; species Dermacentor variabilis. The sequence goes on along the minus strand of NC_134570.1, from coordinate 43,634,357 downwards.
TGGAGGAAATGCGTAATCCTTGCCCGCTAATGAGTCTCACTACGTAGGCGGTCGTCTCCCACGGTCTTCTCTCCTAAACCTTGCCGCTCATGACTGAACATGACAGCCTACACGAGAAGGAGTAAAGACGAATTTGAATGCCGACAGCAAGAATAACAACAACAAATAAAGTGTTCAAAAATTTGAGGAAGTTGCGCTTGTTCTAAGACAATTTTCTTGCTAAATTTTTGGCACATTAGGTTACCTTACATTCCACTGATTGTGGCGGAAATATTTCCGTTTGGTTTCTAGCCACAACAAAATATATAGAATACAAAAATATATAATTTACAACAAATATATAGAAACCAAACCAAACGAAATCATTGGTGATTGAGTAGTACAATGCGCAACCAAACCTAACAAAACAAGACAAAGATATATACATACTGCTTTACTTGATGGCTCGCACGGAAACTGCACGTTTACGCAGCGGGTAAACAATAGACGGATGCCAATTTACTCGCGAAGAAACAATGCGAGGCAGGTCCTTAGGAAAATGTGCGTGGCTGTGCAACAAGGCGGGCCTTGAAGAAGGAAAACGAGAGGGGGGGGGGGGAGAGAAGCAAAAGTAAGAAAAGACGATGGAAGCACCGGCGTTAACATGTAGCCAACGCGGCAGGACGCTGCGCGTACAGGGGCATTTTAGCGGGCCACCTTCTCGTTTTCCGCTGATCGTGGAACCTCTCTTTCTTTCTTTTTTCAAAATCTCGTTGGCTCTTTTGGGTAAACGGTAAGAACCGATGCTACGGTCGGAGTTCCCTCTTTTTGGAGCAAACTTGACTCGGCCTCGGTACCTTTGTGCTAGCCAAGTCGAAGGCGCAGGCGGCCTACACCTCACCTTGCCCCTACTCCCAACCTCGACCACCCCACTGAGCACCCCCCCCCCCCCTCTCCCTTCAGAGGCAGGAGTCACGGCGCCAAAGCCGCCCGCCCCCTCGGCCGATCCGGCCTGCAGGTAAAAAAGGAGCAGTCCGCCAGCACCATGCGCTGAGCGAAGACTTGCCACCCGCACGCGTGAATTATGATACTTGTGTGTAGCACGCTCCTGGGGGGCTACTCTTCCTTGGCGGTGGCTTCCCTCTGAAGCTGCCGAGGAAGAAGGCCCCACAACGGAAGGAATAGCTGCTGCACGCAGGGAAAGAATGCGCTGGTGCGTGTGTGTGCTTAAAGATAAAGTTTGTATGCGCGCGTTTGTGCGTACGTGTATGTATGTGTGTTCGCCTGTGTATGTATGTGTTCACCTGTGTGTGAGCGTGCGTGTATGTGTTTAGAGGAGAGAGAGAGCTACTGTGCGCGTGGATGTCTGTTCTCGCGGGTTTGTGCGTGCGCGTTTGTGAGTGTGCATTCACGTGTGTATGTAAGTATTCGCGTGTGTGTGTGTGCGTGTGTGTGTGCGTGCCTGTGTGCTTGCGCATGCGTATATGAGTCTGTACGTCCTTGCGGACGTGCTTTGCGCCCAGCCTGCCTTCCTGTCCGTTTTCCTGGGCGCTTTTCCGTGGCACAGCTGTATACCACGACCAAACCGAAGCACCCAAAGGTAAACGCGAAATTTCGACAAAAAAGCAACAAACAGAACTCCCTCCTCCCCAGTCTGCTGCAGGACCACCTTTCTGCTGCTCCCCGGCAGACAAGAATCCCGGAAATTCGGCCAGCACGGCCGAGGAGACGGCGCTCTCACGTGACCGGACCACAATGCGCTTTTGGGAGCGCTGGTGGAAACGCCGCGCCACATTTAGCGGTGCGAACGACCGTGGAACGGCCTTGCCACGAGCTAGGGTGAGAGGGCACCGTCGGGCCGATGCTCGTGTTGAATAGAGGCTTCCGTTCAATTCGAACGACGTTTCTTTTTTTCGCTACGCGCAAGCATATATCATTCCATCTAACTTAACAAGCACTCTGATCGGTTATAGTTGGTATAAATCCTTATCTTTGGGTGTACAGTGCAAGTGTATAGTGACACAGACAACAGAAGAGCAGCACTTGTGTTCGTACTGTTCCACAGATGCCAAAATAGCGTAGATTTTCGTTCGTAAGAGCTAAATGCCATTGGTAGTCTGCCTTTGTTAATGATACGTCTAAAATCATGATTGGCTGTCACCTGCTCTTACGAACAGTTCCGGCATAGCAATTTCCTCACGAACACGCGCTCCGTTGTCCGTGTCCCCTATTTGTGCTACCCAAAAGTAAGGATCCGCTAGTACGTTCTTCTTCCATAGCTCGTCACGGCTATTACTGATTAGATATTATTAATTACCCATTACACCGAAGGCACTCGTCATTTATCGATCGGGTTTAACCCACCCGAAAGATACAACACCTGGGCTGTGAGACACGCGCCAGAGTGGAGGGCTTCGAATTCATTTTACGAAAATACTTGAAGTTCTATTGAAAGTTGGGCGAGTCGCTGTTGGAACAGCGCGAAAAGGCAGGGCGCGAAGAAGGAGAAGAAGAATGGCAGGACGACGTAAAAATTATATGACGCGCACGCAATACGCGGTGCATCAGCGTTGAGAGTTTTAGGTTAGGGGACGCAAGTGGCTTGCGTGAGCAAGAACTAGGCCCCACGGTACTGCGCATGCTCAGACACCTACGTGTGGATCTGCGCATGCGCAGTACCGTGGCCCCTAGTTCTTGCGTACGCAAGCCGCTTGCGTCGCCTAACCTAAAGCTATCCAGTGTTTCTACCTCGTATACCATCCCGCTGTCGCATAACGGGCGGCCGCTCCAACCACGGGAGTCAAACCCGTGACCTCGACGGCTCAGCGGCAGCGCGGCGAAGCCAGCCGAGACACCGCGGCTCGCATGCAGGACAACGTGTGTACAGTAGTAGGCCCACGACCTTCAGAAAACTCGGCTCCTTATCCTGAGCTCCCCTTTCTTCCGCATCCTTCGCGGTTCGTCCATTGTCCCGGCTCAGCGGGACCTCCGTGCACGCATCCAGCAACAGCGTGCATGCAGCGTGGCGCAGCACGACGATCGAAAGCATAAAGAAATCCGCACGACCGGTCAAGTTCGATCGCGTACAAACATCCGACTGGAAATAGCGGTAGCGAGCGCGTGCTTGGTGTGTATATACTTACTTATGGTGCAGCCAAAACGAGAATCGAGCTCTCCGCGTCTAACGTTTTCCTCAAACCAGCTGCCGAGGCTTCTGTGGGACAACGCACGCGAGCGCGCTTTTTTTTCCCCAGAGGCAAATGAGAGTGGTTGAACGCGGGGTGAGCAAACGGCTGTCTCTCGAATGACGTGTATAATGCGGAATGATGATAGCCATCAGGAGGAGGTCGGAATGTATAAACTCACCCCCCCCCCTCTCTCTCTCTCTCTCTCTCTCTCTCTCTCTCTCTCTCTCTCTCTCTCTCTCTCTCCATGCACGTTTCTTGGCGAACTGTCATCGGCATTGCCTCCAAGCAATCTGTCGCCGACCTTGCGCGATTACAGGAGTCCCCGTACAACAATGGCTCTCGAATATTCCGCCTCGCGCTTAAGAATTTCTCCTCAATGTCTTGTAAAACAAATCGAACAAACTTCAAACTTACAGATGAAAGGTGAGAAAGAAGAAGCGTCGTTTTGGCTTCAAATTAGAGCAAGTGTACGCACGTAATTGGAAAATGTCATTTCTGTCTTTCCTCTTACAGGATAAAACCACTGAATGTCACACGCGTAAAGAAAAAAAAAAAGAATCGATAACAACACGCTCTAGTGGATCGTGATACGCGCTTGAAAGGAGCACGAACGCCCCGTGCAGGACTATTTTAATGCAACGATTTTAAGCTGTTCCATTTATACCGTCGAAGTCGCTCTATATACAGATGCAAGCATGCAGTTCTCTTTCTCGCAAGGACTCTCATACTTCACATCAACGGTTAGAGGTTTGCCCACATGAAACCGTTATTTCACCAGCGGGAAATCCCCGCCCACCTTAAGCACGGCGGCTGATTAGGGCAGCAAACGCATAGTAACTGGAGCGACACTTCAATACTGGTGAGGCGCCTCATCAATGGGCGCAGCCGGTTTCGCAAATGCACTTACTCACACAACCCCGCACTCCGAATGAGAGTACGTCGAACGTAAGTCTGTCAACGCACGGCAAAGAATCCAAAACAACGATTCCGCGTCACAACGACTCGCACGACAACAAAACACGCCGCTTAAACGGCGCCGTCGTCGACAGCTGCAGGCATGTGGCCCGCGTTGCGAAACAACCTTGTGTGTGTGTGTGTGTGTGTGTGTATACACGCGCAGCCAGTCTACGCACGAAGGCATCATATCTGGGACGGAGGCCCAGGGCGACTCATTCACGCGTGCGCCCGTCGAGCTGTAACGCAAGACTTTCGATCACGTGGGAGGGGTGCGCTTCGGGCTGCAGGAATTTCGGCGACTGACGGGGACCCGATGCATGAGTCGCCTGCCGCTGGCCTCTCATTAATTAGGCGTGCCCCGGAGCCGTGACGCAACGACAATTTCGAAGCATCGACGGATCGACCTGCGGAAATGAGGTCTCGAGCGGAAGTCCCACAGTGCAAGCCCGAGAACAAGGGACCTAATTCACCGAGCGTTTCGTTAGGCAATTCTATTTGTCACTGGCTGGACGCATTCACCAATAATATGTCTCACATGGCGATAGGTTAGCATCAGCCCGGCCGTGCAAACAATTTTAGCGTAAGAACTTTCTTGCGACTACGGGCCTAGTTATTCGCGGGCCGAACTGTGCACGAAGCTTTTTGTTCGCAAGTTATCTCTGCAATTGGCTGGTAGCATTCGCTTTTAATATGCCCGGCGTCAGGGATGGCTGGAATGCTCTCTTACGAAGAATTCTCGCGTAAGAGGTTTGCGTGAATACGGGTCCGGAAGAGCTTTGTGCGTATACCTTAGATCTCAGTAATCAACAGTTGTCGAACAAGGGAGGAATGTTGCTGGAGCCAATGTTTAGACAAGGGCAGTTGTCTTCGTCAGGGCAGCTACGTTTTGTTTTGGAGGTAAGGAACACAGGCTCCTATTAGAAACGCGACTCCAGGGTCAATAGCTGAGTTAACAGCTGCCTTGACAGCCGATCACCAAAGAGGCAACGCAGTTAAGTACTAACGATCGGCCGTCGGAGGAGTGCGCTATCTTAAAGCCATGGCGGAAAACTTTCGCTGTAACTAATAGTCAAGCGTTTTCAAGATTTCAAGGTTCATCTACAGAAAATCCCCTGACAAGAGATAATGAAACCTGGAACACACAACAGAAAGAAGCCACCTTATACGTCTCCTGTTGAGACAACCAGCGGCTGTGTTCACTTTGTCGATCACTTTGTTTGCCCGTGTATGCGGTAAGAGACCGAATTTACGAAGCTCCTTGTTCGTAAGGGGCTGCCTGACACTGGTCGGCCGCTCTCGCTAAACCATTTTATTGGGTAGAATGACATGCCCGCGCCTTTTCACAGGAGCAGTTCTGGCGTACGAACAGCTTTTAAGGTACGTCCGGTGTTATTAAAAGAAAGAGGAAAAAAAAAAAGGCTTCACTGTTAATATTTCTGATGCCCGTCCAAGGGCCCTGCAGTCCACTTAGTACCACACTGGGGCCGTGCTGCGTAACGATTGTTTTCTTTTTCACTTCTTTTGCCCTTAGTCATTGGGTCGAGGGATGCCACGGCCGGTAGCGGCCAATCGTTGCTACGGATGATAAGAATAGAATCGATGGAAAAGAATCTTTACATAACACCGACCCCTGCCTATACAAACTAAAATTGGCTCATACCTCCCGCAACCTTCGCGCTTCCAGCGTGACACGGCATAAATGTGCTACGTCACTCTTTCCGTCTGATCGTACGTCTGTTTCTGAAAGCGGTTCGAAGCAGACGACGGAACTCGCGCACGCGCGTACCACCAATAGTCACCGCAAACGGACCTGCGAACCGTGCGGCGCGCCGCAAAAGAAAAGCGTTTCGGTGGACCTCCGCAGCAGCAAAGCGTGAACTTAGCGCAAGGACTCTCGCCCGTCGGGGGAAGAGAACTAACGGGAACGGGGCACCTATAACGCCGCCGTGGCCGCGCGGCCGAGCCGTGCCTGCCGGCTGCCATTGTCTCGGCTCCTGAAGAGGTGGGGGTGAGCCGAGAAAGCGAAGAGCAGAAGCAAAAGCGGCCGTGGCCAACAGCCTAGTCTAGCCTAGCCTGGCCGGCCTCGCTCCGTACCCACCCTGCACGCGTGTGCTGCGAGCAGCCGGCTTCTCGAGAGAAGCGGCGATGCATATTGAGCGTGGCTGGCGCCCCCTGGCGGCAACGGTCGTCGCGGCGCGGGGAACTTTCATCGACGCCGCCGTCGTAGTCGTCGTCGTTGACTGGGAAAGGAAACGGGGACAAGAGTCGGAAGCAAAACGTGCTCGTTTCGTGGCAGCTGTGTGCGCGCGGGTGTGCGAAGGCACGCGCAATGTGGCAAGTGTACCGTCATATTGGGCGCGCGAATGTGCCTGGTCGTGCTCTAAACCAAATCGGAACGATTTCTGCTTTCCAATGAGTCGGAATTGAAGTGGACCCGGAAGTGCTGTTTGGAATCGGCTATAGACCACCGTAGGCGCTAGCTGAACGGGGCGTCGAGGATAGTCATACGTCGTGGACGCACTGAGATAGTAATCGCCGCTGGGGCAGTCCTCTCGCCAGCAAACGCTGTAAAAGTCGCAGTAATCGAGCAGCTTCGGTACATGCGAGCTACGTATATGCAACGTACTACTAAGGTGGTTCGTACAATCCGTTTTAACGTTGCGTTACGGGGCAGCCAGAATCCTCCCTCCTACATTCGTACAATGCTAGAGCGTAACACCCGACCAAAATTAACCAGTCATGTACATCTCTGCACGCAATCTCTTGGGTTCTTTTGGACATTCCGAGGACTTGCTTTGCACTTGGAAGCCTATCCGGGGCGAACGGCAATTTCCGACAGTGAAGAAGAGATGACACGCGTGTTTCTATACAAGGTTCTCGGGGGGGGGGGGGGGGCAGACGTGGGTTTGCGCATAGCCATAACTGACACCGCGTCCTCACTGAGCGATACGTCCAAGAAAAGAAACGCCACCGCATAGGTGACGCAATATGTCGAATGCCCACTGATTTTAGTTCCCGGTGCACCTCCGTCACGCCCCCCTATGCCTCCTACTCGAAAGCGAAGTGATGACGCAAGCAGCCGGAGGCCTACCTTTTTGCCTACGTGATTTGTCAACGACGGCCGCGGGAGCGGGTAAGGGTCATAAAGGCCAGAGTGGACGGACGCATCACGTAACGTAACGCAACTGCAACGCAACCGCCGTAGATATATGCGCCGACGAGAATCTATGACGCGAACCGCGTGGGCCAAACGCTTGTAACGTGTTCGGGCCGCATAAGCTATGCCACATATGTCCCGAGCCACATGCATGTAGCTTACGTGGCCACCTCCGCACGTTGCCTAACGCGCACGCGTTCCTGCACCACAGAACCGGCGAATATTCGACGCCAGCTGCCTGCATAATCAGTTAGATATGCGCGTCACATATCCTCGACACGAAGAGGCGTTTATGTCTTAGTTGCCCTGCCGCTCTCCTAAATCACGTGCAACAGTTAAAAAAAAAAAAAAAACCCTTGGACGCATTATAACGTGCGTTAGGCTCGTTTATATATGAAAGAACTACGAAGCGACTGCACCGCGGCTGACTGCACAGGTAAAACTGCAAATAAGTATTCCAGCGCTTTGACTTCGAACCACTGCGCATAGCTCTGAAACGGACGGCTCGTTTTTTCTTTCCCCTCACGGATATCCGCATCAAGGCTGCGGCCAATAACGTCAACGGCTCTTATCACGGCAAGTGAACCGAGTAATCACGCATGACGGAAGGAACGTTTTTACACCGGCCGCCGAACGTCATATATAAAGTGGCCATAACCCGAAGAAAGCACGTATATTGCGACTCCTCCTCCAATCTCCGAACGCAGGCCTGTGTTGCGCTTCGGACGACCGTTACACGCCGAATACAAAGTAGGCTGCCGGCCGAGGTGGCGTTAGAAAGCCCTTTCGTCCGCCGCACCTCATCGAAGACTGCACTTCGTTAAATAAGAAAGCCGGCAGTGCTGAATCCCAATGCCTCGCCGCGCAGTACATCCCGGTCTGAGCGACCAGAAGCCCAGCTCCCTCCAACAAGCAAACTACAAGCTGTAGCAGTTTCAAAATTGCTTCACCTTCTTCCAGTTTGTTGTAGGCGAACAGGTCACCGCGAAGCCAAGTACGGAGATCAGAATCTATTCAAGAGAGCCAGCCCGTCGGGATCTTTCGTTTTTTTTTTCTTTGCTTGCTCGACCTTAGAGTATGCGACGCCCAAGAACAACGTCGACCATAGCTGTGCTGTCACCGGTTTTATCGTGCAAAAAAAAAAAAAAAAGTTGTTGAAGGCACATCAGCGCAGATTGAAGTCGCGTCTAGTGCGGACCACCTGTCGAGTCTGGCGCCTACAGCGCGGCTTTAGCGTGGTCTGGGAGAGGCGCGGCAGCGACCTTTGGCGATTTCAACCTATATATGGTCACGCCAAACGACACGCTGCGGCAGAACGCGCCAGCGCTTTCGTTTATGTACCTCGTAAAACTGCTTGGCAAGTCTAATGGCAGGCAAAGCCATCTCGCTTGCAATCTTCGTTCGCTAAAGTAGTGCATGGGTCGCAAACCTATCTTATAAAACCACGACGAGGTTTAAGTTACTCTCTGGTTAAACATTTAACCTTACAACAGCAACTGTTAGACGAATCAGAGAGAGCTTCTTAAAACAAATCGCGAATGTCAGTCAATTCTCCCTCGATCTCGAACGATGAAGTACAGTGTTCTTCCATCGCAGCGAAAACGTTCCAGTGGTCAACTCGCCCGACCCACTCTTGTCGAGACCGAACCTCAACGTCACTGCGACGAACACTGATGCAGAAAATAACAGCAAAGTGCAAGGAGGGGAGAATTTCAGTCCGGCTCGACGCGGCGTTCTCTGTTCGTCGCGAGCCTGTGTAATATACCCGAGTCTGTATTGTGTTGGGCGGGCCGACCACCGCACGGCCGACGTGTTCCTTCAGGCGTGTAACAGAAGGGAGGCAGCCACCACAGGCGAGACACGGTCGAGAAAGAAAGTAATCATAATAATGCTAATAACGGAACACAGTTCGGTCTAAGAAGAAACGAAAGTCGCAAAGTACTCACGCTAGCCGAGCCCCGGCCTGGGCCAACGTCGAAGTCGACGGTGAGGAGGAAGACGAGGCTGGAAGCACCAACAGCAGGCACAACTCCGGCGGCGGCCGCCGGTCGATGAAAAAAATCCGGGGAAGGCGACGAACGACGAAGCTCTCGATCTCAATCCCCCCTCCCGCTAAAACTTCCTCGGCGAGTCCGCGCCGGCGCGAACTCTCAGCAGGAAGAGAGCACGGGCTTATACGAACCCGAAAACGAAGCCCAAAAAAACTAAACACCGGTTGCACGCCACAGAGACTCGAAAACTTCAAGCGGCGTCGTGGTCACGGGCGGCTCGGAGCAGAACGGAGGACGAACGGTCCAGTTTCCCGCGCACAAGATCGGCAAACGGTTAACGAATACACCCTTCCTTGGCAGTGGACGAGAAACGCAGCGGCGGACCTGATAATCCGCCGTCGGCGGCAGTAGCGGGCAGTGTCGGTCGGAACGGTCCGCCAGCGGGCATAAACCACGCGGCACCGGGCCACGCACCGGTCCAGGAAGAGCTTCAGCAGCCGGCGCGGTGTCGTTCAGCAGCGCCCGAGCAACGGCTGCCGCGTCGCGGTTGGCCTGCGTGCCATGGCTCCGGCTGGTGCAGCGGCGGCGAGAGCGCACCGACTGTTTGTGGAGCGACTCCTTCGACGGACTCCTTGGCCTCTTCGGCCGGCTGGGAGCGAACAGACCGCTTTCCCTGCAGGGGAGGGCGAGAAGGGGGGACGCGTAGCGTGGGGGGGGGGGGGTGAAGGTGTGCGGAGGGGGGTGAAACCGGTTCCCCTGTGCGAGCGTGACGTAACGGCGGCGGCGTCGGTGGCTGCGGCAGAAGGCAAGACGCATAGCGCATGCAGATGGCAGTGTAGGCAGTGCAGGCATCACCGCGGGCCTGGACCGCGCCGTCCTTCCGTGCCCGCACGCCCACCGCCGTCGCGTCAAAGGATGCGCGGCGTCCGCGTCCGGGACACCGGTGTGTGTTTGCGTGTCGTTCCTTTTCCAGTCTATGCGGGCCGCATAGCTGCGTGTTCGGAAAGGCGGCGTGCATAATAGCATCTCCGCATCTCTGGAGTCTGAAGAGCATCGCGGCTCTTTTCGTGTATGAGAAGCGGTGGGTGAGCGGATGATTACTCCGCTAAATGTGGGCCCGGCATAGCGTAATAAAAGATTGTATTATCCTATTCCGTTTTCTTTTCGTGCTTCGTCGGTTGTCTGAGCGGGAGTAGGCCCGCGTCATCCCCAGGATCGACCGGTCGTGGTGCTGTGGACGAGCAGAAAGGAGTGGAATCGAGCGAAAGGAATCGCACGTAAGAACAACCTTGGATTCTCACCCGATGTACGGAATTCCGCAGACGAGCGTGATGCGGCCGATTCACAACCAATGGCGCCTCTAGTTTGCGTCGTGCTCGTGCGCGGCATGATTCGGCGGCACCGAGCCCCACGTCGTAAGCGTCCACGAAGTCTTCTCCCTCCCGTGATTTCATCTTAAGGGCACTCCAACGAATGAACTGCCCCTTTTCGTTCACGTTCATCTAGTTTCGCATTCTCTGTGGGGGCGAGCTCTCGCTGATACTAGGATCCCCATGCCGGCGCCATCAATACCGAGCGTAAACACCTTAGCTATATCTACTAAACTGAGTGTACCGGAGGTCAAATCAATCAAGAAACGGGCATCGGAACTAACCAATGAAGATGTTCCGACTCTCAGTTGGACACAGAGTGCTGCGTTCTTTATCAGCTAAGGACGTGCACGAGTGAATGTTCGATCGCTGCACTCGGGCATACATTGATCTCAGTGGTACAACAAAAGAAAGTGACATAAAATACGCTATCAAAGAGACGATGAGCAAAACGAGAACAAAGTAAAAGCGGAAGCCAACGTTCCGACAAGTGAACTTGTCTTTTTTCAAGCGAGAGAGAAAGAACAGCTGGGAAAGTCAACGTCATAGACCTGTCTAAAGCGGTAAATGTCGTTTATCGAATCACATCGACATAAAAATATTCTCTGTACAACGGTGGGAGGCATATGCGACAAACTACCCGTCACTTTCGCAATGAGGTAGCAGATGTGGTTTTGGGGACGTGCGGCGTTAATTATTACGAGGGTGCAGATTCGCATTTCACGGATTCTGCAGCTCATTTGCGCCAGCGGACCTCGGATCTACAAAGCGGTTCGAGAGCGCGGTTTGCAATGGGTTGGCGACGGCCATTTATGAACAGTCGCCGAGTCATTAGCGAAAGCGCTCGACCAATGTCAGATGAGCCGTTCGAGAGAAAGAACTTTTGCGAATTCGACCACAAATCTTGCCTTTCCTCCCAAAACAATGCCAAGATGTTCGTTACTGCTGGAAGCAGTTCGCGGAAGCTTCGTTATGTGCGATCATCAGCGCTGCTTTTTTTTTTTTTTCGGAGTCCGTGAATGGTCGTGCGGATGAGACAAGGAAGTCCAGCGCGTAAAGGAACGAGAAGAATCCGGAACGTACCAGAAGTTTGTCTTCTGCTCGTGTTTAGGATCGATTTATCACCGAAGCAGACGATAAGTAATTATACCGCTTCCCAGACACGCGGGGGCAACTGCACTTGTCTTCCGCATGTCGAAGCAAGGAACGCATTTCTATTTGCCCCCTCGGCCGACGTGCAAGAGAAGCAGAGCGCGGTTCATTCATTCACCACCAGGGAACGCATATCTTCATCGGAGAGCGAGCGCCCTCTGGCCGCTCTTTCTTATGCACGGTGGGAGCTCATTACGACGCGGACGGAAGAAGCTTGCGTGGAGCAGGTTTGTTTTTGGGTGTGGTGGTGGTAGTGGTTGGAGGTGCTGGTAGGTGACGGTAGTGGCGTTTGGTTCAGGCGGCCGTGGCCAGATGGAGAGATGCAAACATGCCGTGAAGCGCATTAATTTCGATGGCTGTACGTACCCCGGCAGTTCCAGCGAGCTGCGACGACGCTCCTTCCTTGATGGTTTTTCTTCGCTGGCGCTTCGCTAAACGGCTTCCGTGGCGTCCCAGGACATCAATCCTGCGTGTGATGGAAGACAACACGAAGCAACAGGGTGCTCGGAAGGCAAGGCACATAACAACGCTCAACTCGCAACAAAATATTTCGCTAGAGAAACGCACCGATGAAAGTGTACACAGTCGATGGCGCTCACGGACTTGCCGAGGTATGTGGCAAGAGAAAAAAAATTCATAAAACGAACTGCAAACAGGGGCGTTCGTTTACTGATTTATGGAGAACCACTACAGCAGGCCGTGTCCAAGTTCAGACCGTGAGTGCAAGGTGCGAAGCCAGGAGCTGTCTTCCTCTTTTCTCGTTCTAACGTTGTGTCTGCGCTGCCGCTGATGTTCTCCGGTAACCAAAGAATTAAAACGAGGACGTAGAACAGGGTACTTCCAATAGATGCAAAGGCGTGCCAAGTCAATCTTGTAAAGTTAATAGCTATGCCGATTATGTTATAATTTTCCTATGTGCTGACTACCGGGCGATTAGTGTTCCAGAGATGCGCTCAATTCACGACAGTCAAGCTATCTCGGACTCAACATTACGGCCACAATGAAACCATTAAGTATGGAAAGCCATCTACCAAGGAGTAAATTTTTTGTTACGATGTAACTAAGCTGGGACACTCAGTCAACAACAAGCGCACAGGGTCAACCATGCTGTAACCTGGACGCCACTGTATGCCCGGACTTGTCCACATAGTGCCACGTTCGGCGATTAATACCGGTGTCACACGACCACTGTCGATGGCGACCAAGCCCGATCCGGATCGCCATTCTAAACTGCGATTGGCTCTCTCGCGCAGCTTGCGCAAAGGAGCCAATCACGACCGAGAAATTCGATCCGGATCGCCCTTGATCGCGATCAAAAGTGTGCCGTGTGACACCCGTATAAGAGGCGGCGTACAGTATAGAACAATGGCTCGACGCTCGAGAATTGCCTCGGTGCCAGTGAAACTTGCTAACGCCGGTTGCATCTTGACTGAACGCGCGAAAGCAAAATTGAAAAGCCAGGACAGCGACAGGATACAAAACATGCTAATTTCGAGGAGCTATCCTCACGCGGACAAAAGACGGCCACTGTATGCCCCCATACTTAAACGCGGAACGAAACTATCAAGCCTATCAATATCTCTTACATGGGAGCATTTCCTCGTCGACTGGCGCTCGGGATACCATGATTCATGATAACGATCGGCATGATAACGACATGATCACGGCAGTGACGACCAATCGTGGATAGCACTTTCGCAGGTGGGCTTGGTGGCTATGCCACAAACGAGTCATCTAACCCTCTGCGTTTCGCCATGCAGGCCAATTTCCGAACTGCTCTACTGCTGACGCTTCTTCCTGGCTTGGTTGCGGTGTTATCATGCGCAGTGCCTTCTCAGGCACCGTCACTCTGCGCAGATGGCGTTCCTACAATACGCCTGTGGAAGCTGCCTACAACCAATCTTTCTGCACATCTACCATTGCCACATCCGAAAACCACTGGTCCTCATCCCACCCTGGCTGGCCCCATCGTCAACGACAATCGTCTTGGTGCCTGATATAAAGCTGGTGCCCCGATCCCCATCGCCCTGTGGGCTTGGTGACTGTGCCACAAACGAGTCATCTAACCCTCTGCGTTCCGCCATGCAGGTTGGTCCATCGTACAGTTTATACGCTGAAAAAACCAGTCGTTACGCGTTGGTACAGCTGCCAAGCCCGTAGTGTTTGATTTGTATTTGTTGCGAATGTGTCGCGGTCGCACGCGACTTGTTATTGCTCGCGGGTGATATTGAGACTAAACCCGGTGCCGAAATGGCAACTATTCTTGCAGAGCTCAAGAAATTGGCCGCTGGTCAGTCTAAACTACTAACAGACGTACAAGACATGAAAGCTCAACTTCTCGTAACTAGCAACGCTACCTCTGAACTCATTACACGGCTGACTAGTATCGAGACCAACTGTCGGCGTATTGAGCCTATGCGACGGCAGCTGGAAACGTTACAGACAGACACGCTAAATACTGCTACTCGAATGGTAAAATTGGAAAGCCGTTTTGATTATGCTGATGCTGATGATCTCCAGACGCAATAACTTGCTGTTCTACTCTATTCCCGATACTAACCCAAAAGAATCTTTCTCGAGTTCCGAAGAAGTAGTCATTCGCCATTGCTCTGAGTACCTGTACTTCACATTAGATTCCCAATTAATTGAACGCACACATCGACTGGGCAGACACACCCAAGGTCGAAACCGTCCAATTGTTAAATTTAATTCCTTCAAAACTAAAGAAGCGATTTTATCCAATGGCCGTAAATTAAAAGGTACTCCTTATACGGCATTAGCGAAGACTACTCCCGCCAGGTCCAAAATGTGCGGAGGCATCTTATCGCCTTTGCAAAAAACATATGTATGCCTTATTCACTTCATTACAAAACATTGCACATCCACTCCAAGCAATATGTCTTTGACGAGTCATCTCAAAGTGTCTAAGAAATAACGTAGCTATCACACCGTCAAAAACTGCCTCACTGTGCTACACCTGCCGCTCGTTCAATTCCGTCATTTTCAGTTATCTACACTAACATAAGAAGAATCCTTACAAAACGTGATACTATATCAAATCTTGTCTCATCTTCCGAAGGCAACCTGCTCATACTAACCAAAACATGGGTCTCAGATGACGTTCCTGATACTGAAATATTAGAAGACCTGCCTAACTTTGAACTAATTCGCAAAAATCGGCAAGGACGCAGAGGAGGAGGCGTCCTTATAGATATTAAAAAAGAACGATCGTTTTTCACCGTTCACATGAGCTCGGACTTAAAAATTTTATGGATCCTCTGTCGTGCCAAACCTGAACTACTGCTTGTAGGTGTATGCTACCGATCCCCTCCCTCCCCTGCAGTTCTGCAGATTTTCCCAGAAAACTGTATAATATCCAAAGCCAACTAGTTAAAAAATACCCCAACGCGCACATTCTGCTATTCGGGAACTTCAATTATCCAAACATTGATTGGTCTAACCCTCAAATAAACACCGGTAGCACTGAATCCGAAGAGTTCGTTAATGTCTGCCTGAATTATAACCTTTCACAATTGGTAACTGAACCAACGCGTGTCACACATCGATAATGCCAACATTCTAGACCTAGCACTGTCTTCAAATCCTGAAACACTATCGTCTCTTGCTTACTGTAACGAAATAAGTGACCACAAAGTAATTCATGCTACATTCACCTTATTCTCGACCCCACGCCATACTCATAAAAGAACAATCCGCCTTTACGGTAAAGGCAATCACCCGGCAATAAGTAATGAATTAGAAGAATTCTACGAGGAATTAAAAACGGCCTTTCAACATCAATCTGTTCAAGAAATTTGGTCGCCTTTTCAGGAAAAAGTGGCACTCTTAACTGAAAAATACATACCAACATGATCGATTCAAGCTAACCGCCATAAACCATGGTTCACAAGAAATCGGAAAACACTCGAGAATAAGAAAAAAGCGCCTTTTTCGACAAGCTATGCAAAACCCGAACGATCAATTGTGGAACAAGTACTACGAAGCAGAACGCAGTTATCTATCAGCAATCCGCTCAAGCAAATACACTTTTTTTTTCATTTCGACATGGCTAACATGATAAGTGAAAATCCAAAGAAATTTTGGCAAATCATTAACCCGTTGACATCACGCACTATCTACTTACCGAATGAGCAGGGTGAAATCTTATCAGACTCGGACATCGCTCACACATTTAATACAGCCTTTTCTTCAGTGTTCACTAAAGAACCTGACACTCCCTTAACTACGTTCCTTGTGCCGTCTCTACCTACAACGCCGGCTATCACTTTCTCGATACACGGAATTTCAAATATATTAGACAATATTAAACTTTCGTCATCAGCAGGTCTCGACGAAATCACATCCAAGTTAAAAAAAAGAACACTAAGTTCATCTCTGCGGCATGCCTAACATTGTTGTTTTCACAGTCATTATCTTCTGGAAACCTCCCGAAAGAGTGGAACATGAGCAAGGTCGTTCCAGTCTACAAATTGGGCAATAAAAGTTTGCCTTTGAACTAGCGCCCCATTTCCATCACGTCGGTGCACCGTAAGATCATGAAACATGTCGTATACACCCATATAGTTAACTTCCTTGATACTAACAATTTCGTTGACTAATCCCAGCACGGATTCCGCAAGGGATGAACTTGCGAAACACAATTGGCTGTTTTTCTTCACGATCTACAGTCAAACCTCGATATGAACATACAAACTGACGCAATTTTCCTTGACTTCGCAAAAGCATTCGACAAAGTAGCTCACCAACGACTGCTCCTAAATCTTTCACGGTTAAACCTACATCCTGCAGTCTTAACATGGATAGAACAATTCCTCACTAATCGCATGCAGTCGGTGTACATCAATAACAATACTTCAAAGCCCCTACCCGTAACGTCAGGCGTCCCTCAGGGCTGTGTACTCGGCCCCCTCCTATTTTTAATATACATTAATGATATACCATTACACGTGTCGTGCAAAATCTGCATGCACGCTAATGATTGTGTCATTTACCGCTCAGTTATTAACGTTGATCAAATCGCCCTTCAGGAAGACTTAAGCAACATTCAAAATTGGTGTCAACGTTGGTTAATGGTCCTAAACCCTACTAAATGTAAAGCAACGTCGTTCTCTCGCCGTTCTAACCCCTTGTTATTTCAATACGAAATCACTAACGAACAAAGTCAGTGTGTAAACAATTATAAGTACCTGGGTGTTACCGTCTCACATGATCTAGACTGGTGTGTGCATAGGACTACCGTTATCCCTTCAGCTAACAAATCACTTGGGTTCCTACGACGTCACTTAAGAAAACGCACCGCAGCATGTGAAACTATTAGCTTATAAGACACTAATACGACCCAAACTAGAATACGCATCAGCCATTTGGAGCCCTCGCCAGAGTTTCCTCACTACCGACCTTGAGGCATTTCAGAATCAGGCCATCCGGTTCATTCACGCCGCTTTGTCATACGATGTCAGCGTAACTTCGTTAAAAACGGAATCTTGCATACAAACCCTTTCCCACCGCCGTTCAATTGCCAGCTTATCATTATTTCACAAATTCTACCACAGCATTCGTTTGGGAATGGCCGAGAGTGCGATGTGCGATTCCTGTGGGTGCGAGGAGACCATCGAGCACCTATTGTGTACATGCCTTCGCTACGATGTACAACGCCTCTCTCTGCGGGAAACATTACACCGACTGGACTTAAGACCGTTCACCGAGTCAAATATACTCGGACCGTGGCCACACCCGTCACTGGCAAGAAAAGCGAATCGTGCATTAGTGCAATACTTGAAGTGCACCGGCTTAAGAGACCGCTTATAGTGTCCCTGTGCATAGTGTCCCGCCCACACGCACTCAGTGCTCACTTTCTCCCCTTTTCCTCTTTCTGTTCCCCTTTCCCCCACCCCCAGTGTAGGGTAGCAAACCGGATGCTCTTCTGGTTGACCTCCGTGCCTTTCCTGTCCTTGCTTTCTTTCGCTCTCGCTCTCTCTCTCTACCACAGCATACTCAACCGTGCACCATATATGTTGCCACCATCACGCATATATCCCATCGCATAGGACATTCCTTAAACGTAGCTCGTCCACACGTGCGCACTATCACTTTTGCATCTTCTTTCTTTCCCTCGAACAGCCGAAGACTGGAATGACCTTGCGCACAACATAGTTTCTGTACCCAGCTCATCTGCCTTTATAGAAGAAATTGCCTCGCATTATGCCTTGTAACATTTTGATATTCTTTGTTTGTCATATTCTTTGTTATAACTCACCCCTTATGTAATACCCCGAAGAGGGGTCTTTAGGGAAAGAAAGTGAAAGTATAACAAAAACCTTTGTCAGTGCAGGCGCTGATCTAAAAGCTGGCCCAGTGGATCAGACCATAGTGTAAATTGCAGCGTGAGTAAACAGAGGCTGAAAATGAGCAAATAATAAAGCAATGGAAGCCGGTACGGCTTTATTTGCTCGCTTAATGAGTAATTCATATCCTAATAGGTACATACCTCATTACACAATGATATAATTCTTGAGTGCAGAAGGTTCGAATGCGCAGGGTTTCTAGAAACGTTCTAGAAACGAATGCGCATGATTCTAGAAACGTCAAGGCTCTGCTGAACCTGCTTGATGGCTGCATTCGGTCTATCTCCTTCAATCTACCCGGATAAGTGCTATTCCAGCATTAGGGCCTTGGTGAAATACCCTGAGCAAGATTACTGGCGCGAATGGGCGGCTTGCCGTTGCCCGGGGTAAAGTAGTTCAAGCGCAGTCGCCCGAGACTGCTAGGCTAAACTTACCTGAACGTTGCAAAAGGCATAATAATTGGAAAGGTACTACGCGGTTTCCAACGAAGCCAGCAATCGCGATCGACAGAATTGGCAATCACTTCGAGATCATTGGTAATACGAGACTACCACGTTACAGTGATGAGCTTTAAAAGACGTTCCTAAATGGTTGAAGTACGCGAGCGTGCATAGCCTGTAGCCATATTCTCGGTCAGTCACCTTCGGGTATATCACCTTCGTTGCGCGTTCATTAGGTAAGCCAGCAGGTGGTACGACTGTTCCTTCAAAGAGAGGCCCCGCTGCACATTGCATCAAAAGAGTGAAATAATTCTCGACAGCGATCGACCGAGAATGTTGGCTCTGTTCCTTACCCTCTGTGACGAGAGGTGGGTGCTTACCCTTACCTGAGTCAACCGGCAAATTTTAATCTTCAAGCCGACCCGCCTCCTGCGCACCTGCTAGAAAGCTTCGCCACACTATGATTAAGGAAAGCAGTGAAACCACCTTACGGTGCACGCACCGTCCCCGATTTGAAGCGACCGGCCGTACTTTGGCGCCATCTGCCGCAAAACTAGGGAATCGATGCCGCGGTGGTCGTCGTTCGCCGCCCTTTCATGGAACGATCGCCTCACTTTTGTCCAGACTATCGCCTTTCTTTCCTCTTAAGATATTCCGGGTGCTAGATATAACTCGCTTGGTAAAACGAATGCTCGCGAAGGAACTGTAGCGTGTGGATCTTAGTTCGTAACTTCAGTTGTAACTTAAGTTGATTTATGCAAATGCTTTCGTTCTACCGTGGTCCCGTGCAGTGTCATCGATTAGGTCAGTGCATCGGGCTGTGCGGGATCATCAGTAGAAGCCGTAGACCTGGGTTACAGGGACACAATAATTGCACGTGAACTGCTCACGGAGTTTCATGCACGACGAAGTAATTCCCAGTGTGCAACTGACACTGCTCTTCCATTGTGCAGAGTGGAAAACGCAGCACTAATAGGCAGAGAGCACGAGAGGCAACGCTGTGTACATCGAATTATGTCGCACGACGAACAAACCCAAGTATCTCATTTGACCTAAGCAAAGGTGAATTCGATTTGATCAGCTGGTTTCGTTGAGTCCATGCGGTGTTGTCGAGAGACCCTTTATTTGCATGTGCGCATGTGAGACGTGGCTGCTTGATGCTTATACTGATGTGCATTCCACAATATGAAAAACAATAAAGAACGTGCAAAATCCATCGACTAGGATTGTCGACATATACGAATAACTGAATGCTCAAAGAAAGCTGTGCGCTTTATTTGAGGAATGACACGCATGACGGCGCAAATTTGTTGCAGTGAGGATATTAAGGCAGCACCTGTTGATTCACTGCGTAATTCCACATAGAACGGAGCCGTTAACCAGTACATATGTAGCTGTACTACAGGTAGACAGCACGAGAGTCCCAAGGAGCTCTAACAGTTCTCCTTCGGCAACGAACGCGCCCCTCAACACTGTAAAATAATTTGCACCCTTAAAAGTGAATAAGTATGCAAATCAGTCTATAACTCACACCCATACGCCAAATAAGGGCGTAGGGCTGGGCGTTATAGACCGACTTGTACCCTCATTCACTTATAAGAGCGAAAAAGGGTGTACGGGTGTGAGTTGCAGAACTATTTACACCCTTACACGCTTTGAAAGATTGAGAAGGGTGTACTGCTGTGAGTTATAGACCGACTTACACCCTTATTCGCTTGTAAGCGTGCAAAAAGTGTACGAGTGTGAGTTACAGTCCAATTTACACCCTTATTCACTTGCGTAAGTTATTTTACAGTGAAGCCTAACCTAACCGTTCTTCGAGGCAGAGTGATATGCCTCGAGTGATGCCCAGAGTGACGGCCATAGTGATGCCCCAAAACTTCGATCTGCCTCAGTAGCGCCTTTGTACTCGTGTGCGCCCCGCGTGTCATCTACGGATCCGAGTCTGGCGAATAAGGTTCTCGCACGTACACTGCAATCGTGGCGGTTGCCACTTGAAGCGGCGGTTGCCAGTGTTCACCGTACAATTCCCCACTTGCTATTTTGTCTGCTCAATCTCCTGTGTTTATATCCAGTGTGTTGCGTTGCATGAACGATTCTTTGTGGTAACTTTATGCACCAGTATTGATACACACCATTTAGTTGTAGGTGTTCCTAAGAGGTCAATAAATTTTCTTTCAGCTCGGTTGCGCGAGTTGCGTCAGCGCCTTTTGTATGGGCGATGAAAGTCCAACCTTCGAGTAGTGCCACCCATGAAAACTTGTGAAAATGCCAACGAAAGCTATTCGCTCTGAAAGCTAGTCGCAAGTGAGCACTCGTACACCCAGCTTTCTCGTCTTTGTTTAAATTCGGAAACCGGTGACTGGTCAGCAGGAGTGGCGAACAGCATGAATATAGTAAATGAACTCTAGAAACTTATGGGGTGTCCGAGAAAGTACCGACTGTTATGGCGGGACAACCACGCAAGAGAAACGCCACGCACACGTGTTATATCGCTCGTTGTTCGAGAGTAAGGACACCCAGAATTATGTAGCGTGCTCCAGTGATTTTCTTTAGTTTTTTTTTGTTTGGGTGGTTTAATATTTTGTAAACAAAGACATTACAATTTTTGAGGCAGCGGTTGCGGCAATTGGAGCCTGTGCTTATCGCTTCCTACTTGCTCTGCAGTTATCTGGATGAAGCTGTGCTCAAGGCACACGTGTGCGGCGCAGCAACTATCAAGTCCAGCGGCCGTTGAATCGACTACGACTGTGACGACGGCATCCGGAAGAGGGCACCTGCTAGCTTGACGTCACCAACTAGGTAGGATTTAAGAGGACGCTACCATGAGACCCACGTAATTTTTGAGGCGGGTTGTGGCAACTGGAGCCTGTGCTGACTGCTTCCTACTTGCTCTGCGAGTTGGTGTCTGTTTCTACACGCGATTGTGCATTCCTTTTTACCACGAATGCTGCCTCGTAATACGTGCGTCTTTTTTAGTGCGTGTATTTGGTATATTTGCTGACCATGCCGTCCAATGCAGAGCTGGCGAAAAAGAAATTGATTTGCTTGAACCATTGCTTCGCTCTAGTCATGACACTGTCACTAATGATTTAACAGCTAAAATTAAGGAGAAGTTAGCCCAGGAAGGCCACGGGGAACACACGGCCCTAGGTGAGAGTGTGCGATTTCTGTGCGGCAGTTTTGACTCTATCAAGGTGAAACAGGACGAATTGACCCTAACTAACAATGAACTGGTTGCGCAAGATGAGACGCTAACCAGAAGAGTTACGGAACTCGAACAGTATTCGTGGCTAAATAATGTTGAAATAAAAGGGCGTACCAGTCACTCAGAGAAAGAGAAGACTGTGCAGCCATATTGTGAAGCGGATGGGTGAAGCTGTTCAATCTCTTGTTACGCCCAGCGACTGTGACACAATCCATCGCGTCTCAACTAAATCAGATGAAAAGAAAGAACATTGTAGCAAGGTTTTGTTGCCGGAACAAGAAAAACGACTTTGTCCGTAAAGCGCTAGGCCCGTCCGAGCACTTCTGATGTTGGCTTCTCCGGTATAGCTAATTTATGTAAATGATCGCCCGTCTCCAGAGAACAAACGGTTACTTGCCAAGGCCCTTACACCAGTGGCGTAGCTAGGTCGTCTGGCACCCGGGGCCCATAGGTCTTCTGTCACCCCCCCCCCCCCCGGGTGTAGTCGGTGGAAAGAGAGGTGTCTTCAGACGATATGACACCCCCCCCCCCCACCCTACTGGCCCCTTGCACCCGGGGCCCACGGCCCCCCGGCCCCCCCTGTTGCTACGCCACTGCCTTACACTGAAAAAAAAAAAGGAGCACAAATGGCAATTTCTGTGGACTGAGAATTGCAATATCAAGGCCCGCAAATCTAGCGATGGCAGGGTGTATCGTGTTGTCAAAGAAAGTGACCTAAGCATTGTCACTTAGCCACTGGGCTCTTTGTTCATTTTTGTTCTAACACTTTCTTCGCTTCCATCCTTTTATTCTATCCCTGCTATCTCCTGAAAAGGCGAAGCACATCTTAGCTGAAAGTGATCGTTCCCTGGCCCATTTTAACGCACGAAGCCTACGCAAAAATTCGGATAATATCAATAACTTTAAAGTTCACTTGCTCATTGCTTCTCAATCGTTTGCGTCTCTGGAACTTGGCTCTGCACGCACGACGGGAACCTTTTCGGCCTGTCATCGTACGAATCTGAGCACTGTCACCATTTGTCAGGTAGACAACATCTTTCTTTAGACGTCATACATTGTGATTCCGCATGGATTCAGTTAGATCATTCTTTCTTTAATGATAATAACAACGTTATTCCGGGGGGCATTTACCGCTCTTCCTCCTCGAATGTGAGCGATTTCATTTCAGGGCTGGACACCATTCTGCATATGTTATCATCTGAAAGAAAACGCGTTCTCTTAGTTGGAGACATGAACATTAACTTGCTCAATATTACAAACTCCCTGTACACAGAGTATTCCGATTGTTTCAGTGGCTATGGCTTTAAGTGTATAACCTCATCTCCCACTAGATGTCCTCTTTTTGGTGGTGCTTCATTGCTGGATCATGCGCTTTGTAATTTCTCGCCTTCTCCCTATGCTGGAGTGATTGACGTGAGCATTACTGATCATTATCCCATGTTTCTTGCATTCAACGTGGTGAAGCCCTTTAGAACACTTACTCATGTTGCTTCTATACTTGACCAGGAATCATTCTTTAACTCTATAATTATAACTGATTGGTCTAGCGTTACATCGATCAGGCCTTCAAAAAGTTTTCTTTACTTTTTCTCAAAGCCGTGGACCAGTGCACAACAACAATAAAACGTAAAAAAAAGAGATACAAATATCTCCAGAATCCGTGGTTATCGCAGGGATTGCTAAAAAACTTGAGGAAGGAACATAACCACTAAAGAAACGTTAAAAGGCAACCATTTAACGCTGCTTTAGCTTGGCGCGATAAGAAATGTTCCAACACTATTTCATGTCTGCTGAAAATGCTAAGGAAACATATTACGCAAATTAATTACCTAATGTCTCAAACAGTTCTAACAGACAATGGCAGCTCTTAAACCATTTCTGAAATCGATCACCACAAGGTTCATCTTTGCAGAAAGTAATATATAATGGCATTGCACATGATAGACCTGGCAGTGTTGCTGACGCTTTTAGTGACTGCTTTTTCGAAATATTCAGACAAAGACATAGCACTTCACATAATAATAATAATATTTGGGGTTTTACGTGCCAAAACCACTTTCTGATTATGAGGCACGCCGCAGTGGAGGACTCCGGAAATTTTGACCACCTGGGGTTCTTTAACGTGCACCTAAATCTAAGCACACGGGTGTTTTCGCATTTCGCCCCCATCGAAATGCGGCCGCCGTGGCCGGGATTCGATCCCGCGACCTCGTGCTCAGCAGCCCAGCACCATAGCCACTGAGCAACCACGGCGGGTATAGCACTTCACATTGTAACCTCAATCGTTCTACTCACTCCTTCTTCCTTTTCCCGTGACCCCTACTGATATGTCGACAGCGATCAAAAGTCTTAAAGAGACCAGCCCGGTATAGATAAAATTTCATCACGGCACTTAAAAGTTGTAGTCGATGTCATTTGTGATACACTTTCTGTAATTATAAATCTTGCGTTCAACTTTCTGTAACTATAAATCTTGCGTTCAAGGAGGAGGACATTTTTCCTAATTCTCTCAAAAAAAAAAAAAAAAAAGGGCTTCCGATATATCAAAAGGGCGATATACTGTCAGTTTCCAACTACCGTACCATTTGTATTCTATCTTGCCTTAGTAAAATTATCGAAAAAATTATTTATATTTCGCGTTAAAAAATACCTGCAAAAATTTAATTTACTAAAGCCATGCCAATTTGCTTTACTGGAAGTTCCACTAACCTTGCCCTGCTTACTCTAACTAACAGTATCAGACGCTCTATTGATACGGAATGTGTAGCTGGCTCGGTTCTCTTAGACTTCAAAAAAAGCATTTCACACCATTATAATAATTTCGTATTGTCTAACAAACTCGAAGCATACGGTATTTCAGGTCCAGCCCTCAAGTTCTTAAAAAGTTACCTGCTGACAAGAAAGCACACAGTATACATTTCAGGCTCTGTCTCCGCTGCTAAAACAATTAACTAAGGGATGCCTCTAGGCTCATTACTTGGTCCATTACACTTTTTTTTTTTTGCTTTACGTCAATGATCTTCCTGACAGTATAAACATGGCTCACTGCTGTTTATAGGCCGGCCATACGACTATTTCCTTTCCTGATAAATGTATCAACACTGTCACTACCAAATTAAATACTGTTCTTTGTAGCGTGTCCAAGTGGTGTCACGAAAATTATTTACTGATTAATAAAAATAAATCTCAATTTCTGGTTTCTATATCACCTCAACGTAAGTTACCCTCATTACCAGGCATCACAATTGACTCGCATTTTATTTGTGTCAGTGATAGTGTATCTTTCCTTGGCGTTCACCTCGATAGTAACATCAGGTTCGTTAACCATATTGCTCACATTAGAAAGATGGTAGCATTCGGAATTCGTGCACTGCTTAAAGGACGCTCATACTTTTCTCATCAGACCTTTCTTTGTCTTCGCGTTCATTCATACTCATATCAGTTATGGCATCGCATCATGGGAAAATAGTTATTAGTATCATCTTTCATCCCTTCAGCACTTACAAAATCGAGCTATTAATTCGGATTATTTTTCACTTTCAAGAAGAGCAGCACCTCTGCTCTTCTTCGTTGCAACAGCATCTTAGCTATTAATAACTTGTTTCGGTTTATGTAATTTTATTTTTGCATAAACAAATAACAAATCAACTTTCTGTCAATTTCATTTATTCTGACCTTTTAGTAAATACCAACTGTACCAGATTTGCTGCTAACAATAATTTTTGCTACCTGAGGTTTCAACTAATTACGGTAAATCATCGTCATCCTTCTGCGCGATCACATTATAGAATCATTTACCCACGTCTGTAAAATTCAAAGTTTCTTTAATCTCATTCAAGAATTCATTAAAAGACTATTTGATAAATTTTTGATGTTCTTGCTTGTTGAGCTGTACTAGATTTGTGTTCTTATATACAGTATTTATTTCTCAATTTCTTCATTTTTTGCTTTCATGCGTTTTTCTGTTTTCTATTCCGTTATGCTTACTGTTATTTCTTACTTGATAGATCTATTCTATCGTTCGCACTGCTGCTAGTCCTTGTATTATTTAAATGTAGTCTTCAACGAGGGTCCCGTTGCAGTCTCGTACTTTGGGACCCCCATCTGTATATCTGACATGCTGTAATTAACATACGATGTAATAATAATAATAATAATAATAATAATAATAATAATAATAATAATAATAATAATAATAATAATAATAATAATAATAATAATAATAATAATAATAATAATAATAATAATAATAATAATAATAATAATAATAATAATAATAATAATAATAAACTGATCTTTATTTTTAGTTTTCTTATTTTTGATTACACATTTTGCATTACTACGCTTTAAAAACCAGGTGTAAGCTTTGGTTATGAGTTCGAAGCAAAGCGCACATTGAGAGTGCGTAACTGTATCTTTACAATGATATATATATATATATATATATATATATATATATATATATATATATATATATATATATATATATATATATATATGATGTATTGTAGGATGGTGGTCAGATTGTTCTAGAGAAACTGGGGGGAAGACGACGAAGTCGAAGATTGCGGACGTGCTTCGCATGGGCTCTCGCTTTGAGACCGTTTTTCGGTGGAACTCCCTGTGCTGTGGACTTGCTTTTGGTGGGATTGTCCACAGGAAGTTTCCCTCTCCCTGCGGACACCTAATTTCGGCAAGTTTGCCCCCTTTTTAGGGGTTTTTCCACGCTTTTCGTGCTCAACCACCGCGCGGCAAAGTTAGGCCTCATCATTAGGCCGAGCCGCCGCCGACGGCACCGGGCTCCGGGGCGGTGACTTGTGGTTGTGGGCCTCTGTGAGGCTGAAGACAATGGAGTACTCCGTTGAGGGAGAGACTATAACGCCCGAAGAGTTCGAGGCGGGAGAATGGGCCTGGGTTTTGCAGGCTCAAGATAGATTCAAGAAATCTGTATACGGGAACCGTCCCGAGAGTAGGCCTAGCGAGAAGCAGGCGGGCGGCGACGGGCGTCAGACGCACGGAGCAGAACAAGTCAAGCGCGGGAAAGCGCCGGTGTGGAAGAAACGGGGACCGTTTGTGAAGATGCCAGCCAAGGACTTCAAGGTTGTGTGCCGACCCAAGAATTGGGACTTGAGTATGGTGACGTCGAGGGAACTCGGATGTGCCTTGAGAGCGGCAGCGGAGCTGACGAATGCGACTGCGGCGGAGGAAGACCTGGTGCGGGTCAACGAGACAAATAACACGATGACGGTGAGCACGCCGTGTATGCATCGCTGTGGGGCATATGCGAATGTAAAGACGCTCAAGCTGAGCGGTCATGACCTTGAGATTTCGGCGTACGTGGCGGCGCCGGAGAACTCTGTGCGCGGAGTCATTTACAACGCGTACAACGGATGCCCACTGGCAGAAGTTCGGGCGGGATTCTTGAAGAGGAATGACGGCATAGAAATTTTGGATGCCAGACCTTTGGGAAAGTCGAAGGCGATTCAGATAACGTTCGGGGGGAAGCATGTTCCCTGGCAGGTTATTTACTGGAACTGTTTGTACGCGGTGATTCCGTACAGAGAGTTAGTCGAGACCTGCTATAACTGCAGACGAGTGGGACATCGGGCGGACGTTTGTTATCGTCCGAAGACTAATCTGTGTCGCCGTTGCGGAAAGGATCATCCTGCGCCACCGGAGGGAGAGCCGCTGACCTGCACTCCGGACTGCATCGTGTGCCATGGGGCGCACAACACGGGGAGCCGGAACTGCAAGTTTCGTCTAGCCCGTAAGCAGCCGACGGGCCTGCAGCAGGGCAGTGAGGACAACGGCCAAACTGACAAGGAGGAGCGGCGCTCGAGGCCCAGGAAGCGGTCATCCAGCGGTGCGAGAGACGATAACAAGAGCAGGGACCGGTCCACTTCCTTCCCACCACTTCCCAGACCCGAGCGTGGCAAAGGAGAACAGGCTTCCAGTCATGGAAGAAGTCCCAGTGCCACGAGATAAAAGGTGAGCTGGCCCTACGTGGCCTCCCAGAGTGAGACTGCTCGAGAGAAGGAGCTACAAAGGCAGGTGCAGCAGCAGGCTGAGACGATTAAAAAGATGGAAGTCAGGATGGCAGAGATGGAACGCGCGCTTAAAAGCGACAAAGGACAAAGGGTACAGACGCCGGTGGTCCAGGCCCCACTGAAAGCGGCACAGGCGACTGCTTCTCGCGAGAGCGAGAGCACAGCTATGGAGGTGGAGAATCGGGGGAAGCTTAAGAGGCCGCCATCGACGGATGAGGGAGCTAATGCAAAGAGAGTGGCAGAAACTTCAACGGCGGACACGCCGCAGCCAGTTGTTAAAGTCACTAGTCTTAGGGGGGAAATGTCTGCCCTTGCGGACAGAATAGGAAAACTGGAGGAAAGACAGGATAGATTGGAAGCTCGGGTCGACAGGATCGAAGCCAGACTAGACAAGATTGAGGAGCGTCTTGACGCCTTCACCAATGGCATGCGGGCTTTCCAAACACAGGTTATGGGCATGTTTCAACAGCTCAATGCTACGCTACAGGCTAGATTGCCTCCCGTAGTCGGCCAAGCGCCGATGTTAGTGAACCTAGTGCCTAATCATGGCCCCTCGCCAGCAAATTGAGGTTTGGCAGTGGAACTGCAGGGGCTTCCGTCGCAAGCGGGGGAACCTGCAATTGCACATACAAAATCTGGACAGTAAGCCTGACATTATAGCTTTGCAAGAGGCTAGTGGCTGGGTTAAATTACCGGGATTTAAGGCATTTACACCGCCAGAGATTGATCGGGGGGGTTTATCGAGCGTCTTCACGGCCGTGCTAGTCCATCGCAACGCCACGGCGATTCAGCATACTATAGATAGCAGCAGAGAGGACTACGTCCTGCTAGAGGTCCTGCCCAAAAGAAAGGACGATAAGAGTCTCTTTGTACTTAATGTATATTCTTCTCCTAAAGATAAAGGGCTGGGCTTGCAAGACCTCTTGATAAAGACGCAACGGCTAGCGGCTAGGGCTCAACTCATCGTGGTTGGAGATTTCAACGCGCCTCATCCGGAGTGGGGCTACATCCGAGCCACTCCAAAGGGAAACAGGCTTTGGCGGGTAGCTCAGGACCTACAATGGACAACCTTGAACAACCCGCTAGATCATACGAGGATAGGCAACAGCGTTAGCACAGACTCCTCTCCGGACCTCACATTTGTTAAAGGTATTAGGGATGCAAAGTGGGTAAACACGGGACAGCCACTGGGCAGTGATCACTATATCCTTTCCACGGTATTTAGTGCTGCTAAGCTCAAAGACAGGGTAAAAGGAACTAGAGTGACGGATTGGGACAGATTTCGGAAAGTCAGGAAAGACACAGTGAGCGGGGAAATCGAGGACTTGGGAGCCTGGGTTGAGGCGCTCAAGCAGGACGTGAAGGGTACCACAGAAGAGGTTCCGACGGTGGAGGAAGGTTTTACGGCGGACTCTAGACTGCTACACATGTGGGAAGCGCATGCGAGTCTCCTTCGGAGGTGGAAGAAACAAAAGCATAATGGGGTCCTCCGTAGGAAGGTGGCCAAGCTAGAACGAGAAATCGAAACCTACACGTTGGACTTGCAGTGCAAACAATGGGGGCAGATTTGTGACAGGATGAATGGGCAATTCGGATGCAAAAAACATGGCAGCTGTTGAGGCACCTTTTAGATCCGGCGGCAACCAAATCGGCGCAGAAGGGTCAAATGGCTAGGTTAGTTCATCAGTACAAAGGCACGACTGAGGAGTTCATTCAAGAACTCCGAAGTCGTTACATAAACGGCGAGGCGGGCGATTTCTTGCCGGATTACTCGGGAGAGGAAAACCTCGAATTAGATGCGGACTTTACGGTGGCGGAGGTGGAGTTTGCAATGGGGCAGCTTCGTACTACGTCGGCAGCGGGTCCGGACGGGGTTACTAATAAAATGCTGAGGAACCTGGATTTCAAGTCAGTGGGGGCGCTCACGGACTTGATGAACAAATATTGGGCGGCCGGGGAGATCCCAGCAGAGTGGAAGCATGCTAGGATTACATTTATTCCTAAACCAGGGAAGAAGATCTGTATTGAGAATCTTCGACCCATCTCGCTGACGTCCTGCTTGGCCAAATTGATGGAGCATGTGGTCCTCAACAGGCATCAGGGTTATGTGGAGGACAAGGAGTTGCTACCTAAAACGATGATTGGCTTCAGGGCTAATTTATCAACGCAGGACGTCATGATACAGCTCAAAAAGGACGTGGTTGATCCTGGGTACGGCACGGGCACCAAGGCTATCTTGGGGCTCGACCTCACAAAGGCCTTTGACAATGTCACCCATGAGGCAATATTAAGGAACCTATCGGACATAGGACCGGGGGGTAGAACCTTCCGATACATCAGATCATTTCTGGAGGATAGGACTGCGGAGATTGTAGTCGGAGAATTTAAATCGGATCCTTTCCCGTTGGGGGGCAGGGGGACACCACAAGGGTCGGTTTTATCGCCGTTCTTGTTTAATCTCGCCTTGATCAAGATACCGTCCAGGCTGGCAATGATATCGGGACTTAAACATACATTTTATGCGGATGACATTACTCTATGGGTAACAAGGGGAAGCGACGCACAATTGGAGGAAACTTTACAACAGGCAGTGGATATTGTGGAGGAGCTAGCGGGGGAGGCAGGACTCTCGTGCTCTCAACCCAAGTCCGAGCTTTTTGTGCTTAGGCATAAACCAAGAGGGATACATGCGAGGCGCTATGTGCCGCCACCACCGCTGAAGGTGAAAGTGGGGGGTGCACCGGTCGCTGAAGTTCAAACGATCAGGATCCTGGGGCTGTATCTGCAGACTAACAGGAAGAATAGGGAGGCCTTGGAAAGGCTGAAAAATACTGTCAATGCTACCGTGAGACTTATCAGGAGAATCGCCAATCGTAAACAAGGCGTCAAGGAAAAAGACTTGTGTAAGCTGGTACAGGCGTTTGTGCTCAGTAGAATAGTGTATGCGACGCCTTATATGAAGATGGACGCGGCGGAGAAAGGCAAGGTGGAGGCTATGATTAGACAGGCGTATAAGGCGGCCCTTGGGTTGCCTAACAATACTTCTACCGAAAGGCTGCTGGGATTAGGGGTGCACAACACCTTGGAAGAACTGCGGGAAGCACACTTGGCGATGCAACTCAGTAGACTTTCCAAAACGAAAGTGGGGAGGGATATATTGGAAGGGATCGGCATTGGAGTTGATCCTCCAGCTGGGGACATGAAAATTCAGGTGAAGCGAGAAATGCACAAGGGCTTGTACATGAAACCTTTACCTAAAAATATGCATCCGATTCATCACGAGAACCGTAGGAAGGCAAGAGCCAGAGCTTTACATGCTAAGTACGGGAAGTACAACGGGGCAGTCTACGTAGATGTCGCCGAGTATAAGAACAAGGACGCATTTGCAGTTGCGGTGGTGGACGGGCGGGGACGCTTAGTCACCTCTGGATCAGTCAAAACCCGCTCCTCAGAAACTGCAGAGGAGGCGGCGATAGCGCTAGCTATAGGTAATACTGAAGCTGACCTGATTTTCAGCGACTCTAAAACAGCCATCCGAAATTTGGCGAGGGGCAGAATCTCTGTCACAGCGGCAGGATTACTAGATCGGGCCACGGGGCGAGGGACTACGGAGGTGGAAATTGTCTGGGTACCGGCCCACTCTGGGAACCCTGGGAACGAGGCGGCTCACATGAATGCTCGAGGTTTCGTCAGCCGAGCAGGTGAGCCGGACGTTCCAGGGAGGTCCACGAGAGATGGGCTGGTGTCCTTTCACGACATTACTAACCATTACAAACTTGAGCGGAGAATTTACCCTCCACCGGACAAGCAATTGGTGAAGGCGCAGGAAAGCGTCTGGCGACGATTGCAGACGAGATCTTTCTATAACCCGTACGTGTTAAACAAAATCTACCCGGACGTTCAGCCGGAATGCAAATGGTGCCAGGAACTGGCCACCTATGACCACATATTATGGAGCTGTAGCATAGCGCCGCCACCGGCGGATATTATGCGTGATCCTTCTCTCGAGCAGTGGGAGGCCGTGTTGGCCAGCTCAGACCCGGTCGTCCAGACCAGGGCCGTGGAGTGGGCCACCCAGGTCGCCGTCAGCCATGAGCTGATGGCCATCTAGCACGGAATCGTCCGCACATGCGTTCTGACGAAAATAAAGTTTTTCCATCCATCCATCTAGAGAAACTGGCCACCCTGTATACGCAATGCCTCATAACCTCGAGCGTACCGGAATCTTGGAAGAACGCTAACATAATCCTAATCCATAAGAAAGGGGACGCCAAAGACTTGAAAAATTATAGACCGATCAGCTTACTGTCCGTTGCCTACAAAGTATTTACTAAGGTAATCGCAAATAGAATCAGGAACACCTTAGACTTCTGTCAACCAAAGGACGAGGCAGGATTCCGTAAAGGCTACTCAACAATAGACCATATTCACACTGTCAATCAAGTGATAGAGAAATGTGCAGAATATAACCAACCCTTATATATAGCTTTCATTGATTACGAGAAAGCGTTCGATTCAGTCGAAACCTCAGCAGTCATGGAGGCATTACGGAATCAGGGTGTAGATGAGCCATATGTAAACATACTGGAAGATATTTATAGCGGCTCCACAGCCACCGTAGTCCTCCACAAAGAAAGTAACAAAATCCCTATAAAGAAAGGCGTCAGACAGGGAGATACGATATCTCCTATGCTATTCACAGCATGTTTACAGGAGGTATTCAGAGGCCTGGAGTGGGAAGAATTGGGGATAAAAGTTGATGGAGAATACCTTAGCAACTTGCGATTCGCTGATGATATTGCCTTGCTTAGTAACTCAGGAGACCAATTGCAATGCATGCTCACTGACCTGGAGAGGCAAAGCAGAAGGGCGGGTCTGAAAATTAATTTGCAGAAAACTAAAGTATTGTTTAACAGTCTCGGAAGAGAACAGCAGTTTACGATAGGTAGCGAAGCACTGGAAGTGGTAAGGGAATACATCTACTTAGGGCAGGTAGTGACCACGGATCCGGATCATGAGACTGAGATAACCAGAAGAATAAGAATGGGCTGGGGTGCGTTTGGCAGGCATTCTCAAATCATGAACAGCAGGTTGCCACTATCCCTCAAAAGGAAAGTGTAAAACAGCTGTGTGTTACCAGTACTCACATATGGGGCAGAAACCTGGAGGCTTACGAAAAGGGTTCTGCTGAAATTGAGGACGACGCAACGAGCTATGGAAAGAAGAATGATGGGTGT
Source organism: Dermacentor variabilis (assembly GCF_050947875.1). NCBI lineage: Eukaryota > Metazoa > Arthropoda > Arachnida > Ixodida > Ixodidae > Dermacentor > Dermacentor variabilis. The sequence continues at coordinate 43,601,266 of NC_134570.1, read as the reverse complement.
AACGTTAAGGGATAAGAAAAGAGCAGACTGGGTGAGGCAACAAACGCGGGTAAACGACATCTTAGTTGAAATCAAGAAAAAGAAATGGGCATGGGCAGGACATGTAATGAGGAGGGAAGATAACCGATGGTCATTAAGGGTTACGGACTGGATTCCAAGGGAAGGGAAGCGTAGCAGGGGGCGGCAGAAAGTTAGGTGGGCGGATGAAATTAAGATGTTTGCAGGGACAGCATGGCCACAATTAGTACATGACCGGGGTAGTTGGAGAAGTATGGGAGAGGCCTTTGCCCTGCAGTGGGCGTAACTAGGCTGATGATGATGATGATGATGATGATGATGATGATGATGATGATGATGTATTGTATCACGCACCCAACAACGCTGATTTATCCGGAACAGGACGCCTTTTTTGTGTATGTGGTACAAGAGGCAACCCGATTTTTGATTAAGAATTTCATGCAATTCCATTTTCTTCTCCGCTGGGCCAGTTTACTTTTCCGGACTGATGCCTTGCTTAGCGAGAAAGCCGACTGGCAAAATTTCCTTGATACGGCTAATGAAATGCTATGTTAGTGGTTTGGCTTCACGTTTTTGAAGTACCACCTCTATGACGTTTGAGTACCAATATGAAATAGACTGATTACATTGTGCAATTACAGTATTTAAGTATTAAATGTTTAACATTAGATCGTATCACGCAGAAATGTCATCTCATAAATAACTCCCACGTTTTTGTGCGTGCTCTAAATTTATCTTTATGGCAAGTGATCTTAGCGACAACAAATTACTTTAGTATTCGCAGAAGGGAAAGAAATTCATATCTGCTGAAGCAGGAAGCCGCTGCATATTCTGCGAAGCTTGCTTTGCCTGGTTTTTCTACGCCACAAGTAAATGTCGGCTAGTCAATACATTCGCGAAAAGCAGTAGTAAACGCCTCTCAGTGCAATGAACATCTTGGTCAGATCTAGTAAAAAGATGCTGCATATTATTGTCAATGTTGTCTGTAGGAGAACATCGCTCATCAACATTGCGCATGTCCTACGGCCATATGCGTATATACGGCACTTAGTTAGCTCTCAAATCAGGGGGATCACTTCACGATTCTGAGTTCAAAGGGACTCTTAACAAATATGGCATGCGTTAATAAATTACACTTATGCGACACCCAACACGGCCACTCCTTCAGTAAAGAATGCCTGGTAAGGCAAAAAAAAAAAAAAAACGCCATAGCGAGAGATGCGTGGCGACTCAAGCGTCAAGTTCTCGCCACAGCTTGCCATGACGTCATGTATTTCGACGACGTCCTTTCGAGTCTGCAGTTTCAAGAGTTAAGGCCAAACTACTCGTACGCTTGCCGGCGCGCCATGACGCCTACAAGACGCCCGCCACTGCCCGCCACCGCACCTGCGCCTGCCTGCGCTTCGCTCTGTCAGTGTCTCTATATTTGGCTCACATTTTCATTTTGGTAGACATCGTTTCGTATTTTTGTGAGGCAGGCAGAGCACCGACACTTATCTGGAGAAGATGGACAGTTTGAGAATAGCGTTTGTATGCCCTTACGCAGATTAAACGCAAGCATCTTTGCAGGACGTGTTGGTGTGTGCCTTTGAAGACTTTTAGTTTAACTTACGGGAACGCAAACGCAAGGAAGCGTTATTGGGCGTGACGTTAAAAGCTATTTTTGCTCAAAGAGAAAATACAGCAGCCGTGGAGCCTTCCACTTCCAAATCAAGTGGCCGAGCACGACACAACACGTACGCGATGACAAACTCCGCAAGTGCCGACACAGAAATATTGACGTCGTAATTTGCACAAGGTGCACACGTAGCTTGTTGCTCTGATCTCTCCGATGGTTTGCGGTCATAATCACGTTGTGTGACCACAGTCGCAAAAAATGTTCTCTTATTTTCTCGGACATCATGTTATAGACATGAGCGGAAGCACCATATTACTGCATCTGTGGTAAACATTTGTTAGACCACAACGGGGGTGAAATCGCGCTTGAGGAACTGTTTCTAAAAGCGTCCTTCGCCCACAAATGTTGTCCGTTGCTGCTCTTGTCAGCACTGAGAACAATGCTGCTTTAGGCACCCGTGATTTCTAGTTCGGAGCGAAGAAATAACTGTGCTTGTCGATCTACTTTGAAGCAAAAATACCGCCACTGTTTGGTAAGGACTCCGCTTATTCGCCATCGGCGATGAGCTTCCGCTAACCATGCCGCTCACCTTTCGGTCGTAGAAGCTTCAACATATCTCAGCGACTTGCAAACACGCAATAACAGAGACCTGCATCTCCTCATTGCACAAACTGACAGCTACAGATGACAGTTTTTCACTGTGCGTGCCTTATTTGTTGTGTGCCGTCTGCCACAAGTACCAGACGACATGCGTCGCTGAGAACCGTTTTACTGAACCAGCGCCACTTCTGCGTCATGATGCGGAGAAGTGGCGAACTACGTTCCAGACGGGTCGGTCATGTATGTATTTCTATATGGGTCGGTGGGCCACAACAATCCTATTATTGCTATGCGAGCGCGTCTCGTTAGACCTACGGACGCCGGAATCGCAGAACGATCTCACAAATTGGACCTGCTATACGCTCATAACCAGCTCATAACTAACGTTTCAGGTGAGTTTAAAGAAAGCGAGAGTTCATTTCAGTAGTACCTGGCGATGAACGCGAGTGAGAACGTATGTTGAGAGCCCCCATGTTCGACAGCGCTATTTATTAGCGTGCGTCTATCTATTTCTTAGATATATGTGCTCGCGCCGCGCTTCGACGCGTACGATCTGTCCTGCACCATCTGCGCATGCGTGAGGCGCGTGGGCGCGAGACCTCGCGCGCCGGCACGCGTGCATGGAGTTTGGCCTTTAGTCGTTAAAAAAAATAATATTGCATTACGTTTCAACGAAACGAAAGACTCAGATTACGAAGTTTCGACAGCCTTTCATGCGCGAGAATGACTCAATTACGATAAAAAAAAAGCAGCTGCCATAGCAGTGTTTTTCCTAATAACGATCGGTAGGGACCTTTTAACAAATTTGTTGGGCCCCAAAAGTGTGCAAATAAAGTTGCAAACTGTCAATATACTTTGAAATCTACGACGTCACGCTAACGTGTTTCACTCGGGCTTCGGCGCGAAATAAAAAAAAATATATAAAAAAACACGAGGAGTTTGAGCTTCATTTTCTCCACTAAAAGGTAACCACCCTTTGTCGACCAAACGAATGAAAATGTGGTTTTGAAAGTATAGTTTATTAGTACAAACTTGTTTATTGCTTTCCTTGAGTGTACCTTTAGGATAAATTAACTTGATTAACCCTGGGACTCTTCTGACCAAATAGCGAGACGTAACCTTAGCGCGCGTGCGCGGTGAACAGCCTTGAGCGTTGCCCCCCCCCCCCCCCCCCCTGCACGCGCGGTTAACGACAGGCAGCCTCACCACGGCCTTCGTGCTTTTAGAAACCATCCGACCGCATAGAAGCCAGGACGTTAATGCGTTTCAACCACCAAAGCTGGACGGAAGTACTTTGTCGAACAGCGCGCACGGCAGTAAACAACATTTGCAATACCGTGATTTTTTCTCTCGGAGCAGCAACACGCAGGAACAGCGCCCCTTTTTTATTTTTTTATTTCTTCCATTCTGGAGAGGAGTGCTGGCAATACAGAAGCACCGCGGATGCAGAGAGCGCGCACAATAAGCGCATTGTGTTGGCGTACGCGTATCGGGCCTGCCTCCCTATATACATTGTATGCTACACTATATACACGTGTAGCATACCTTTCTCGACGTGACGCAACACTGCTGTGTCGGCTGTGGGTAGGAGTAGCATTCACCAACTACTACAGCTATCGCACGGGGATGGCGGACTCAACCAATGTGCGCTAAGTGCAAGTGTGAAAAGACCATCAGTCATCTTCTGTGCCACTGTTCTCGCTTCGATAATCAACGTCAGGCTTTCCAGTGTGCCTTGAATATAGGCTGGATGACAGGCCATTTACAGAACCAGAGATATTGGGAGCCTGGCCTCACAGTTCATTAGCCCAGAAAGCAGTTCGAGCGCTTTTTCACTACCTGCAGGCAACATACTTGAGTGCCCGACTATAGACATCCTACACCTAACTTAGTGCACGTGAAAGTGCGGTATAGGCTCATGCTTTCTCTCTCTCTATCTTTCACTCCCTATTCCCCTCCCCACGTGTAGGGTAGCAAACTGGACTCAGTCTGGTTAACCTCCCTGCCCTTCCTCTCTCTCTCTCTCTCTCTCTCTCTCTCTCTCTATATATATATATATATATATATATATATATATATATACACGTGCACTTTGCGATGCTACGCCCAGTACATTAAGGTATGGGAGACAATGCCTGCTCGTGTCAACAAATAATCACGTGACGCTTACGTAGCACAAAGTCGTCAGTCACTAAGGCACCCTTCAGAGACCTAGCGTTGCCTTTTCAACCCCATCTACATATAGCAAACATGCATTACTCCCGAGTCAAAGCTGAGAAATTCGTACCGCGATACTCGTTCAAAGAAAAAAGAAAACTTATTTTGTGGTCTATCCAAAACAAAACACCGACCTCTGAGAAGTGCATAATATGATAATTAAGGGCTTTCTCTCTTCCTGAATTGCACTCTGTGGCAACCTTGCTGGCCCGATGTAGCCTCGGTGCTTTTAGCGTTTGAGCTGTTTGGATCGCACCGCTGGTGCGATCGGTTGTTGGGAACTCGGCGCTGACGCCCGTGGTTGTACCTGGGTCGCAAGCCCCAAGGGTAGCGTTGGCCTGGCGGCCTGGGGTGCAACTGGAAGCATCCGAAGGTCCCGGCAAAGCATGAGTCGACTGGTAACAACAAAACAACTTGTTTATTTTAACATTGCAAAGAGTTGGCGGTCAGGTTGGCCGAAGTAGAGAGACGGGAGAGCACTTTACTCAACAGAAGAAATCGGAGCCCTCCTTTTGGCGTCCGGGGGCAGCTGTTTTTATACTCTCGCAGTTGAGGGCAAGAAGGAACCCCTCAATAGACGAGCACGTGAATGTTCAATGGGCTAATGGTGACGCACACTGTCGTAGCGCTGCCGGTCGGGCACAATGACCGGAATGCGAGGGTGATCCCTGCTTTCGCATCGCCTGGTTCGGGCACAATGGCACATACACTCACACACGCACATGAAGACACGTGGCATCGGAACATGCCTGGAAACGCCTGGAAACACCTGGCGGGGAGCGTTGCGGCGACGACGAACGGGCCAAAATGTCTGCCGCCCCGCCGCAGTCGCGCCGGCAAAACCGCGTGTCGCAGGCGAAACGCAACAGACCGCCCTGCCGGGGGAAGGAGATCCCGATGGACAGGGGACTGCATCCGCTGTCCGGAGGGATGTCGCTCGATGATGCTCATAACCGAAGTCGGGCGTCCCTCGACGTTTCTTGAGCGCAGCGCACAGAGAAGGCCTCGTTCTCTCGTTCAGGTTCGCACGGGACACTGCAAAGTGACTTCGGGAGAGTTCACATTTTTGTTCTCGTTCCCGGCAAGCGTTAGAACTACGCTGAAACTCAACCGCTCAGTCAGCAAGCACGGCACAACCCTCACTAAGCCCTGCCAGGCTCTTTCCCCTTTTTATACCACTGCCTAGTTCCTTACAGTAGTCTAGCATCACTCAGAACGCGTCCACAAATTGGAAAATTGCACTAGAAAGCATATCATCACTTTGAAACACTAAACAAAAGCAATATGTTAAAAAAAAATCCTGCCTCAGGAAGAAAAACATCAGTAACCAACAATTTTGAGGCTGATTCCTACGTTAGGGGCTTCGACTTAAGCCATCGGCGTTACCGTTGAGACTCCCCTTTTTGTAACGCACCTCAAAGGAATATTGTTGTAAAGCGAGGCTCCAGCGCAGGAGGCGGCCATTTTTGGGAGAGATGGTCTGCAGCCATTGGAGAGGGCAGTGATCCGTCTCAATGATAAACCTCGAGCCGGCTAGATAGCATGACAATTTCTGAACGGCCCACACGAGACACGCACACTCTTTCTCGGTGGCGCTATACGCCTGCTCACGACTGGTCAGCTTACGACTAGCATACAGGACGGGGTGTTCTACTTCTCCATTTTCCCGTTGGCACAGTACAACGCCCATGCCTCGCTCACTAGCATCGCACTGAACAACGAACCCTTTTGTATAGTCTGGCGATCGTAGCACAGGCTGGTTTGTTAGGGCACTCTTTAGGGCGCTAAAAGCTCTTTCCTTTGTCTCGTCCCAGACGACTGTTTGAGGCTCTGTCTTTCTTAGAGCATCCGTCAGGGGAGCCGCGATATCAGAGTACCTAGGGATGTACCTCTGATAGTAGCCGGCGACACCCAAGAACGACCGAATATCGGTCTTGGTGCGCGGTTGCGGAAAGTCTCGCACAGCGGCCACTTTTATTTCAGAGGGGCGGCGACGACCCTGACCAATCACGTGACCGAGGTAGACAACCTCGGCCTGTGCTAACTGGCACTTAGGAGCCTTGACTGTCAAGCCCGCTTCGCGCAGGCGGGTTAGCACTGCCCGCAAGTGTGCCATATGCTCAGACCAGGATGCGGAGAATATCGCTACGTCGTCTAGATACGGTAAAGCGAATTCTTGCTGTCCCCGCAACACTTTATCCATGAGGCTTGAAAAACAGTATGGCGCGTTCTTCAAACCAAAACTCAACACTTTAGGACGGAATGTTCCCATTGGTGAAATGAACGCCGCATACCTACTAGCCTCTTCTGTAAGTGGAACCTGCCAATAACCCCTGACAAGATCTAGGGTGGAAATAAACTGAGCGCTACTAACTTTCTCAAGGCGCTCCTCGATGTTAGGGATCGGATAAATTTGATCCTTAGTGATGGAATTAAGCCTGCGGTAGTCGACGCAAGGACGAGGTTCCTTGCCCGGTACCTCAACTAAAATCAAAGGGGAGGTATAATCACTCTCACCTGCCTCAATAACACCGAGCTGTAGCATTTTCTTTACCTCAGCCTCCATAATATCGCTCTGGCGGGGTGACACCCGATACGCCTTGGATCGTACTGGCTCTGGGGAGGTAAGTTCTATATCATGAGTAAGTACAGAAGTCCTACCAGGCCTCTCAGAGAACAGACCTTGAAACTCTTGTAATAGCCGGTGTAGTTCGGTTTTCTGCTCGGGCGACAGCGGTGCTTTACTGATAAGGTCACTAATGACTTGACCGGTGTCTTCCCTGTTCGTCACTGAGCCTAGTCCCGGAAGCTCGACCGGAAGCTCTTCAGGAACGTTTACCATCATGCACACCACTGCTTCCCTTTGTCTATAAGGTTTGAGCAGATTACAGTGGTAAACTTGCTGTGCTTTCCGCTTTCCTGGCAGACTTACCACGTAGTTAACGTCCGACAGTTTCTGAACAATTCGTGCTGGGCCCTCCCACTGCACGTCTAGTTTGTTGTTTAGCGATGTGCGCAATATCATGACCTCATCGCCCACCTCAAAACGACGGGCCCTGGCTGTCCGATCATAATAAACCTTGGCCTTCTGCAGGGCCTTTGTCATTGCTTCACCTGACAACTCCTGTGCCCTTCTTAAGCGTTCGAGGAGCTTAAGTACGTACTCCACCACGACTGGGTCGTCGCCCCTACCTTCCCACGATTCTCGAAGCATGCGAAGCGGAGATCGAAGCGAGCGACCGTACACCAGTTCAGCTGGCGAAAACCCCGTAGCCGCATGCGGCGCGGTCCTTAAAGCAAACATCACCCCAGGCAGACACAGCTCCCAGTCAGTTCGATGTTCAAAACACAACGCTCTCAACACGCGCTTCATGACGGAGTGGAGCTTCTCAACGGAATTCGACTGTGGGTGGTACACTGAGCTGTGTAGCAGCTTTACCCCACACCTTTCGAGAAAAGTTGTCGTCAAAGCGCTAGTAAACACTGTGCCCTGATCTGATTGAATTTCTGCAGGGAAACCAACTCGCGCAAATATGGACAGTAGTGCATTAACTATCTCAACTGAGCTGAGTTCTTTAAGCGGCACTGCTTCAGGGAACTTTGTCGCTGGGCAGATCACAGTCAAAATGTGTCTGTACCCCGTGGCTGTTACCGGCAGAGGTCCCACTGTATCAATAACGAGCCGTCTAAAAGGCTCCGTTATGATAGGTACCAATTTCAACGGCGCCCTTGATTTGTCCCCTGGTTTGCCCACCCGCTGACAAGTGTCACATGTCCTCACGAAATGGTCTGCGTCCCGAAAACACCCTGGCCAATAGTACTCTTGCAAGAGACGGTCCTTAGTTTTCTTAACTCCTAGGTGTCCGGACCACGAACCCCCGTGTGACAAGCGCAACAGATCCTGACGATAGCATTGAGGCACGATCAGCTGATCGAACTCCACTCCTCGGCGGTCTAGATACTTCCGGTACAGGACTCCACCTCTTTCCACAAAACGCGCAGTTTTCCTGGCGATACCTTCTTTGACATTGCAGCTCACGTTTTCCAGGCTGCCATCCTTTTTTTGCTCGGCTATCAAAGCCGACCGGCTGACTTTTAGCAACCTATCAAGTCCGTCTGACGTAGGCGCGATGAGCAAATCAGTAGATAGCTCTTCTAACTTTCCCGTGTCGGGCGTTTCCTCTCCAGTATCTGGCGCCTTTAACGTTACAGACTCAAGTTTATTCAGTTCGGGCGTGCTCTGAATATCAGCTTGCTGCGCCTCTGACCCTTTTTCGTTGTTTGATAACGTCGGCCCCGCAACTACCGCCTTTGCAGCGAGCTCCCGAACCTTCGATCTGGTTAAGGCCTGAACACTAGCTTCACCAAACAAAAGCCCCTTCTCGCGCAGGAGGTGATCGGACCTGTTTGAAAATAGGTACGGGTACTGGGGTGGCAGCATAGATGACACTGCCGCCTCCGTCTCAAGCGCTCCGAAAGGTCCTTCAATAAGCACCTTTGCTACTGGCAGACACACGCTATGAGCTTCCACGGCTTGCTTGATCCACGCGCACTCGCCCGTGAACATATGGGGTTCTACGTAAGACGGGTGAACTACATCCATCGTAGCTGCGGAATCGCGAAGCACTCGGCACTCTTTCCCGTTCACGAGGAGGTCTCGCATGTAAGGCTCGAGAAGCTTCATGTTCTCGTCAGTGCTGCCTATTGAAAAAAACACAACTTTTGGTGTTGTTTCCGGACACTGCGCCGAAAAGTGACCCGGCTTCTGGCACGTATAACACAAGCGCGCTCGCCTCATCTCGAACCGCTTTCTGCGTTTGGCTGCCGCCGTCTCTTTACGTTTGGTCGGACTGCTTTCGCTCGCATCCGCACTACGCGTGTCCCCCTTTAATCTCATGGGTGTGAACTTTGGCCTCTCAAACTTCGAGCCAAATTCACCCTTTTGACCGTCCTTAGCTCCGCGAGCCCGACGCGTCACAAACTCCTCGGCTAGCTCAGCGGCTTTAGCCACCGTACAAACGTCTGGCCTATCCAAGACCCAGTATCGCACGTTCTCCGGTAACCGACTATAAAACTGTTCTAGCCCGAAGCACTGCAGAACTTTATCGTGGTCACCGAACGCTTTCTCTTCTTTGAGCCACTCCTGCATGTTTGACATAAGCCTGTACGCAAACTCTGTGTATGACTCACTTCGGCCTTTCTCATTTTCCCGAAACTTCCGACGGAACGCCTCCGCAGACAGCCGGTACTTTTTTAGAAGACTCGATTTCACTGTGTCGAAATCCTCTGCCTCCTCTCTATCCAAGCGAGCGACTACGTCGGCCGCCTCGCCGGGTAACAAAGTGAGCAAGCGCTGTGGCCACGTTTCCCGAGAGAACCCCTGCTTCTCGCACGTTCGCTCAAAGTTAACCAGGAACAAACCAATGTCCTCTCCAAGCTTAAACGGCCGCATCAGGTCAGTCATTTTGAACAATACGCGTTCTCCTGCACCGTGTGCCTGACTTCCATTACGAGCGCGTTCCATCTCTATCTCGAGACGCTTCATTTCCAACGAGTGTTGACGGTCGCGCTCTTCTTTTTTCTCTTGTTGCTCTCGCTCTTTCTGTTCTTTACGTTCACGCTCTTCTTTTTCTTTCTGTTCTTTAAGTTCGCGCTCTTCTTTTTCTTTTTGCTCTTTAAGTTCGCGCTCCTGTCTTTTTGCAGTCTCCCTCTCTTCAATGGTCTCAAGGCATTCCGACAGCTCGTCATCCTCAGCCTCTAACTCAAGAATAGCCTTTAGCAGTTCTGGTTTTCTGAGTTTGTCTGAGACATCCAGACCCAACTCTCTTGCAAGCTCCAACAATTTCGGTTTGCGCAACGACTTCAAATCCATGGCTGCTCTGAATGCTGCTTTCTCTACTGCTTACTATTGTCTTGCCGCAAACTAACCCGGCAGCAACGACAACCACAATTACCAGCTCTGTTTCTGACACTAACAAAAGCCTGGCAAAGCTCAGAAGAAGAAAGTCCCGCACTCACCAAACCTCGCAGCCAAGAGTTCCGCGCAGTCGTTCCGCTGCAGGCAACCAGTCATCACACAGGGCTCGTTGCACTGCTCCCGGATCGTCGATGAGCTGCTCAGCATACAGTCAACTGCATCTCTTCGCTGCTGGCCTCCGTTGTCGCGATCTCACCGCTGGCAGACAGTTATTTGAAGTCGGAGGCGATCCCACCGCTGCCACCAGATGTTTGGATCGCACCGCTGGTGCGATCGGTTGTTGGGAACTCGGCGCTGACGCCCGTGGTTGTACCTGGGTCGCAAGCCCCAAGGGTAGCGTTGGCCTGGCGGCCTGGGGTGCAACTAGAAGCATCCGAAGGTCCCGGCAAAGCATGAGTCGACTGGTAACAACAAAACAACTTGTTTATTTTAACATTGCAAAGAGTTGGCGGTCAGGTTGACCGAAGTAGAGAGACGGGAGAGCACTATTTGGATCCGACTGCTGGTACGATCTGTTGGGAACTCGGCGCTGACGCCCGTGGTTGTACCTGGGTCGCAAGCCCCAAGGGTAGCGTTGGCCTGGCGGCCTGGGGTACAACTCGAAGCATCCGAAGGTCCCGGCAAAGCATGAGTCGACAGGTAACAACGAAACAACTTGTTTATTTTAACATCGCAAAGAGTTGGCGGTCAGGTTTGACCGAAGTAGAGAGACGGGAGAGCACTTCACTCAACGGAAGAAATCGGAGCCCCCTTCTGGCGTCCGGGGGCAGCTGTTTTTATACTCTCGCAGTTGAGGGCAAGAAGGAACCCCTCAAAAGACGAGCACGTGAATGTACAATGGGCTAATGGTGACGCACACTGTCGTAGCGATGCCGTAGCACCATGTCGTGGCGCTGCGCACGATCTCGTAGCACCTGGTCGTGGCGCTGCGCAGCACACTGTCGTGGCGCTGCGCAGCACACTGTCGTGGCGCTGCCGGTCGGACACAATGACTGTAACGAGAAGATGGTCCCTGCTTTGGCATCGCCTGTTTCGGGCACAATGACTGGAACGAGATCCCTGCTTTGGCATCGCCTGTTTCGGGCCCAATAACTGGAATGAGATCCCTGCTTTTGCATCGCCTGTTTCGGGCACAATGACTGGAACGAAATCCCTAGGCGGTCGCATCGCCGCAGACGCGCCTGGAAACACCTGGCGATGAGTGTTGCGGTGACGACGATCGGGCCAAAATGTCCGCCGCCCCGCCGCCGTCGCGCCGGCAAAACCACGTGTCGCAGGCGAAACGCAACAGACCGCCCCGCCGGGGAAAGGAGATCCCGATGGACAGGGGACTGCATCCGCTGTCTGGAGGGATGTCGCTCGATGATGCTCATAACCGAAGTCGGGCGTCCCTTGACGTTTCTTGAGCGCAGCGCACAGAGAAGGCCTCGTTCTCTCGTTCAGGTTCGCACGGGACACTGCAAAGTGACTTCGGGAGAGTTCACATTTTTGTTCTCGTTCCCGGCAAGCGTTAGAACTACGCTGAAAACTCAACCGCTCAGTCAGCAAGCACGGCACAACCCTCACTAAGCCCTGCCAGGCTCTTTCCCCTTTTTATACCACTGCCTAGTTCCTTACAGTAGTCTAGCATCACTCAGAACGCGTCCACAAATTGAAAAATTGCACTAGAAAGCATATCATCACTTTGAAACACTAAACAAAAGCAATATGTTAAAAAAAATCCTGCCTCAGGAAGAAAAACATCAGTAACAAACAATTTTGAGGCTGATTCCTACGTTAGGGGCTTCGACTTAAGCCATCGGCGTTACCGTTGAGACTCCCCTTTTTGTAACGCACCTCAAAGGAATATTGTTGTAAAGCGAGGCTCCAGCGCAGGAGGCGGCCATTTTTGGGAGAGATGGTCTGCAGCCATTGGAGAGGGCAGTGATCCGTCTCAATGATAAACCTCGAGCCGGCTAGATAGCATGACAATTTCTGAACGGCCCACACGAGACACGCACACTCTTTCTCGGTGGCGCTATACGCCTGCTCACGACTGGTCAGCTTACGACTAGCATACAGGACGGGGTGTTCTACTTCTCCATTTTCCCGTTGGCACAGTACAACGCCCATGCCTCGCTCACTAGCATCGCACTGAACAATGAACCCTTTTGTATAGTCTGGCGATCGTAGCACAGGCTGGCTTGTTAGGGCACTCTTTAGGGCGCTAAAAGCTCTTTCCTTTGTCTCGTCCCAGACGACTGTTTGAGGCTCTGTCTTTCTTAGAGCATCCGTCAGGGGAGCCGCGATATCAGAGTACCTAGGGATGTACCTCTGATAGTAGCCGGCGACACCTAAGAACGACCGAATATCGGTCTTTGTGCGCGGTTGCGGAAAGTCTCGCACAGCGGCCACTTTTATTTCAGAGGGGCGGCGACGACCCTGACCAATCACGTGACCGAGGTAGACAACCTCGGCCTGTGCTAACTGGCACTTAGGAGCCTTTACTGTCAAGCCTGCTTCGCGCAGGCGGGTTAGCACTGCCCGCAAGTGTGTCATATGCTCAGACCAGGATGCGGAGAATATCGCTACGTCGTCTAGATACGGTAAAGCGAATTCTTGCTGTCCCCGCAACACTTTATCCATGAGACTTGAAAAACAGTATGGCGCGTTCTTCAAACCAAAACTCAACACTTTAGGACGGAATGTTCCCATTGGTGAAATGAACGCCGCATACCTACTAGCCTCTTCTGTAAGTGGAACCTGCCAATAACCCCTGACAAGATCTAGGGTGGAAATAAACTGAGCGCTACTAACTTTCTCAAGGCGCTCCTCGATGTTAGGGATCGGATAAATTTGATCCTTAGTGATGGAATTAAGCCTGCGGTAGTCGACGCAAGGACGAGGTTCCTTGCCCGGTACCTCAACTAAAATCAAAGGGGAGGTATAATCACTCTCACCTGCCTCAATAACACCGAGCTGTAGCATTTTCTTTACCTCAGCCTCCATAATATCGCTCTGGCGGGGTGACACCCGATACGCCTTGGATCGTACTGGCTCTGTGGAGGTAAGTTCTATATCATGAGTAAGTACAGAAGTCCTACCAGGCCTCTCAGAGAACAGACCTTGAAACTCTTGTAATAGCTGGTGTAGTTCGGTTTTCTGCTCAGGCGACAGCGGTGCTTTACTGATAAGGTCACTAATGACTTGACCGGTGTCTTCCCTGTTCGTCACTGAGCCTAGTCCCGGAAGCTCGACCGGAAGCTCTTCAGGAACGTTTACCATCATGCACACCACTGCTTCCCTTGGTCTATAAGGTTTGAGCAGATTACAGTGGTAAACTTGCTGTGCTTTCCGCTTTCCTGGCAGACTTACCACGTAGTTAACGTCCGACAGTTTCTGAACAATTCGTGCTGGGCCCTCCCACTGCACGTCTAGTTTGTTGTTTAGCGATGTGCGCAATATCATGACCTCATCGCCAACCTCAAAACGACGGGCCCTGGCTGTCCGATCATAATAAACCTTGGCCCTCTGCTGGGCCTTTGCCATTGCTCCACCTGACAACTCCTGTGCCCTTCTTAAGCGTTCGAGGAGCTTAAGTACGTACTCCACCACGACTGGGTCGTCGCCCCTACCTTCCCATGATTCTCGAAGCATGCGAAGCGGAGATCGAAGCGAGCGACCGTACACCAGTTCAGCTGGCGAAAACCCCGTAGCCGCATGCGGCGCGGTCCTTAAAGCAAACATCACCCCAGGCAGACACAGCTCCCAGTCAGTTCGATGTTCAAAACACAACGCTCTCAACACGCGCTTCATGACGGAGTGGAGCTTCTCAACGGAATTCGACTGTGGGTGGTACCCTGAGCTGTGTAGCAGCTTTACCCCACACCTTTCGAGAAAAGTTGTCGTCAAAGCGCTAGTAAACACTGTGCCCTGATCTGATTGAATTTCTGCAGGAAAACCAACTCGCGCAAATATGGACAGTAGTGCATTAACTATCTCAACTGAGCTGAGTTCTTTAAGCGGCACTGCTTCAGGGAACTTTGTCGCTGGGCAGATCACAGTCAAAATGTGTCTGTACCCCGTGGCTGTTACCGGCAGAGGTCCCACTGTATCAATAACGAGCCGTCTAAAAGGCTCCGTAATGATAGGTACCAATTTCAACGGCGCCCTCGATTTGTCCCCTGGTTTGCCCACCCGCTGACAAGTGTCACATGTCCTCACGAAATGGTCGGCGTCCCGAAAACACCCTGGCCAATAGTACTCTTGCAAGAGACGGTCCTTAGTTTTCTTAACTCCTAGGTGTCCGGACCACGAACCCCCATGTGACAAGCGCAACAGATCCTGACGATAGCATTGAGGCACGACCAGCTGATCGAACTCCACTCCTCGGCGGTCTAGATACTTCCGGTACAGGACTCCACCTCTTTCCACAAAACGCGCAGTTTTCCTGGCGATACCTTCTTTGACATTGCAGCGCACGTTTTCCAGGCTGCCATCCTTTTTTTGCTCGGCTATCAAAGCCGTCCGGCTGACTTTTAGCAACCTATCAAGTCCGTCTGACATAGGCGCGATGAGCAAATCAGTAGATAGCTCTTCTAACTTTCCCGCGTCGGGATTTTCCTCTCCAGTATCTGGCGCCTTCAACGCTACAGACTCAATTTTATTCTGTTCGGGCGTGCTCTGAATATCAGCTTGCTGCGCCTCTGACCCTTTTTCGTTGTTTGATAACGTCGGCCCCGCAACTACCGCCTTTGCAGCGAGCTCCCGAACCTTCGATCTGGTTAAGGCCTGAACACTAGCTTCACCAAACAAAAGCCC
Source organism: Dermacentor variabilis (assembly GCF_050947875.1). Taxonomy (NCBI): domain Eukaryota; kingdom Metazoa; phylum Arthropoda; class Arachnida; order Ixodida; family Ixodidae; genus Dermacentor; species Dermacentor variabilis. Next base: position 43,586,036 of record NC_134570.1, on the reverse strand, counting down.
CCTCTCGCGCAGGAGGTGATCGGACCTGTTTGAAAATAGGTACGGGTACTGGGGTGGCAGCATAGATGACACTGCCGCCTCCGTCTCAAGCGCTCCGAAAGGTCCTTCAATAAGCACTTTTGCTACCGGCAGACACACGCTATGAGCTTCCACGGCTTGCTTGATCCACGCGCACTCGCCCGTGAACATATGGGGTTCTACGTAAGACGGGTGAACTACATCCATCGTAGCTGCAGAATCGCGAAGCACTCGGCACTCTTTCCCGTTCACGAGGAGGTCTCGCATGTAAGGCTCGAGAAGCTTCATGTTCTCGTCAGTGCTGCCTATTGAAAAAAACACAACTTTCGGTGTTGTTTCCGGACACTGCGCCGAAAAGTGACCCGGCTTCTGGCACGTATAACACAAGCGCGCTCGCCTCATCTCGAACCGCTTTCTGCGTTTGGCTGCCGCCGTCTCTTTACGTTTGGTCGGACTGCTTTCGCTCGCATCCGCACTACGCGTGTCCCCCTTTAATCTCATGGGCGTGAACTTCGGCCTCTCAAACTTCGAGCCAAATTCACCCTTTTGACCGTCCTTAGCTCCGCGAGCTCGACGCGTCACAAACTCCTCGGCTAGCTCAGCGGCTTTAGCCACCGTACAAACGTCTGGCCTATCCAAGACCCAGTATCGCACGTTCTCCGGTAACCGACTATAAAACTGTTCTAGCCCGAAGCACTGCAGAACTTTATCGTGGTCACCAAACGCTTTCTCTTCTTTGAGCCACTCCTGCATGTTCGACATAAGCCTATACGCAAACTCTGTATATGACTCACTTTTGCCTTTCTCATTTTCCCGAAACTTCCGACGGAACGCCTCCGCAGACAGCCGGTACTTCTTTAGCAGACTCGATTTTACTTTGTCGAAATCCTCTGCCTCCTCTCTATCCAAGCGAGCGACTACGTCGGCCGCCTCGCCGGGTAACAAAGTGAGCAAGCGCTGTGGCCACGTTTCCCGAGAGAACCCCTGCTTCTCGCACGTTCGCTCAAAGTTAACCAGGAACAAACCAATGTCCTCTCCAAGCTTAAACGGCCGCATCAGGTCAGTCATTTTGAACAATACGCGTTCTCCTGCACCGTGTGCCTGACTTCCATTACGAGCGCGTTCCATCTCTACCTCAAGACGCTTCATTTCCAAAGCGTGTTGACGGTCACGCTCTTGTTGCTCTCGCTCTTTCTGTTCTTTACTTTCGCGCTCTTCTTTTTCTTTCTGTTCTTTAAGTTCGCGCTCCTGTCTTTTTGCAGTCTCTCTCTCTTCAATAGTCTCAAGGCATTCCGACAGCTCGTCATCCTCAGCCTCTAACTCAAGAATAGCCTTTAGCAGTTCAGGTTTTCTGAGTTTGTCTGAGACATCCAGACCCAACTCTCTTGCAAGCTCCAACAATTTCGGTTTGCGCAACGACTTCAAATCCATGGCTGCTCTGAATGCTGCTTTCTCTACTGCTTACTATTGTCTTGCCGCAAACTAACCCGGCAGCAACGACAACCACAATTACCAGCTCTGTTTCTGACACTAACAAAAAGCCTGGCAACGCTCAGAAGAAGAAAGTCCCGCACTCACCAAACCTCGCAGGCAGGAATTCCGCGCAGTCGTTCCGCTGCAGGCAACCAGTCGTCACACAGGGCTCGTTGCACTGCTCCCGGATCGTCGTTGAGCTGCTCAGCATACTGTCAACTGCATCTCTTTGCTGCTGGCCTCCGTTGTCGTGATCTCGCCGCTGGCAGACAGTTGTTTGAAGTCGTAGGCGATCTCACCGCTGGCAACCAGATGTTTGGATCCGACTGCTGGTACGATCTGTTGGGAACTCGGCGCTGACGCCCGTGGTTGTACCTGGGTCGCAAGCCCCAAGGGTAGCGTTGGCCTGGCGGCCTGGGGTACAACTCGAAGCATCCGAAGGTCCCGGCAAAGCATGAGTCGACAGGTAACAACGAAACAACTTGTTTATTTTAACATCGCAAAGAGTTGGCGGTCAGGTTTGACCGAAGTAGAGAGACGGGAGAGCACTTCACTCAACGGAAGAAATCGGAGCCCCCTTCTGGCGTCCGGGGGCAGCTGTTTTTATACTCTCGCAGTTGAGGGCAAGAAGGAACCCCTCAAAAGACGAGCACGTGAATGTACAATGGGCTAATGGTGACGCA